>NC_138774.1:54009598-54474598 GCF_965119305.1 Pelophylax lessonae
GGAGTGTTAGATGTATTAGCAGATTTAAACACACTCCAAGCCAAACTCTAATACGTTATAAGCAGCCACAGCAAACAATGTTTTTTTTCCCTTTTGGGATAAAGGTTATACATCAATAAATAAAACTGATCATTATAAGCATCTCTGTCAGTGTTTAATGGTTTTTCTTATTCCTCTAAATAATACGTTTGCAAGAGAGCTTGTTGTGTTGAAAACAACAGATTTACTGGCCAGATCACCAGATTAATATTATTATACAGGAGTTATATGGCGCCAACAGTTTGCATAGCGCTTTACAAAATGAAAACAGACAGTATAGTTACAATACAATTTGGTACAAGAGGAATCAGAGGGCCCTGCTTGTTAGACTTACAGTCTAAGAGGGAGGGTCAAGTGATACAATGCCTGTGGGGGAGTTAGAAGCAGAATAGGCTTTCCTAAAAAAGAGGGGTTTTCAGGGATCGTCTAAAGATGGATAGATTAGAAGATTTGGAGTAGAGAGTTCCAAAGGATGGGAGAAGCTTGGGAGAAGTCCTGGAGGAGAGCATGGGAGGAGGTGAGCAGGAGGTCTTGGGAGGTGCAAAGAGAATGACTTGGTTGATATTTTTAGACCAGGTTAGTGATGTAGCTTGAGGCACAGTTGTGGATGGCTTTGTAGAAAAAATAGAAGAAAGAAAGCCTAAACATAAAACGAATGCAGTCACCACATCTAAGAATTGGTAAGCTGCAATATAATAAATCATATACCCCTATACCCGGGATCCTCAATAGGCGGACTCCGGGCCGCCTCCGGACCCACACGGACTTAAATCTGGACCGCCGAAGCAGTCTGCTTCCTTCTGTCTCAGTGGGGGGCAGAATTGAGAGGATCGGGAGGATTGGAGTGGCTGTGTCTTACACTTACAGCGCTGCGGCTGCATGATTACAAAAAGCCGAGTTCTTCTGCGGCGGAGAGGATGTCCTACAAAGTCCCGCCTCCTGGGCCGGCTCTTACCTATGATAGACAGAACACTGGTGACGTCTATCATAGGAGCCAGTGTCCAGGAGGCGGGACTTTGTAGGACATTCTCTCCGTCGGGTAAGAATTTGTACTCGGCTTTTTGTAATCATGCAGCCTCAGCGCTGCCAGTGTAAAACAGCCACTCCGATCCTCCCGATCCTCTCAATTCTAACCCCCCCGCTGATGACAGAAGATAGCAGACCGCTTCGGCGGTCCAGATTAATGGGGGCACGCACACTGGTCACTCTGCATTATTGGGGGCACACACACTGGTCACTCTGCATTATTGGGGGCACACACACAGGTCACTCTGCATTATTGGGGGCACGCACACTGGTCACTCTGCATTATTGGGGGCACGCACACTGGTCAATCTGCATTAATGGGGGCACGCACACTGGTCAATCTGCATTAATGGGGGCACGCACACTGGTCAATCTGCATTAATGGGGGCACACACATGGTCACTCTGCATTAATGGGGGCACGCACATGGTCGCTCTGCATTAATGGGGGCACGCACACTGGTCGCTCTGCATTATTGGGGGCACGCACACTGGTCACTCTGCATTATTGGGGGCACACACACTGGTCAATCTGCATTAATGGGGACACGCTCTACATTAATAGGGGCACGCACATGGACGCTCTGCATTAATGGGGGCACGCACACTGGTTGCTCTGCATTAATGGGGGCACGCACACTGGTTGCTCTGCATTAATGGGGGCACACACATGGTCACTCTGCATTAATGGGGGCACGCACATGGTCGCTCTGCATTAATGGGGGCACGCACACTGGTCGCTCTGCATTATTGGGGGCACGCACACTGGTCACTCTGCATTATTGGGGGCACACACACTGGTCAATCTGCATTAATGGGGGCACGCACACTGGTCAATCTGCATTAATGGGGGCACACACATGGTCACTCTGCATTAATGGGGGCACGCACATGGTCGCTCTGCATTAATGGGGGCACGCACACTGGTCGCTCTGCATTATTGGGGGCACGCACACTGGTCACTCTGCATTATTGGGGGCACACACACTGGTCAATCTGCATTAATGGGGACACGCTCTACATTAATAGGGGCACGCACATGGACGCTCTGCATTAATGGGGGCACGCACACTGGTTGCTCTGCATTAATGGGGGCACGCACACTGGTTGCTCTGCATTAATGGGGGCATGCACATGGTCACTCTGCATTAATGGGGGCACGCACAATGGTCGCTCTGCATTGGATGGGGGCAAGTTTTGGGGAATGCCTTTTTTTGTTGTTGGCGTTCTGTATTTGGAATTTGACGGTCACTTTTCCGGACCTCGGACTGAATGGAAAATTTGTAAGTGGATCTTTCAAGTTTACATTTGAGTACCCCTGCCCTATACTATTGATATAGGGCAAGACAGCACTGTAACCGAAAGGCCCCTTTCATGCGAGCGCCTCCGTTTTGTAGGATCTGCTTGCTCAGTGGGGGATCGTATAGTGCTTTGTGCGCTTGTTTCTGTAATGGATCCCAGTAGTTATTGTGTTCTGTGCACTTATTTTTAATCACACATGCTCAGTAGAAATTACCGTGCGTTGTACTACTCACCGCACTCATCAGATCCTATTCAACTTTCTTACAAGAAAGTCAAAATGCGCTTCTTTAAATCAGTTGTAAACCGCCAATGTTCAAGAAAAAAAAAAAAAAGCTGCAAGGCAATGGCATAATTTGCTAGTATGCATCGCATTCTAGCACATTATGAAATACTTACCTTAGAACGAAGCCCAAGCCCTCCAGTGCTGCAAAGTCACCTCTGAGAGGGCTGACATCTTCCCCCTGTCTATCTTCCGGGTTCGCGAGCTCTGGCTATGTGATTGGCTGAAGCCGCGATGACGTCACTCTGGCGCATGCGCAGGAGAGCCCTCGTTTCCGGCACAAAGCTCCAAAGCTCCGGCAAAGTATGCCGCACCTTCAGGGTGAATGCGCCAGTGGTGTCACTGGCTGCATGCAGGGTGAATATCTCCTAAACCGTGCAAGTTTAGGAGATATTAATTTTACCTACAGGTAAGCCTTATCATAGGCTTACCTGTAGGTAAAAATCACCAATCAGGGTTTATAAATGCTTTAAACTGGATATCCCATAAACTGGATCCTGTTGCTTTAGGCATCCCATACATACCTGATGGACCATCAGGTGTAGGAAATACTCCACTGCCGCTTTAAAGTGATTGTAACAAACATGCTAAATTTACTTGCTCTGTGCAAGGGTTTTGCACAGAGCAGCCCTGATCCTTCCTTTCTGGGGTGCCTCAGCGTCGCTCCTGGCTCCTCCTCTTCATCGGGTGCCCCAAAGGAGATCAGCTTTCCATGGGGGCACCTTTGCGGGCGTGCTTACGAGTGCCACTGCTGCGTCCATTGACACAGACAGCAGGACTCGGCCTCGCCCCCGGCTCCCATGTCACTGGATTTGATTGACAGTAGTGGGAGCCAATGGCTCCCACTGCTATCAATCTATCCAATGAGGATCCAAGACTGGAGTCACTGGGCTCGTGTTTGTCACTGGAATGATCAGGGTCAGGTAAGAAAAAGGGGGGAGGGGTCTGGGGGGCAGCTTAAGCAGAAAAGGTTTTTCACCTTAATGCATAGAATGCATTAAGGTGAAAAACCGTGAGACTCCTTTAAGTCCTCTTGGACCAACATACCATTCTCAGCAAGGTGATTAGAAAGGGAAGGAAGGTGAAGCCTCTCATAGTGTAATCAGTTTTTTTCCTTTAAAACCCCACATATTAAGCGGTATTGCACTAACAGAATGACTATGCAGTAAAGGCCTTACAAAATGAAACCAGGAACTGCCCTACAACATGCGTTCCAACCAAGCAGAAGTGACATAACTGGGAGTCCCTCCCTACACGTTTCGTCATAGATGTGCAATGTCCTCAGCAAATATTTGCTTTTGGGTTTAATACTGCTTTCACTGTATTGCTGGCTCAATGAGCTGAGGGTGGTAGATTCCATCCCCCACAGCTACACATATACAAAGCAAAGGGGATGTTGTTGACATCATTGACCCAATATGGCCACATGGTAATTTTAGGACAATTACATTGTCCTAACCTGCTCATATGGTCATATTAGGTCAATGATGTCACCAGCATCCCCACCCCTTTGTTACATGCAGAAGCGAGGCAGGGAATCTCCCACCCACAGCTTATTGGGCCAGTGGGGATGCAATCACGTGACAGCTTCCTGTGGATTCTGGCAAATTGGGTTCGGAATAAGATCGGATCCGAACTCGGTTCATCTCTGCAAGCAAGAGACGTTTCAAGGACTTGCAGGTCCTTTTTAACACAGGGCAATGAGAAGGGGACCCGTGATTCCCCAAAATGTCGGTCCTACTATTGTTTGCTATGCTTTGAGGCAACTATCTGCTGGAGCACTGGAATATTTGAGTGCTAGCTTTGGGTATCCTGCTTGACAATGGAACCATAATTGCTGTGCACCTGATTATTATCCTGTCCTTGGAGATACAAATGCAGGATCGATTATTATAATATACAGTAGGTCCCCTTAATAGTGAAGCATTTACAAAAAAAAGTTAATGGTCCACATTAGGATTCTATTGGAAAACATGAAGAATGTGTCAGTGACAGTGGAAGTCCAACAATAGAACCAGGAGCTAAAACAGTCAGCTCAAGGGATTGCTAAATTGCTACAGGGTACTCACATGCACACTAGAAGCATAGAGAAACACTTTGGCATTATGTCTAAGAGAAAGTGCTGTGACATCATCTGTGATGTCATCAGAATGTTTTGCCAATCGGGGAGGGATGCCAGTTTAGATGGAGCCAGAAATGAATCACCCTAACTATACACTTCTCAAAAAAATTAAAGGAACACTTTGAAAACACATCAGATCTCAATGGGGAAAAATATCATGCTGGATATCTATACTGATATGGACTGGGTAATGTAACAAAAGGATGCCACGTCGTTTGATGGAAATTAAAATTATCAACCTACAGAGGGTTGAATTCAAAGACACCCCGAAAATGAAAGTGAAAGAATGATGCAGCAGGCTAGTCCATTTTGCTGAAATTTAATTGCAGCAACTCAAAATGGTCCCCAGCTTGTGTGCATGCTTGGTAATGTCAGGGCATGCTCCTAATAAGATGGTGTCCTGAGGCATTTCCTCCCAGATCTTGACCAGGGCATCACTGAACTCCTAAACAGACTGAGGTGCAACCTGGTGGTGTCGGATGGACTGAAACATAATGTCCCAGAGGTGTTCCATTGGATTTAGGTCAGGCGAGCATGGGGGACATTTAATGGTATCAATTCCTTCATCCTTCAGGAACTGGCTACATACTCTCTCCACATGAGGCCGGGCATTGTTGTGCACCAAGAGGGACCCAGGACCCACTGCACCAGTGTACGGTCTAACAATGGGTCCAAGAATTTCATCCGGATACCTAATGAGTCAGGGTGCCATTATCTAGCCTGTAGAGGTCTGTGTCCCCCTCCATGGATATGCCTCCCCAGACCATCACTGACCCACCACCAAACTGGTCATGCTACAGGCAGCATAACGTTCACCGCAGCTTCTAAAGACTCTTTCATGTCTGTCACATGTACTCAGGATGAACCTGCTCTCATCTGTGAAAAGCACAGGGCACCAGTGATGGACCTGCCAATTCTGGTGTTCAGTGGCAAATGCCAATTGAGCTCCACAGTGCCAGGCAGTAAACACAGGGCCCATTAGAGGATGTTGGGCCCTCAAGGTACCCTCATGAATTCTGTTTCTGATTGTTTGGTCAGAGACATTCACATCAGTGCCCTAATGGAGGTAATTTTGTAGGACTCTGGCAGTGCTCATCCTGTTTCTCCTCGCACAAAGGAGCAGATACCGGTCCTGCTGATGGGTTAATGACCTTCTTCAGCCCTGTCCAGCTCTCCTAGAGTAACTGCCTGTCTTCTGAAATCTCCTCCATGCTCTTGAGACTGTTCTAGGAGGCACAGCAAACCTTCTGGCAATGGCACGTATTGATGTGCCATCCTGGAGAAGTTGGACTGCTTGTGCAACCTCTATAGGGTCCATGTATCGCCTCATGCTACCAGTAGTGACCCTAGCCAGGGCCATCTTTAATGCGGGGCAAAAGGGGCAGCTGCCTAGGGCCCTGTCATTGGTGGGGGGGGGGGCCAAAGCAGCTGCCCCTGGCCTTTAATAGTGGTCACGAATACAGCTGTCTTGTCCTCCCCCGTTTGCTCTCCCGGCTGGGTTAACACAAGACAAGGAACACTGACAGGTGAGAAGCACAGTTGCGGGCTTTAATTTTTTTGAGCAGTGTACAGTGGGGATCGAAAGCTTGGGCACCCCAGGTAAAAATTTGTATTAATGTGCATAAAGAAGCCAAGGAAAGATGGAAAAATCTCCAAAAGGCATCAAATTACAGATTATACATTCTTATAATATGTCAACAAAAGTTAGATTTTATTTCCATCATTTACACTTTCAAAATGGCAGAAAACAAAAAAATGGTGTCTGCAAAGGTTTGGGCACCCTGCAGAATGTATAGTATGCACTGCCCCCTTTGCAAGGCTGAGACCTGCCAGTGTCATGGATTGTTCTCAATCATCGTCTGGGAAGACCAGGTGATGTCAATCTCAAAGGTTTTAAATGCCCAGACTCATCTGACCTTGCCTCAACAATCAGCACCATGGGATCTTCTACGCAGTTGTCTAGAAAACTGAAACTGAAAATAGTTGACGCTCACAAAGCTGGAGAAGGCTATAAGAAGATAGCAAAGCGTTTTCAGATGTCAATATCCTCTGTTCGGAATGTAATTAAGAAATGGCAGTCATCAGGAACAGTGGAAGTTAAAGCAAGATCTGGAAGACCAAGAAAAATATCAGACAGAAGAGCTCGCAGGATTGTGAGAAAAACAATTCAAAACCCACGTTTTACTGCACGATCCCTCCAGAAAGATCTGGCAGACACTGGAGTTGTGGTACACTATTCCACTATAAAGAGATACTTGTACAAATATGGTCTTCATGGAAGAGTCATCAGAAGAAAACCTCTTCTACGTCCTCACCACAAAAATCAGCGTTTGAACTTTGCAAATGAACATATAGACAAGCCTGATGCATTTTGGAAACAAGTTCTGTGGACCGATGAGGTTAAAATTTAACTTTTTGGCCGGTTTGAGCAAAGGTACGTTTGGAGAAGAAGGGGCACAGAATTTAATGAAAAGAACCTCTGTCCAACCTTTAAGCATGGGGGTGGATCAATCATGCTATGGGGTTGTATTGCAGCCAGTGCAGGGCCGGTTTTAGACAAAGTGTGGCCCTGGGCAAACCTAAAAGTGGGGCCCCAAATTTTTTTATATTCTACCAAAAATATAGGAGCATTAAATCAATTTAGCCAAATAAAACATACAACTACATGAAAATATGCTTTAATTAAATAACATTAAATAGAAAAAATAAGAAATCAAGTGAGCTTTGCACCTTCACACATCAGACCACCCCAATTCCTGCACCTTCACACCTCAGATCACCCCAATTCCTGCACCTTCACAGCCCCCGGTAGGCTGGCACTGGCAGCAACAATTTTATTCAAATCAGGATTTCTTCTGCAAATAGGCTGGCATCAGAGTCAGACAATTACCAAAACCAATGTCATCATGACACATGATCAAAAAATGAGGAAAAATAAGGATTTCTTCTGCAAATAGCCTGGCAGTGACATCATCAGATCAGACAAGGCACTGGCAGGCATTGTACTAGACTAGTACTATGCCTGGCTGCCAGTGCCAGGCCAGCCTATTTGCAAAAGAAATCCTGATTTGAATTAAATTGTTGCTGCCAGTGCCAGTATATTTGCAGAAGAAATCCTGATTTCTTTGAATAAAATTGTTGCTGCCAGTGCCAGCCCAGCCTATCTGCAAAATAAATCCCTAAGTAGAAGTCACTCCTCTCTCCAGTCCTCCACTTACCTTGGGTGTGCTGTGCGGTGTGGCTGCAGAGTGTTCCCGCTGGACATAGTACAGGAGATGGTCAGAGACTGCAGACGTGATACAAGAGCTGGTCAGACTGCAGACATGATACAGGAGATGGTCAGAGACTGCAGACGTGATACAAGAGCTGGTCAGAGACTGCAGACGTGATACAAGAGCTGGTCAGAGACTGCAGACGTGATACAAGAGCTGGTCAGAGACTGCAGACGTGATACAAGAGATGGTCAGAGACTGCTGACGTGATACAAGAGATGGTCAGAGACTGCAGACATGATACAAGAGATGGTCAGAGACTGCAGACGTGATACAAGAGATGGTCAGAGACTGCAGATGTGATACAAGAGATGGTCAGAGACTGCAGACGTGATACAAGAGATGGTCAGAGACTGCAGACGTGATACAAGAGATGGTCAGAGACTGCAGACATGATACAGGGGATGGTCAGAGACTGCAGACGTGATACAAGAGATGGTCAGAGACTGCTGACGTGATACAAGAGCTGGTCAGAGACTGCAGACATGATACAAGAGATGGTCAGAGACTGCAGATGTGATACAAGAGATGGTCAGAGACTGCAGATGTGATACAAGAGATGGTCAGAGACTGCAGACGTGATACAAGAGCTGGTCAGAGACTGCAGACGTGATACAAGAGCTGGTCAGAGACTGCAGACGTGATACAAGAGATGGTCAGAGACTGCAGACATGATACAGGAGATGGTCAGAGACTGCAGACGTGATACAAGAGATGGTCAGAGACTGCAGACGTGATACAAGAGATGGTCAGAGACTGCAGACGTGATACAAGAGATGGTCAGAGACTGCAGACGTGATACAAGAGATGGTCAGAGACTGCTGATGTGATACAAGAGATGGTCAGAGACTGCAGACATGATACAAGAGATGGTCAGAGACTGCAGATGTGATACAAGAGATGGTCAGAGACTGCAGACGTGATACAAGAGCTGGTCAGAGACTGCAGACATGATACAAGAGATGGTCAGAGACTGCAGATGTGATACAAGAGATGGTCAGAGACTGCAGATGTGATACAAGAGATGGTCAGAGACTGCAGACGTGATACAAGAGATGGTCAGAGACTGCAGACGTGATACAAGAGATGGTCAGAGACTGCGGACATAGTACAGGAGATGGTCCAGAGACTGCGGACGTGATACAAGAGAAGGTCAGAGACTGCAGACATGATAGAAGATAGAAGGACACTAGGGGGGCCGGAGAGCACAGGGAAAGCAGATAGCACTGGAGGAGCTGAAGGGCAAGGGGGGGGGGGGGGACTGGAGAGTATTAAGGAGGGGGGGTTTGGAAAGCATTGCAGGGGGGTTGGAAGGCGCAGGGTGTGGATAGCACTGGGGGGGGTGGCGAGCAGGGAAAACCAGGGGGATGGAGAGCATGGGGGGGGGACTGGAGAGCACTGGGGGGGAACTGGAAATCACTTAGGGGGGAGCCAGGGAGCACAGGGGGGTGGAGAGCACTGGGGGAGCCAGAGAGCATAGGGGGAGATGAAAAGCACTGTGGGGACTTGAAGAGCACGGGGGGGCTAAGGAGCACAGGGCGGGGGCTAAAGAGTACAGGGGGTTTAAGAGCACTGGAGGAGGGGGGCTAAGATCACTGGGGGGGGGCAGTAAAAGAAGTTGAATAGGAGGGGGATGGGACAGCTCAGCTGCATATAGGGAAATTGATATTTCTCCTGCAGCCGCAGAATGCCTGCAGAAGGGAGGAGAAGAATCCATCCATCCATCCATCCATCCATCCAGCGGCATAAGGAAACATCAAATCCTCTATATGCAGCCGAGCCGCCCCACCCCCCTCCTATTCAGCACAAACATCTTCTATTACAGTGCTGGGACAGAGCTGGAAGCCATGTGAAGTATATGTACACGATGGGAATAGGAAATCACACACACACGTCTACTAGAAGCAGACAGAGAGTGTGTAGACCTGTGTACCATAATGGGGGAAGTGAGTGAGGACTACATTTCCCAGGATTCCCTGCTCTCCCTTCTCCCACTTCCTTTATCATCTGTGAGGAGAGTTTTTTCGCACATAGTACAGCTTGTTATTACAAACATTACATTACATGGTAAGTAGAACACAACTCACACAGCTCCCTTCATTAATGTCCTTTGTATCAAACTCCATGTTGTCTTTGCTAATACAGTGCTTTGTGTTCACATAAAAAGAAAACAAGGTGCTGTTATGGAAGACTCGTATGCTGGGGCTCGTTCACACCATGTTCACTCTGTAGCATGCCAGTCACTTACCTTCTCTCCCCGCCGCCGCCGCCCCCCGCGAGCAGCCCGGAGTTGGGCTGAAGGAGCTCCCATCAGCAGTGGCCGCGGGAAGGAACACACACACACTGACTACTTGACTTCCGGACCGGCTCCGTGGCCAATCAGCCTTCTGCTCAGGGGGGTGTGACTCACACCCCCCCCTGAGCAGAAGGCTGATTGGCCGCGGAGCCGGTGTAGCTGGCAAGTACACCCGCCGGCGGCCGCCCGCACTAAGGGAACGTCTTCTAGTGTCTGTGATGACTCTGAGCGCCGCCGCCCACCGAGACTCTGCCCGATGGCCAGTCCGGCCCTGGCTGACAGTGACAAGGGGCCCGGGGCCCCTGGACATTCGGGGCCCTGGGCAGTTGCCCAGTTTGCCCCCCCTAACGCCGGCCCTGAGCCAGTGGCACAGGGAACATCTCACGAGTAGAAGGAAAAATGGATTCAATAAAATTTCAGCTAATTTTGGATGGTAACTTGATGCCATCTGTGAAAAAGCTGAAGATAAGAGAGGATGGCTTCTACAAATGGATAATGATCCTAAACACACCTCAAAATCCATGGGGGATTACATCAAGAGGCGTAAACTGAAGGTTTTGCCATGGCCTTCAGAATCTCCTGACCTCAACATAATTGAAAATCTATGGATAGACAGCCCAGAAATCTCAAAGAACTGGAAGACTTTTGTAAGGAAGAATGGGCAAAGATACATCAAACAAGAATTGGCTGGCTACAGAAAGCGTTTACAAGCTGTGATACTTGTCAAACGGGGCAGTACAAGATATTTCCTCTGCAGGGTGCCCAAACTTTTGCAGACACCATTTTTTTGTTTTCTGTAATTTTTAAATTGTCAATGATGGAAATAAAATCTAACTTTTGTTGACATATTATAAGAATGTCTAATCTGTAATTTGATGCCTTTTGGAGATTTTTCCATCTTTCCTTGGCTTCTTTATGCACATTAATACAAATTTTTACCTGGGGTGCCCAAACTTTCGATCACCACTGTATAATAGGGACACCAGCCTAAAGCCAAAATGAGGGACAAATGAGGAGGAAAGAGGGACAGAGGGACTTTGTACCAAATCAGGGACAGTTGTATCTCTAAAGGAGAATGTGCAGCTTTATGGCCACCTTTACTTCTCATTCACATTGAATGCGGCTTTGAAATTGTGCGGCTTTATCTGAAATCACATGATCAGTGCGAATTCAAGTGTAACTTTAAAGACATCTGTGCGGCTTCATGCACAGATGTCTATGTAAGTTGCACCCGAAATCGTCAAAAGTAGTGCAAAAACTACTTTCTGAAATTGATGCGGCATTACAAAGTCGACGTCGCCTTGATTTGAACATGGCCATTGCCGACAATAGGGTGGGACTTGTCATGAGATTTGACAGGTCAAATCGCATGACAAGTTGCTCCAATATGAACGAGGGCTTAGGCCTCATGCACACAGGAATCTGGGGCTATAATGCAATGTAAAAATCAGGTGTAATTCCCCTCTTGGGAGCCATAGGTGCTGTGTATAGCTTCTTGGCCTTTTGGCTAAGATAAGGTGTAATATCTGTTATTATCAGTTTTCAGGAGGGAGAATGCCAATGTCCTATGGAGAGATGGGTGCTGGTTAGTATCCCTCTTTGATGTAATTGGTAAGGAATGGTGATGGTGATGGGAGGGCCTTTTTCCTCCTGGGTTGAATCTGGCCTTGAAAAAGGCTTGTCCCCAGTTGTAGCCAAGGCTCTCCCTAAGCTGTCTAAATTCTGATACCTTCTAATAGGGATGGGGATGCACTGGTCTGGCCGAAGGCCCGGCTATGAGAGAAGCCCGTGGTTTATGTGCCCCTGGTATGGCTCGTCCAGGGGTAACTTAATTCTCACAGGTGGGGGAACTGATCTGGAGTTTTTTGGCACTTTGGTCACTGCACCATTACACACTTTTTTCACACCTGCCCTTAGGGCTGGGCCTTTTGGCTAGAAGTTTTTGATTCCTGGCCGAAGGGCCTGTCATGGCATTGCACTGTGGCACTACTGCACTTCTCCACTTTCCTTTCCCCACTTATTTTTGTGTGTTTTGTTACGTTTGCTTTTTCTTTGTTGGCATGGTATACTTTATTCACAGTTTGATTAGTAGGGTGTAGGTCTTCGGGCCTGCCATGGCATTGCACGGTGGCACTACTCCACTTCCATTTCCCCACTTATTTTTGTGTGTTTTGTTACGTTTGCTTTTTATTTGTTGGCACAGTACACTGTATTCACAGTTTGATTAGTAGGGTGTAGGTCTTCGGGCCTGCCCTGAAAGTCTTGGGAGGGGGTGGATATGGCCTTCTGGCTTAGTTTTCCCTCTCTCATGGGGTCTCCCTTTGGGTGAGCCCTACCTAGTACTTGGGGTTGGTCTGTTTTGGCAGACCTCCCACAGAACGGGGTCCGCCTGGTTTTGGCTAGGTGGAGCAATGAGTACCTCAGTCCCTGTCAGAAGCCTTGCACCCTGGGGCGGATCAGGGTAAGGGCCCTCCCTCTTCAGGGGAGGTCCATGTGTACGGCCCTGTGCACTTTTTTGTGTTCTCATGTTTTGTGTGTGCACTTTATTTTTTTGCAACGAATGTTAGCCTGAGAGTGTTTTACACACCATAGGCTTTAAAAAAACAGGTGCTGTGTACAGAAGAACTCAGTGGCTGTACACAAGTATACCCCGGCACTTGTATATACATTGCAGACAGTCTGTGCTCAGGGTTTGCACATCAGTACTCATGCGCATGTTTACACAAGTAACAGCAAATACCCGCGTACAGCCGTTAATTCTGTATGGGCCGCTGTGCGCAGCACCTTTAGCTTCTGAGCAGGGAGATACTACCCAGGTGCCCATGTGCAAGATTATTACTGTAGAGATACCCTTGAAGGGGCTGCTCAAGATTAGACAGGCTTGTCTATATTCCCATCGCATGTCTCATCTGTAGTGGGTGCTGTAGCGACTACCAGCTGGGCACTGGATATGTCACAAATCAATGCACATAATCACCAGCACACCATGGATCTTCAAATGCAGTCCAAAGCAAGATCAGACAGGTTCTTTCCCTGCACAGTATAATGGCGACCAGGCACACGGCAACAGTCCCTCTTTCTGGCTCAATGAATCAATGAACAATCTAGGGCAGTGGTCTCCAAACTGCGGCCCGAGGCCAAATGTGGCTTTTTGCTTGCTTTTTTCTCTGACACCAACAATGGGACCTAATCCCCCCCACTGACACCAACAGTGGGGCACAGTTCCTCCCAGTGACACTGATGGTCGAGCACAGTTCCTCCCAGTGACACTGATGGTAGAGCACAGTTCCTCCCAGTGACACTGATGGTAGAGCACAGTTCCTCCAAGTGACACCGATGGTGGAGCACAGTTCCTCCCAGTGACACCGATGGTGGGGCATTTGTTTACCCCCACCGATTCTGGGACATTTTCTACTCCCACTGGCCACAGTCCAGCCCCCCTAAAGTCTGAAGGACAGGAAACTGGTCCTTTGTTTAGAAAGTTTGGAGACCCCTGGTCTAGGGGTTGCCTTTTTTGGTATTTATTGCTAACAAAAATTGGATAGGTCATAGGAAACTGCGGGATACTCCATCAACGCTAAACAGTAACAAGAAGACACTCTTCACTTGGTCACCACAATTTAAAACAGTCCCTTTAGTGAGTGCCCAGGGAATAGACAGCACTGAGACACCATAAATAGCCCCTCAAATATTTACCTCATCTTCTGGGCACCCTCCATCAGGGATTGGCTGAAACAACATAAATAATCAGGTTGCTGATTTGCCTTTCCAGCCCACTACATTCTAGAATCCTTCTGAAGGCAGGGGGAAACAATCAAACCTGCAACCAGTGCAGCCCAGAACAGCCCAAAGCAATCACAAGCTGATCCACTGATTACAGGGAAGCCAAAAATAACATTTACGTAACTATTCTAATAACCTGTCTAGGAGGGTGTTACACTACAATACTGACATATTGATTCGTAGATCACTGTTATATGTCATCTGATGCTGCAGAGGTACATAGGAAGCTGAATTAGGTCTCCCCCTAATTTAGACCCTCAATGAAGAAATAAAATTGTAAAAAAAGATAATGTATCACATGCATTATATATTAGATACGTGCTGAACAAAAAATTTTGTTTCTTTCATTTGGTTTAATTTTTTACATAAACTCGTTTAGTTAAATTTGTTTAATTTATTTGTTTAATTCATTTTCATTTATTCAAATTCAAATTGATTCGAATTTTCAAATTTTATTTGATTTTGAATCGCATTTCATTCAAATTCCATTTGAATTTGAAATTCGAAATTTGAATTTTGGAAGACGGTTATAGTCTTTCTATTTCATTCTAGTCGATTGTTATTTGTATTCTATTCTTTTATTTTTTTATTCTTTTCATTTCTATTATATTCGATTCTTATCTATACTATTCTAATTTAAATTTCATAAAATGGTTATATTGTTATATTGTTTTTATTCCAGTCTTTTCTTTTCTACTGTTTATTCTATTCTATTATTTACTATCAATTCTATTCTTTTCAATTCTATTTAAATTTAAATTGATTCTATTTGAAATTGGGAAGATGGTTATATTCTTTTTATTCTATTCTTTTTTCTATTATACTCTATTCAATATATTCTATTCTTTTCTTTTTTATTCTATTCTAATATATTCTATTCTATTCTATTCAAATTCAAATTTATTTTATTAGAATTTTGGGAAATGGTTAAACTCTATTCTCTATTCTATTCTTTTTTATTCTATTTGAATTCGAATTTACATTATTTAAATATCAAATTTTAAAAGATGGTTATATTATTTCTATGTTATTCTATTCATTGTTATATTCCTTTATTTTCTATTCTGTTTTGTTCTGTTTTACTCTACTTACTTTTCTATTCAATCCCTTTTTTCTGTTGTGTTTTTTTTTTCTATTCTTTTATTTTGTATTCTGTTCTGTTTTATTCCATTATATTCTATGCTTTTCTATTATATTATGTTGTTTTCTATTCTATTCTTTTATTTTCTATTCTATTTTATTATTTTTGTAAATTCGCATTTATTTTAAAAACTATTCAAATTTGAATAGAAAACTATTAGAATTTGAATACTATTTATTTTGTATTCTGTTCTGTTTTATTCCATTATATTCTATTCTTTTTCTATTATATTATGTTGTTTTCTATTCTATTCTTTTATTTTCTATTCTATTTTATTCTTTTTGTAAATTCGCATTTAATTTAAAAACTATTCAAATTCGATTAGAAAACTATTTGAATTTGGTACAAAATTTTGATTTGTTATTTCAGATTCGTTTAAATTTGAATTTCTGAATAATGAAAAATTTGTCAGAATTTAAATTCAGAACGAACCGTACCTGTCTATTACATATGAAATCATTACAAAAAAAACAAAAAAAAAAAAATCAAACTATCCCCATCCTTTAGGTCCCAACAAATACATCGGGTGCACTAGATTACTTAGCAGAATTCTAGAAAAGCACAAATGCATACAAAATTAAGGTAAAATGTTTTTTTTTTTTTTTTTAATATTTCAATAAATACATCCCAATAAATAATATAAAATTTATAAAGTCCAATCTATTGTGCTGCCCTTCAGGCCGTGCCCATAAACCCTCCATATTTAGGTGGTTGATATACCATTTTCTAAATAAAGTTTGCTACCCATGACAACTAAATTTCAACACAAAAGAAATGCAAACATTTGGCTAGTTTCTATTACTTCCTTATAGAATGCTGCACAGGATGCAATACAAGAACGTATGTTAGTTACGTAACACGCCATACAGTTTTTTACATCATGCCTAAAAGAGGGACATCTCTAGAGAGAAAAAAAATAAAGAGACAGAAGGAAGTTGGTTCAAAAAAGGAATTCTATATATATATATATGGAGCAATTATAGGCAATAAGGCCTAATATGGCTAAGTGTAATAGAGGTAATTAAACGTTGAAATAATCCACTGACTCTCCATGTGAGCTTCTTTTCTTTCCATATGACAAGGGTAGTAAATAATCCAGGTTCAGGTCTTTGTTCACAATAGATATTTCCTGCACTTACGACAGCACAACATTGTGAAGATGGGCTTGTGATGAAACCCACACACATAGGTGATTGTGTTGTGATGCAATACGTTGTAATTTATACTCGATTCCCATAATTGTAGAGGGTTGCAAAGAGGACAGAGCACGTGCAGAGCTCCAGTGAACAGCTCTTTTATTCTTTACTCCAGGATTGTTTGAGTTTTTGGTAACGTGGCTATCTTATTTTTTTTTTTATATGTAAAAACACCAATCAGCCTTAACTTTATGACCCACGACAGGTAACATTGATTTTCTTGTTACATCTGAACATCAGTGGGATATATTATGCAGCAAGTAAACATGTCGTCCCTGAAGTTAATGTATTGAAAGCATAAGAAATGAGTATTGCAGTTTGTTGCGTATTGGGCTGTGTAGCCGCAGACCGGTCAGGGTGCTCATGCTGACTCGTGGCCACAGCCAAAAGGCCTACAATGGGCATGTGAGCATCACAAATGGACCACAGAGCAATGGAAGAAGGTGGTCTGGTCTGATGAATTACTTTTTCTTTTCCATCATGTGGATGGCCAGGTATGTGTGTGGGTCACTTACCTGGGGAAGAGATGGAACTAGGATAAGAAGAAAGAATGCTGGTGGAGGCAGTGTAATGTTTTGGGTAATGCTCTGGTGGGAAACCTGGTGTCATGGTCTTACCTTCTTGCTGTTCTCCTTCGTTTGACATGTGCTGGCGGCCATCTTGGTTTCTGGGTTTCTTGTAGCCTCCCACCCTGCGGCTCCTCCTTCCCACTGGGAGGAGCTGGATGCCTAGCTCATATATATAGGAGGTCTGTGGCTTCAGTTCCTTGCTTGGTCCTCCTGTGTTCACATGCTTCTAAGACTGCTGCTGCTTCTGGTTCCTGATCCTGGCTTCGTCTGACTACCCTGCTGGTTCCTGATCCTGGCTTCGTCTGACTACCCTGCTGGTTCCTGATCCTGGCTTCGTCTGACTACCCTGCTGGTTCCTGATCCCAGCTTCGTCTGACTACCCTCCTGGTTCCTGACCTCTGGCTTCGCAAGGACTCTGCCTCGGTTTCGCCATCCGTTTGAGCTTTTGCTTTACAGCTTGATTTTCAATAAAGCCTTCTTATTTTCACTTATCTGTTGTTGTACGTCTGGTTCATGGTTCCGTGACATTAGGACCAAGCCATGAATTCTGACGGTACAGGGCCATCCTCGCTACCCACGCTGGTTGCCAGACTTGACCAGCAGGATCACCTGTTGGGTCGGTTCGCCGTGGCGTTGCAAACCCTGCTTGAACGCACGGCTCATTTCGCTCCCGTTGCCGATGGGTCGGTTGTCGCTCCTGGGCCCGCTCCTACTGCCGCTCCGGTTGTTGCGCCAGAGTCTACCCCAACACCTGTTGTTGCGCCTGCGGTGTTTCGGGGTATGACCGGTTCTGCCCCCCTTCCACAGCGCTTTGGGGGAGAGCCAACTCAGTGCCGAGGTTTCCTTAACCAGGTGGGCATTTATTTCGAGTTGCTGCCACATGCCTTTCCTACTGAGAGATCAAAGGTGGGCTTCTTAATTTCGCTGCTCTCGGACAAGGCCTTGGCCTGGGCCAGCCCTTTATGGGAGAACAACAATCCGGTGGTTGCCGAGTTTTCCGGTTTTGTTGCTTCTCTTCGGAGGGTATTCGATGTGCCGGCTCGTGCTGCCTCTGCTGCGAAGCTCCTTATGTCCATCAGACAGGGTTCACGATCCGTAGCTGAATACGCCATTGAGTTTCGTACCCTGGCAGCAGAGGTGGGCTGGAATAATGAGGCTCTGGTCGCTGCTTTCTCTCATGGTCTCTCGGATGCCTTGAAGGATGAGGTTGCAGCTAAGGACCTACCAGTGGAGCTCGAGTCTCTTATTTCCTTCTTGATTTTGATTGACACCAGACTCAGGGAGAGACCTTCCTTTAAGGAGAGTCGGCGGAGGCCTCCTAACAGATTGGCGCCTACCTTTGCTGTCCCACCCGTGCCTCCCTCTCCTCCCACGCCTCCTGGGGATGACTTGGCTAGGGGTGAACCCATGCAGCTGGGCTTTGCTCGCCTGTCCGAGGGGGAGAGGGTACTCCGAAGACGCGAGGGTCGATGCATGTACTGTGGTCTCGGTGGGCATTTTCGGTTGGCATGTCCGATCCGTCCGGGAAACGCTCGCACCTGAGATCCTGTCGGGGGCAGATCTTGGGTGGAGTCTCCTCGTCCCCGGTTTCCCATGTTGACAAACCACTGATCACTCTTGTCCTCTCCTGGGTCGGGGGCTCAGTGACGACCCAGGCGTTGGTGGACTCTGGTGCTGGTGGTTTGTTCATTGATAGTGTGTTCGCTGCCGCCAATTCCATTCCTCTGCAGGCCCGAGGTTCTCCACTGGCTCTGGAGGCGATAGACGGCAGACCCCTTCTGCCGCCACATGTGACTCATGAGACCCTTCCAGTGGGGATAGCCATTGGTGCCGTTCACAGAGAGTCGGTCTGCTTCCAGGTTATTTCGTCTCCACACTACTCGGTGGTCTTGGGGTACCCCTGGCTCCAGAAGCATAATCCGACTTTCGATTGGAGATCGGCCGAGATCCTCTCGTGGTCACCGCAGTGTGGGGCTAGTTGCATCCATGGGCCTGTCAAGTTGCTGTGTACTTCCTCGGACTCTCTGTTGCCTCCTGAATACGAGGAGTACCGGGATGTATTCGATAAGGTGCGTGCGGTTGCCCTACCTCCGCACCGCCCATACAATTGTGCCATCGAGTTACAACCTGGTGCCATTCCTCCTCGTGGCAAGGTCTATCCACTGTCGGTAGCGGAGAATGAGGCCATGGAGGAGTACGTGAGGGAGGCGCTTTCACGCGGACACATTCGCAAATCCTCGTCCCCGGCAGGGGCTGGATTTTTCTTTGTGAAAAAGAAGGGCGGTGAGTTGAGGCCTTGCATCGATTACAGGGGTCTCAATCGCATCACGATCAAGAACGCTTACCCGATACCCTTGATTTCCGAGCTGTTCGATCGCCTTAAAGGGGCCATGGTCTTTACCAAACTCGACCTGAGGGCGGCATATAACCTCGTAAGGATCAAGGCGGGCGATGAGTGGAAGACCGCGTTTAACACCAGGACCGGTCATTATGAATCCTTGGTTATGCCCTTTGGGTTGTGCAATGCGCCCGCAGTCTTTCAGGAATTCATTAAAGATGTTTTCCGTGACCTGTTGCAGCAGTGTGTGGTGGTCTATTTGGATGACATCTTGGTATATTCTGAATCCATGGAGACCCACATTCTGGATGTCAGACGAGTGTTGCAACGGTTACGAGAGAACAAGCTGTTCGGTAAGCTTGAGAAATGCGAATTTCACCGATCCCAGGTAACCTTCTTAGGTTACATCATTTCCGCTGAGGGGTTCTCCATGGATCCTGAGAAGGTTTCGGCTGTCTTACAGTGGCCCCAGCCCAGTGGTCTTCGCTCCCTGCAGCGCTTTTTGGGCTTCGCCAATTATTATCGGAAGTTCATCAGGGACTTTTCCATGCTAGCCAAGCCTCTCACGGATTTGACCAAGAAGGGCAGTAATTCCCAGGTCTGGCCGCTCGAGGCCATCCGTGCTTTTGAGGCTCTAAAGTCCGCCTTTGTGTCGGCTCCGATTCTGTCGCATCCCAACCCTGGGTTGCCCTTTGTCCTCGAGGTGGACGCGTCTGAGACGGGAGTAGGCGCCCTTCTGTCTCAGCGTAGAACACCAGAGGGTCCTCTGCTTCCTTGTGGGTTTTACTCCCGGAAACTGTCTTCCGCGGAATGCAACTATCAGATTGGTGACAGGGAGTTATTGGCCATCGTGCAGGCCCTTAAAGAATGGAGGCACTTGCTCGAGGGTTCGGTGGTTCCGGTCCTCATCCTGACGGACCACAAGAATCTGACCTACCTTTCTGAGGCCAAGAGATTGACACCACGTCAGGCCAGATGGGCTCTGTTCTTGTCACGTTTTAATTACGTGGTCTCCTACCTACCCGGTTCCAAGAACATCAGGGCGGATGCCTTATCACGGCAGTACTCCGACCTGTCCAGGGAGGAGTCGATTCCGACTTCGGTCATACCTCCGAATCAGATCCTGGCCGCCATTCGCACCAGCCTGACCTCTCCCCTGGGTGAGAAGATTTTGGCGGCTCAATCTGGTGCTCCCTCTGGGAGACCCAACGGCAGATGTTTTGTGCCTGAGGAGTTGCGCACTCGGTTGTTGCGAACCTACCATAACTCCAAGACCGCGGGGCATCCTGGAAAGAATCAGCTGTCCTGGGCTGTTTCACGTCTGTTCTGGTGGCCTTCCCTACGTTCCGACATCGCCGCATATGTAGCGGCATGCTCCGTTTGTGCCCAGAGTAAGTCCCCTCGGCACCTTCCGTTGGGCCTTCTGCAACCCATAGCCACCGGGGAGCGCCCATGGTCACACCTGGGGATGGATTTCATTGTGGACCTCCCTGCATCCCGAGGCCATACGGTCATTCTCATGATTGTGGATCGATTTTCCAAAATGTGCCACTGTGTTCCTCTCAAGAAGTTACCCTCTGCACAGGAGTTGGCCACGATTTTTGCCAGGGAGGTCTTCCGGTTGCACGGTTTGCCCAAGGAGATTGTGTCGGATCGGGGGAGTCAGTTTGTGTCCAGGTTCTGGCGCGCCTTTTGCTCCCAGTTGGGGATTCATCTCTCCTTCTCATCGGCCTACCACCCTCAGTCCAATGGGGCCGCAGAACGATCCAATCAGGCCTTGGAGCAATTCCTTCGTTGCTATGTCTCCGATCACCAAGACAATTGGGTTGACCTCCTGCCTTGGGCTGAGTTTGCCAGGAACACGGCGGTGAACTCTTCCTCTGGGACGTCTCCCTTCATGGCCAATTATGGGTTCCAACCTGCCGTGTTACCGGAGGTATTCTCTCCCCAGGATATTCCGGCTGTGGAGGATCACCTTTCCGTCCTACGTGCTTCTTGGGTACAGATCCAGAAGTCCCTTGAGGTCTCTGCGCAGCGCCAGAGACTCCAGGCTGATCGCAGACGAGCGCCTGCTCCTTCCTACCAGGCCGGAGACCGTGTGTGGTTGTCCACCCGCAACCTCAACCTTCGAGTGCCCACTCCCAAGCTGGCGCCTCGCTTTGTTGGTCCCTTCCGAGTGCTTCGCAGGGTAAACCCGGTAGCCTATGCCCTTGCGCTTCCTCCTGGCATGCGGATCTCCAACGTGTTTCATGTCTCCCTGTTGAAGCCACTGGTGTGTAATCGTTTCACTTCCTCGGTTCCTCGGCCCCGTCCGGTCCAAGTGGGCAATCGTGAGGAGTATGAGGTGAGCAATATCCTGGACTCACGCCTGGTCTGCGGTCGGGTGCAGTTTTTGGTTCATTGGCGAGGTTATGGTCCAGAGGAGCGTTCCTGGGTTCCCTCCGCAGATGTCCATGCTCCTGCCTTGCTCCGAGCCTTCCACGCACGCTTCCCTCAGAAACCGTTCTTTTCTCCGCGGAGGAGGGGCCCTTGAGGGGGAGGTACTGTCATGGTCTTACCTTCTTGCTGTTCTCCTTCGTTTGACATGTGCTGGCGGCCATCTTGGTTTCTTGGTTTCTTGTAGCCTCCCACCCTGCGGCTCCTCCTTCCCACTGGGAGCAGCTGGATGCCTAGCTCATATATATAGGAGGTCTGTGGCTTCAGTTCCTTGCTTGGTCCTCCTGTGTTCACATGCTTCTAAGACTGCTGCTGCTTCTGGTTCCTGATCCTGGCTTCGTCTGACTACCCTGCTGGTTCCTGATCCTGGCTTCGTCTGACTACCCTGCTGGTTCCTGATCCTGGCTTCGTCTGACTACCCTGCTGGTTCCTGATCCCGGCTTCGTCTGACTACCCTCCTGGTTCCTGACCTCTGGCTTCGCAAGGACTCTGCCTCGGTTTCGCCATCCGTTTGAGCTTTTGCTTTACAGCTTGATTTTCAATAAAGCCTTCTTATTTTCACTTATCTGTTGTTGTACGTCTGGTTCATGGTTCCGTGACACCTGGGTTCCTGCCATTCATGTGGATGTTACTTTGATACGTACCCAGGGCCAGCCCTACCATGGGCCCTGTTGGGTCCATTGGACCCAGGCAGAACTTTGAGAGGGGTGACAAATTGACGCCCAATATTTATTTATCAGCAGTTTTGTGTGTCATCCAGGGTGTCTGCTCCGCTGCCCTCAACACGCATACTCATAGTTGCCGGGTGTGAGGGTCTAACACTGGCTGTTAATCACCCGAGCGCACATGAAGAGCTCAGGTGTGTGTGCTGCTGGGAGCATGGTGGGGGCACAGGAGACAGAGAGCAATAAAAGATCCTTTCCCCACCGGCTCTGCCAGCAGCCAATGTTTGGGCACAGCTTGTGAGGCTTGCATTTCTATTGGGTAAAACAGTCCTAGCCCACCCCTATACTACCCTAGCCTGCCCCTATCCTGCCCTAGCCTGTCCATATACTACCATAGCCTGTTCATATACTGCCCAATCCTGCCCCTATACTGCCCATTTACTACCCTAGCCTTCCCCCTTTACTGCCCTAGCCTGTACATATACTACCATAGCCTGTCCATATACTACCCGAGCCTGTCCATATATTACCCATATACTGCCCTAACCTGCCCCTATACTGCCCTAGCCTGTCCATTTACTACCCTAGCCTGCCCCTATACTGCCCTAGCCTGCCCCTATACTGCCCTAGCCTGCTCCTATACTGCCAGTGGCATATCATCCATGGGTGCAACGTGTTGACTGCATACACACTGCACCCATGGATGCCCTAGGGTGCCAAGATGGGCTATCCTGCCCATATACTACCCTAGCATGTCTATATACTACTCTAGCTTGCCCATATGCCATCCAAGCCTGCCCCTATACTGCCATAGACTGCCCCTATACTACCCTAACCCGCCCCTATACTACCCTAGCCTGCCCCTATACTGCCTCATCCCAATGGCATATTATCCATGGGTGCAATGTGTTGACTGAATAC
The DNA here is from genome assembly GCF_965119305.1 of Pelophylax lessonae. NCBI lineage: Eukaryota > Metazoa > Chordata > Amphibia > Anura > Ranidae > Pelophylax > Pelophylax lessonae. The sequence continues at coordinate 54,032,984 of NC_138774.1, forward strand.
ACAATGCACCCATTAATGCCCTAGGGTGCCAAGATGGGGGAGCGGTAACATGGTGGTATGTCATATAATTTTGCATATAGAAAAGGTGCTGTTGCATGTAAATCTGACTTCCTGATCAATTAAATTTTAGTTTTATTATCATGATAAAAAAATGGATTTGGGGGCCTTTTGGTGGGCGTGATTTTTTTTTTGGGGGGGGGGGGGCAGCATTATATTCTTGGACCCAGGCAGCACAATGTCTTGAGCCAGCCCTGCACGTACCACCTACCTAAACATTGTTGCTGATCAAGTACACCCCTTCCTGGAAACAGTATTCCCTGAACACAGTGACCTCTTTTAGCAGGATACTGCACCCTGCCACACTGCAAAATGATTCATGAATGGTTTGAGGAACACAATATTATGTTTGAGATGTTGACTTGGCCTCCAAATTCTCCAGATCTCAATCCAATCGAGCATCTGTGGGATATCCTAGAAAAACAAGTCCAATCCATGGAGGCCTCACAACTTACAGAAGTTAAAGGACCTGCTACTTACGGTTTTGTGTCAGACACCACAGCATACATTCAGAGATGTAGTGGTGTCCATGGCTTCACAGATCAAGGCTGTTTTGGCTACAAAAGAGGGAACTACTCAATATTAGGTGAGTGGTCATAAAGTTAAAGCTCATCAGTGTACTTGTAGTGAAAATTTTGTTAGAGGAATTCATTTGTGAGGGCGTGGCCTGAGCGCAAATGAAGTAAAACGCACGAGAGGAAAGCTCTGTCCTCTCTTCATCCTTTTTTGGTATCCTGGCAGTAATCCTGCAGTTTTTTCAATGGACTTTAGGTTCAGCAGATACTTGCACTTTGCCAACATGTCTCTGCCAAGAAAATCCTCAGAAGCAAGCGCAAAATTGGAGAAATTCCAACTTAAAGAGCAGGATGCCCCGGGGGAAGATGGCGGCACCTCCACCTCAGACACAGAATCCCCAGGCGGCTGAGACTAGGAGGCAATCTCCATGTGTCAAAGGACACTTTCCTCTAAGATCAAGGAGGTCAAGATTGACATCTTTCTGCTATGCCAGGACTTCCACAAACTGCAAGACAGGGTCACTGAAGCCAAGACTGGTATAGGCAGAGCAGAGGACCTAGTGCACCCACTATAGCATTTCTCAGTGCACATGCAACGCTTGACCCAATAGCTTGCACAGAAGCAGGATGACATGAAGAATCACCTGTGGTGGTATAATCTTTGCTTTGTGGGCCTTCCGGAGAGAGCCGAGGGTAACGACCCAGCCTCTTTTCTTAAGAATCCCCTGATCACTACCTACGGCAGAGCCGCCTTCCTTGCCACTATCGTGGTGGAGAGGGCCCACCACATGCCCGCCCGCCCACCACCGCAAGGAGCACCACCATGCACCTTCATAGCCAAGATGCTTAATTATCGAGATTGGAGTCTCGTCTTTCGCTTGGTTAGCGAAATAGGTAACATTCCCTTTCAAAATGTTACGTTGGTAGCTTTTCCTGACTTCTCTGCGGAGGTCCAGCGCCAACGGTCCATTGGGATGATAAAGGAATTAATTTGTAACTTCACCATTAGGCCTCATGCACATGGACAGTAAGGACCTGAAAATATGCCCAGCCTAAACTCTGGGTGTTAATCCTGATGCCCAGAAGCATTGGTGCTTACAAGTGTGCACGCCATTCACTTGCATGGCAGACTGTATGTGGCACTGGGAAGATGCCCAGAATTTTATGCTGGGCATATTTTCTGCCTCTGACTATCTGTGTGCATGAGGCCTTATTGTAGTTACATTTAGCATTTTCTGACCTCAGTTCCTCCTGCAAGTCTTAAGTCTAGTGTTTTTTAAAGGTATTTTTTTTAATTCAAATATTGATAATACAAAACAACAATCTAATAATGATAATACAATACAATATTCAAATATTCAAATAATGATAATACAATAATAGCATGTTATACTTACCTGCTCTTTGCAAATGTTTTGCACAGAGCGGCCCAAAACCTTCTCTTTTGAGGTCCTCACCGCCACTCTTGACTCTTCTTCTTTGTGTGCCCCTATACCAAGCAGCCTATTATGGGGGCACACCTGCGGGCTTGATCCCGAGCAAGGCTGTGTGTGCCTCAGCCCCACCTCCCACTATCTGCTCACAGGATTTGATTGGCAGCAGCAGGGGCCAATGGCTTCCGCTGCTGCCTCTGTGAGCAGGGAGAGAGGAGAGGGCCGTTGCAGACAGGATCGAGATTAAAACTCAGGTATGTATTAAAGGAGGTGGGGGGATGATGCAAACACTGGGACATTTTTTTACCTAAATGTAGGAAATGAATACCAGTCTGTGGGGTTTTCATTCAAGAAAGTCCATCCACTTCAACATCAAATGTTAAAAGAAAACAAGTACAGACAATTGAATATATTACCTGGGGTGTAAGAAACACATTGCATCCAATCCCATCCACATCCCAAGAGACAACAGAATGAATAAAATACAGGTGTGAATTGGTCCAAATAAATGGTCCCAATCACATCTAGTAAAAATGATGGACTTTAAATGATGTGAGGGTGCAATATTGGTAATCAAGCAGTCAACACAAAAATGTATAAAAAATATACAATATTTTATTAGTTAAACATTAAAAATTCACTGATCAAGATCAGACAATGTATACATTAATACAACCATGTTAAATACAGGTGGTTGATCCTCAGTTAAACAAAGTCAGTCAGGTTTGACCAGATTGTGAAAGGTCTGACACGTTTCACTTGAACATTTTTAAATACTTTCTAATGACTTTCAGCAAATCATCGAGTGTACTGAGAATGTTCATACGAATGTTGGTACGAATTTAGAGCCTATGTCTACGGCCTTTTGTTCACGTCAGATGGGTTTTGCAATCACATACAAGTCTTAGAAATGCAAAACCTGCCTAATACAGATCTGAAGGAAGTCAAATGCACCTATCAATTTATTCTAAATGATCTCAGAAGCTTCTCAAACTGATGCAATCGACATCAGCCCAAAGCCTGCTAACACAGGCCCTGGTACTCACATGCTTTTTGCACGCTTGATTCTATCCTATGAAGAGTTTGTACTCCAAGGGCCCCTATTGTTTAGGGATAATCCCTTTTGCTGAACACCAGTCCTTCTGTTCCTCTTTTCTCCAGGATTGCATTCTTTTAGTTCTGTTTTATAGCTCTATATGCATAGGCCAATATTTACTTTGCTTTTAGAGAATTCCAGGCAATCCCTAACTATTCTTAAAAATGTTTCCTCCCCCTCCTAACACCTATGCTGACTAACCTGTGTAAGAAAGATGTACTGTGTATATTTACCTATTTTCATCCCACTCCGGTCCGGTTGTGACAAACCTAACTAAGATAGGTAGTTTTGGAGAGGACTAGGAGCAAGCCTCTTACTCACTGATCATGGCCCAGGGAGAGAGCAGATCATTCTTTAATATTGGACCACCACTTAATGAACGCTGAGAGCAAGGCTTGGATTACTTCTCTGAATATTAATCATTGGACAGTAATATTTATCAACTATATCCCTCAAGAAATCTATGATACATTAATTCCACTGTATCAAAATGATGGAACATAGTATGAGCTTTGCCTCATAGACTATTATAGGTTGGAGCTGGACAGCCTGCTACTGGGTTCTCCTGCTATTGTCTGAAGGTGTTATGTTTTTTCTGCCCAAAACTCATAGCGGATGTTAATTTCATCAACTCACGCCACCTGTCTTTCACCCATTGTTAATTGTTCTAATTAACATACCTACTGTCTGCTAGCAAACTATTGAAGTGTGTTTAGGGCTCTTTCACACGGTCCGCCTCCGCAGGCGGATCCGTGTTGCTCAGCGGGGATCGATCCGCGATCCCCGCTGAGCCGGGCGGATGACAGCTCCGTCTCCGCTTGCAGAGCGGAGAGGGAGGTGTCTCAGCACCCGCTGCCCTCTATGGGGGATCGGAGGAGAGCGGACCGCTTGTCCGCTCTCATCAGATCCGCTCCTCTCCGATTACTGAACGGATGGAAAAATAGGGTTTCCATCCGTCCAGATTTCAGCACAGGATCGGATGCGGAGGGCAGCGGGTGTCAGCGGAGGTCACCTCCGCTGACACCCGCTGCCCCATAGAGCTGCATGGAGGATCCGATCAGATCCGCCTAAAAAACTGACAGGCGGATCTGATCGGACCGCCCGTGTGAAAGAGCCCTTACACTTGTGAAATTGTGTATTGAACTTTCTGAGCCTGATGGCGGCAAGTCTGACCTGGAATGAGATCCTTAATTGTCCAAGTGGCTAATTAACTGACCAGACTATCGAGGTTGAGCAACCCTCCCCACCCCCCCACACACACCTGTACTCAATCAGTGTCCACCATCTAGTGGATATAGTAGGAGTCCCCTGTAGTGCATTTGCACATCCTTCCCAGCAAGGAGTATTATCTCCAAGGGTTAGGCTGGATTCATCTCTTTTTCATGGATAGTGTAGGACCCACTGATAATGGGGTACTTTGACGCAGTAGTGGGCTTGAGCACGATATGGCCATATGGTGGGACCAAACCCCCATTTTTATTTATGGATTGTCTTCAGATTTGGTAGTTATTTCTTTTGCATTTGCGCGCTATTCTTTTTTAACTTAATGTTTATAGTGTTAATTATATTTCTGTATACAGTTGCGTTTGCATATGATAATGTGATCAGCCTCACCTGAATGTGTTATGTATAAAAATAATGTATTCTTGTTAAAAAAATAGTTCAAGTTTTGCAGCTAAACGAGTCCTGCCTAGTTCTTGGTTGAATATGTGGCTATAATATCTGATATCTATGTTCAGACTGACGGAAGCACTCAAGCAGGGTGTGGGAGCGGTTCCGTCACACTGGTCCCATAATTTCCTGTGTCAGTCAGCGGCGGCTGTAGGGGAATGAAGAGAACATTCTACAACAGCTGGCAATTGCCTGGGAGTAGTGACACCACCCATAGGCTCCCACCTTTCACCTGCAGCTGCCGCTAGCTAATGCAGGGGAGCTGGATTAAATGACTGGTCCAGAGCAGCCTGAAGATAATTAGTTAGTTAGGGTTTGCTTGAAATTCTAGGAGAAGTGTGGGAATGTAAAAAAACAAACATACATACTCATCTCTATGCTGCAGCATCAGTCAGATATTTTCTTGCTTTTTGCCCTTGGTCATTATGTTAATGCCGAGACAAGGAAAATGTTCCCAGCAACCTATCCACAGCCAATCCAAAACTAACAATTTTGGCTAGAGATCCATTAGATCTGAACTCTTTCCAGTGCTTAAAGAGGAGCTCCAGTCTTCCTCAACACATCAAAAGTCCAGGGATCCTCACTCGAGCCAACTCTTCAATCAGCTTAAAGGGTAAAGGCGTGGGCAGGTAAGGGAAATCCGGCAAGAAAGCCTTCCGGCTTCACAGAGGGTTTCCTACTGCACATGTGCGAGCCCCGCTGTGCTATGTGTCCCAGAAGCAGAGGGAAGGAGGGGAGGCTGAACTTCCACACGGGTCACCGCCGCGACCTGGCTAGAAGTGGCAGCGGGTACATGTAAAAAAAAAAAAACAGATACCCGCCCCCCCCCCCCCAAAAAAAAAGTGCCAAATGTGGCAGTGGTGGGGGGAGGATGCAAACAATCGGAACTTCCCCTTTTGAGTGAAGTTCAGCTTTATTGGGTGGGGGTTGGCTCAGCAACCTGGACGGTCAACAAAAAGCAGCTTCAATTGGCTGGTAGAACTGTTGCTTGCAATCAAAATGAGAAAGGATTGCTAAGAGTCAATCATAGGAGCAGATGTCCTAATATTAATACCTCAGAATGGATCGACTCTGCAAAACCAAAGACCAGGCAAACTTTGCAAAGCAGTATTCACTTTAATTCTATTTATTTTACTGTTGCTTATTGTCTTTTTTTGAATATTTATTCTGTAAATATTGTCTTGTACCATTTTTTTTATTAAATAGGTATTTTTAGATCATTAAGCTAAATCTCTAAATGCTTTAATCAGAAATAAAGAAACTGTGACGTGAGTCACTTTGGGCGCGGGGTAACCAGGACCTTGGGGGGCACTGGGGATATGGTTTGGATGGCTCCAAATGGGACAATGATATTCAGGAATTATGTCTCTCTTGAAATATGAAGATTTTAGTCCCTTTACATTGTGAGGTCCATGACCAGGAAGTACAACTCCTAATATGGGCATTCCAGGAAGTCCAATGTGGAGACTGACTGTCTAACGATGTTGCTTTTGTCTGGATAAGTAAATTGTGATATTCTTGTCTGAGGTGGCTTTCCATTCACCTATTGTTATGTGTGCTAATGAACTCACCTGTTGTCTGCTAAGTGATGTATTGACACTCAGAGTATTTTGTATTTGGGGCTCGTTATGTAATCATTGTGTGATGTTGGGGGCTGGATTTGGGTCATTGTTCATGTAGTGACTGCATTACTTCTAACGTGTATATAAAGCGTGTATTCCTTTTCAATAAACAGTCTGATTCCTGCTTGACCCTCAATACAGAGCCTCCTCTCGTACTTGGGGGGTATTATTTGTATGGGTTTCTTGTTCGGCTGAATGGAGTGTCCGGTAGCTGCTTTTGTGTTCGGGAATGAAATGTCCTAAACGACTGTAACCCCTTTCATACCCGGGGTGTGGTTACAGAAACCTTGCCTCTTTGAAGAAAAAATATGTATTTTAAACTCTGTTATATTTCTGTCTGGCGTTACAGACATTGGTCTGCTAAAGGAAGCTGAAAAATAACAGATTTTATGGGTTACCTGGATTTACCCCTCTGGGTCAGCTGTCGAAAACAACCAAGCAGAACTTCAAAATCACACAGACAATAAAAACAGAGGTACAGCAACCACTTTAATGGTGAGATGTGGTCTTCAAGCAACTGCATCTACCATTTCAGTTGTTTTAACATTCAGGTAAGATACCTGTTGGACTTGGAATTTGTTGGAATGATATACAATTTTAATGATTTAAAGGTAATGTCTAAAAATACCTAATAATGCAAATAATAGAGCTATGTGTGAACACAACATACCTCTAAGCGGGTTGAAAAATAACCAGTTAGGTGCTGTCCTGGTTGGATGGGTGGAAATGAATGCCTTTCCCAGTTTTTTGGTCTTTTAGCAGGTTCTTCTTTTGGTCCGGCCCACTAATCCCATTATATAAATAAGGGGCAGGGGTCTGATACACAGTTTGTTGGGTTCCCCCTAACAGAATGTCCCCAAAAAAGTCCTAGTGGAGAGCTAAGACTGATGCCCGTAATGGAAGTGAGAAGGAGAATAATACTCACGAGGAGCAGAAGGATGATGCTCACTACTACCTGGATGTAAAGTCATCAGAACCCAAAGACACCAGCACTGGAAGTATACCTTGAATGGACTCTGTATTACATGGACACTAATCTTTGCAGGTATGCCAGGGCAGCACAGCCTGTAGTTAGAGATAGGGAATTAGGGAAGAATTATGCCTTTGAACTTTGGACTCTGTAACTGCCCTTTTTCACTTTCCTAAGTAAAGGGTTTAAAGTGTTGTCCCTGTCTGGTCTGAAGTCACTCAAGGGGTGGAATGAAGGTAGCCAGCACACATAGTCTTTGAGTCGGTCTTAAACACATTGGGGTTTGAAGACACAAGCAGTTACCTGGGGTAACAGAAGGTTAACAGCAGCCTTTCAGTAGTGTGCACTTGTTATCGGTGGAATAGCCTCCAGCAGTGAGGGAGATGTTGCCGGCACTTCTTCCAACAGTGGTCTGTCTCCCAGAGCAATGCGGGTGGATTTTCACCGTAGAGGTTTCAAGTCCAAGAATTAAGTTAAGTGTATGTGTGGAACCTGCACAGGATGCATGGTGGGGCTCACTCCACTACTGGGGAATGGTAATGGAAAACGCTAGACAGGTGGATGTGGACAAGGTTCGGCATGCCCCTTCTACATGCAAGTTACTATATAGGTGTGTATTGTCTTGGAAACTCAAGAGGTAACTGGAGAACAGTTGCAGTGCAAGTGTACATGGTGTACGTTTATCTCTAAGAGTAGAGGTCCACCTTAGGGTTGAGTATTCCCCCATGGCAGCCTCAGCCTTGTTCCAGGGCATTGATAAATATGGCACAAAGCAAGGGTATCCCGTGTGTAGCAAAGTGACCCTGTGCAAGGTGCTTAGCATAGCCAGAAGAACCCACCCTGAGGTAGGCCTCTCATGTGACCCTTGCTTGGCACCCAACGAGGAGGGAAACATTCAAGACATGACAACCACTCTGTCACCTCAAGCTGCCCCTCCCCTTCCTTCTCTGCCCCACATACCTCTCAGACATGCATTAAACATTTACTTATGGACTCCCTCACATTCATCAGACCACAGTGGAACAGTTAATCCTTGGGTTACTGCCCTCATCTCCTACTAGTGTGCAACAATTCGTGAACAAGAACAGGACATAACCACAGTGCCTTTACTTCTCAGCTGTTCAAGGTCATTTCACCAGCACCTGTTGTAGTCTCTCATTAAGCACAATAGAGCCCAGCATGAAGTCTGCAGTAGTCATCATCTGCTGTACAACTCTCCCCATCATGCAACATAGGAGAAAGCCTGCAGCCATACAATCCTCATCATGCACTACATAAGAGAAGCAAGCATTTGCTCTGCTCACCATGCAGTTCTTCAGCTGTAAAGAGACTTCCAATGACGTCCTTATAATGCAACTCCACTGGGATCAGAAAGGACTCTGCACGCTCACTATACATAATCTTACAGCAAGGACAGAAGAGAACATATTTTACCCTTATCAAGTACAGCAATGACATCATATTTACAGGTCAAAACCATTTTGTGACATCATGTACCTTTCAGCTTGTGCCCGGCATGCCTACTCAACATACCCTGCCCCCATACTTACATCTGTGCCCCAAATCATAAAAATCAACACAAAATAATCTTTCTAAACAACAACTACAGATGCTTAACAAACTAAGAAACCATACAGACTTGGTTATCAAACCCTCAGATAAGGGTGGTAACCTAGTATTGATGACTTGAGAGGGATACGAAAAAATGTGCCTTAATATCCTCTCAAATCGTACATGGTACAAAAAGATATCCCCATCGGTTACTACAGAATTTAAAGCAGAGTATTTGGATATAATCGGACGTGCATATCAATTGGCTCTTATAGATAAAGACTGTTATAATTTTCTTAACAACAAATTTCCGAGACAGGCGACATTCTATTCACTCCCAAAAACCCATAAAAATTTAACTTCTCCACCCGGTAGGCCTATTGATTTGGGCATTGGAAGTTTAACTGAAAATGCTAGCCGTTTGATCGATTATTATTTACTACCACACGTAGTGCGGTTACCGTCATACGTCAAGGACACACTCGAGTTTTTAAAAATGATTGAAGATATGGTGGTTCCTCCCGACGCCCTGCTCGTGACTTTGGATGTGGAGGCATTATACTCCAGTATCCCTCACGAGCAGGGCGTCGGGATGATACGCACGTTCTTATATGAGCAAGACCATCACACTTGGCCATTTTGTGATTTTATTTTGGAACTTTTATTGTTTATTCTGAAACACAACTGGTTTACTTTCAACGGGTCCCACTACCTCCAGGTGCAGGGCGTGGCCATGGGCACTTGTTGTGCCCCGGCCTACGCCAACCTGTACCTGGGGGGGTGGGAGCGACAAATCACATCAGATGAAAATTTATCCCATTTTTTTTCATCCGTGGCAATCTGGTTTCGTTATATAGACGACATTTTTGCTGTCTGGACAGGTTCAAAATCAATGCTAGATGAGTTTATTGCCCAACTAAATATAAACGACTTCAACTTAAAGTTAACATCTACTATCAGTGACTCGAGTGTTAATTTCCTTGACTTAACGGTACTCAAACATGTGGATGGACACCTGACGACTAACCTATACAGAAAGGAGACGTCAGGGAATGTAATATTACATGCGTCTAGCGCCCACCCAGGGGCGCTTATACGTAGTATTCCATACGCCCAATACATACGCCTACGGTGTAATTGTACATCTGATAACGATTTCAAAATACAGGCTAACCTTTTACGAGAACGCCTAATGGCTCGTGGATACAGTAAACGTTTGTTGAGAACAGCTTTCAACAAAGCGTTTTCTCAAAATAGAAACAGCCTCATCTTTAGAGCCAAACCTCCAAACACGCAATCGACAGTTAAACTAATAACCAAATACTCCGCTCATGAAAAAGTATTGAGAGATATTCTTGAACGGAACTGGCATCTTCTTCGTGATGATCCGGTTATAAACAAATACGTGGGCAAACATCCCCAAATTGTTTTCAGGAGAACAAGATCTTTAAGAGATCAACTAACAACAAGCCACTATCAACCCATCAGAAATAGAGTAACCACAGATAGAGGTACTTATAAATGTCGCAAATGCGCCTTATGTCCTTGGATAGAGGAAAATACTGAATACACTTTACCTAATGGGGAGACATTTGCTCCAAAATTTCGAGCTGACTGTAGCACACGTGGAGTGGTATACATGATGCATTGTACCTGCGGCATGTTCTATATAGGTAAAACTATAAGAGAGCTCCGCCAAAGGATAAATGACCATGTGTACGTATCAGCAGGGGGAAGGATGATCACGCCCGTGAGCAGACACCTTGACCTATACCACAGGTTCAATCCCAAAAAGGCAAGATTTTATGTGCTTGAGGTTATTCCTCAAGATCCTCGGGGTGGCAACTGGGACAAAAAAATTCTCCAGAGAGAGACTCTCTGGATAGAGCGTCTCAATGCTACTTATAGACCTGGGTTGAACGAAACACAGTCATACAAACCCTTTCTGTGAAGGTTTCCTTGCTTACTTAATGCCAATAGACCCAATTGACCTCGAGTAGCATACTCTGGTTACGATAAAGGCCCTATGTGGGATATATGGGTCAGGGTGTCTGCTTGGTTTTGGCGCGGTCATCCTCCCCCCGTATATATATATATTTAATTATTCTGATACCTCTTCACATTAAATAGGTTTTATGGCACATATACCCCTCTTCCTTCCTTATGTATAACAAACATTTCTTTGTGCTATAATCCCTATCTCATCAATACTATGATCTTGAGGATTTATAATAAGTCAAAATATGCAACTTTCCCTTGGGGTTTGAAGTATGGAAGTGTTTCTAGTAGGGGGCAGTTTAGCCCCTGTTCTTTCATTAGGGCTGTTACTATTGAACGCCCTCACTAGTGGTTAATGTCAAAAAATAAACATGGTTATATAATAATTTTTGATAAACAAATATATTACCGATATATATCTCCTGGTCTACCAGGAACATCTCTATACCTTAGTGAAATATGTTTTTATATCTATTTTTAAATATATAATTTCTGTCTTGTTGTGTTGTTTTTTCATTTCAGGCAATTAGAATCCTCATGTAATTGCGGACCGATCCTGTGGGGGCAGTGTGGGTAAGCATGGAGGTTTGGCCTCATCAGTGAGATATGTGCGGCCAGATAGGCCGCAGGTTAGTTTCCGCCCCTTCCGGGCGGAACTTCCTGTGGCACCTGAGCGGACTACGGAGGCACTTCCTGCCTCTGTATGATCTGCATATACCCGTGACTAAGCCGAGAGCCTCGCTGGGGTGTCCCCGCGCTGGCTCTCGAGCGATGTCCGGTGGGAGTGGCCGGGGCGGTGACGTCCGTTTGAGGAACCGCCCGGGATCCATGCTACTTAAGGGCGCCATTTACAAGCCCTGGTATGGTGGAGGTTCCCCATCCGGTGAGGACTGTGCGGAAGCTGGGAACAGCGTGGCAAGGGGTAAGCTTTATATGGCCAGTACTAATACTGTAACATTACACTTTTGTGATATCCGGGAATTCACCCTAATCTTACTGTGCTTAACAGCCGACATACAAGCAGAGGAGATACGCTCCCTACATTTAAGCTCTGGTCCTTCCCAAGTTTGGTGAGCCTTGCTAAGGTGTCTGTTTATGTTTGGAACTTTCTTACTGCATAGGGAACTATCATATTGGGTGGCACTCTATATATTCACCACTATGTCTAGTACCTATGTTTATTCTAAGTACACTTTGCATGTACTCATCTTGGACCCTATGTAGCAACTGCTTATCTATATATAACTCTGGTCACCCCCCCCCCTACCATTATGGAGGAGGGTGGGCCGGATACAAAATTGATTACACACACATATTCACATATGTATATGGAAGCAAACCAATATACATGATATGTATTTTACTATAGGGGTAACCCATATATGAATGGGTAAATCGTGTATGTTGGTGCATAACCGTTTAGAAACGCATGGCACCTGTCCATTCCTACGGTCCAGAATGACTATATGTCTTTTCTTTTGCCCCTTTTAAGGCAGATAATCTAGGGGCTCTATAGGTACTTACACACTCTTATAACAAGCATGAGGCACACTGACTTTACCACTTTGAAACACTTGAGCTTATGGTTTAGCATTTCTATGGGCTTTCCCTTAAAGTGATATCATAGAATAAAAACGCCTACTATTCTGAGAAACATTGTTCTTCTGCTCTCATCCACCCAGATATGAGACATGGAGTGACTACCCTCACTACTATGTCACTATACATTGCCTTTTTTGAGCTTCCCAAAACGCACAGTCCTCCTCGTTAAAGAATTCTCTATGGAAATTGAGATACGTGCCTGATTACTATATGTACAGGTATGTATACATTTTTCTGTCCATTTACCAGGTATACAAATAGGATATATATGCTTATACTATAACTACATCATGGATCCCCACATATACTCACTATTGGCAGCCTCCGTTCTTTCCCCTAAACCCCTATAGTGTCTGAATGCAACGTAAGACCCAATGTTATATTGTGTTGATATTGCAAAAATAGAAGGACTTATCTGAGATGTGCAAGACGATTGTATGTAATTAAAAGGAGAGATAAATGATATGTAATTGTAATTATAACATACTGAAAATGAGGTAACATATATATGTAATTTATCTAAATACTGTTATTTTTCACACAGACAAAAGAAATGATATGCTCCAGATGAAGCTTTTTTGTCTAAGAAAGCGAAACATGTCGAGCAAAGGTCATATATTACATGGTGAATGTTAACTTATACTTTCAGTCGACCCCGCTGACCGGCACCATACTGTTTGGGTGTCCGTCGGCGGTTCTTCTGATATCAAGCAATACGTTTCCAAGGATTATATGACTACGAATGATCTTGTACTTTGAACTGTATGTAAATCGACCTTTATAAGTTCTATGCACTGAGATATTGTACAACATAGACCACTGTTGTGTGGTCTCACTGTGTCCTTAATACACAATTATCTGCCTGTATTTTTCTATGATTTTAAAATATTTAGTTTTGTGTTGAATAAAAGAAATCTTTTTAAAAAAAAACGTTTGTGCCCGAAATCCCTGTTTCCCAATCCTTCCAAACCCAAATCATAAACCTTACTCTGGAACAGTTTGCAGAATATCATAACCCCATAAGTGATTCCTGTAGATCGGACGATTTTCTTACAAAAAATTAAAGTTGATCTTAACTCTGAACGACATTCTGCTTGCTAAATCACTTTAAATTATAAACAATTGCCATGTATTGTGTTCACCTTTTTTTTGTCCTCTTTCACATTTTAGTGCTGGTGAATAGGGTTGCTCTCTTTTATGGTCTGAACTTGGTTTTAAACCGAACCCAGAGGAAATTTGTCACTCTCTAATATGGCCACATGGCCATATTAGGTCAATGACAATGACCTGACATGACCATGTGCCATTATTAGGTCAATGATGTCATGAGCATACTCGTTCCTTTTGTGTATGGGCAGCTGTGTGGTGGGGAATGGCCGAGGTTGGTGTGACAACTACTTTCTGGATTTCTGGTCCAAGCCCATTCCTACTGCTTAACTCCTTGAGTCTTTTTCATTTACTTTCTGTCTTCACGCACTTGCTCCAGCGTCATTGCTCAGGATTTTAAATGAGTTAGCAGCACATCTTAGGCCTCTTGCACACTGGACAGCTTACTAACTCTCTTAGATACACTATATTACCAAAAGTATTGGGACGCCTGCCTTTACACGCACATGAACTTTAATGGTACCCCTGTCTTAGTCCGTAGGGTTCAATATTGAGTTGGCCCATCCTTTGTAGCTATAAGAGCTTAAATTCTTCTGGGAAGGCTGTCCACAAGGTTTAGGAGTGTGTCTATGAGAAAGTTTGACCATTCTTCTAGAAGTACATTTGTAATGGGTCAGGCATTGATGTTAGACAAGAAGCCTGGCTCCACTCTAATTCATCCCAGAGGTGTTCTATCTGGTTGAGGTCAGGACTCTGTGCAGGCCAGTCAAGTTCCTCAACTCCAAACTAGCTCATCCATGTCTTTATGGACTTTGCTTTATGCACAGGTCCAAAATCATTTGGTGGAGGGGGGATTATGGTGTGGGGCTGTTTTTCAGGGGTTGGGCTTGGCTCCTTAGTTCCAGTGAAAGGAAATGTTAAGACGTTGGCATGCCAAGACATTCTGGACAATATCATGTTACCAACTTTGTGCAAACAGTTTGGGGATGGCCCCTTCCTGGTCCAACATGACTGCGCTCCAGTGTACAAAGCAAGGTCCATAAAGACATTGATGAGCGAGTTTGGGGTGGAGGAACTTGACTGGCCTGCACAGAGTCCTGACCTCAACCCGACAGAACACCTTTGGGATGAATTAGAGTGGAGACTGCGAGCCAGGCCTTCTTGTCCAACATTGACTGACCACTCAAATTGCGCTTCTGCAAAAATGGTCAAACATTCCCATAGACGCACTCCTAAACCTTGTGGACAGCCTTCCCAAAAGAGTTGAAGCTCATATGGCAGCAAAGGGTGGGCCAACTCAATAAGTTAACCCTTGGGTTTGCCATTAAAGTTCATGTGCGTGTAAAGGCAGGTGTCTCAATACTTTTGGTAATATAGTGTAACTTCCTCCTGGCAGCAGTGCTTTAGCAAAAAAAAAGGCTTGGCGCTTGTAAACTCGTATAACGCATTTAGGCGCTTCATGTGCATGGGCATTAATTAATTTCATTGTCCAGCATAAAAATGTATTCAGGCCATTGAAATGAATTAGCACTCAAGTGCTAAACACACCTAGTGCTTAGGCGAGTTTACACGCGTTAAGGTGCGTCAAGCATTTTTTTCAGCCAAAACTCTGCTGTTTCTGGATGCACTGGCTGTGGGGAGGGTTTTCTGCCTCTAAATGCCCTTGCCTCTAAATGTTTATGTGTGCATGGACACATAGGCTAACATGCAGGGGCAAAAACAGAGAATATCCAGGCGCTCCTAGGGTGCCTAGTGTGTAAAAGATGTATGCTGTCCGATAGGCCACAATCAGTGTCCTTCTGCTGCCAGCCAGAAAAGCATGGGATGAGGTGCTGGAATGGTATACAACGTTTGTAGGTGGTGCATGAGAACATACTAAAATGACCCAGGGAGGATGCAGATAAGATGATCGATGAGTAAAAGCTTAGTTTATTGTTTAAAAGAAGAACCACAAAGTACATGCCACACCGGGTCCTGATTCAGGCAGGGGCACTGTCCGAGATGGAGGCCGGATTAGGGATGGCAAATGTGCCAATAGCCGCAGTGTGCTGGAGATGGAGAAGAGCCTCGCTGGAGCCAGACGGCGCGGGGATGAATCGTCACTGCGGCTCAGAGCCTTTGTGCGCATGGGCATCCGCAAGGGGGGGCAAGGGGGAGGCAAGTGCCCCCCCTGGAAATTTCCTGGCCTGCTCTAAGAGGGGAATCTTTGGGGACCCTGCTCTAAGAGGGGAATCTATGGGGGACCCTGGCCTGGCCTGCTCTAAAGGGAGATCTATGGGGGCCAAAAGGACCCCTAAAATAATGCTTGTGCGCACCAAAAGCTGCGTGACATAATAGAAATCTATGGAAAAGTACATCCAAGCCGCATGAAAACCATGTGTGACTGTGCTGCAACCAAAGGACAGCAGGCAGTGTGAAAAGGCCCTTATAAATTTTTACTTTTTGGCTGTTCTTTAACTTTCAGCCTGGGGACAGAAGACAAAATCAAAGGAGACCCTTCCAAAGGATGAGAATTCCTTTCTAAGGACGGTTGTCACTGGAACAAATGTCCCCTCTATTCCTGTTCTAGTGAAAACTCAAAATTTTCAATTTTTATTTAGCTTTCAATCCCAGTGACACTGGCTATCAGGGCAAATACGGTGCCTTGAAAAGGTATTCATACCCCTTGAAATTTTCCACATTTTTGTCATGTTACAACAAAAAACTTTTTTTGGGGGGATTTTATGTGATAGACCAACACAAAGTGGCACATAATTGTGAAGTGGAAGGAAAATGATAAATGGTTTTTAAATTTTTTTACAAATAAATATCTGAAAAGTGTGGCGTGCATTTGTATTCAGCCCCCCCTGAGTCATCACTTTGTAGACCCACCTGCAATAAAAGTACGGCGGCTGGTCAGCATGTGGTAAACACAACTTTATCCTTGACCTGTCTGGTGTATTCCTTGGCCTTTGTGATGCTGTTTGTTCACTAAAGTTCTCTAACAAACCCTCTGAAGGCTTCACAGAACAGCTGTATTTATACTGAGATTAAATTACACTCAGGTGCAGTCTATTTACTAATTAGGTGACTTCTGAAGGCAATTGGTTCCACTAGATTTTGGTTAGGGGTATCAGAGTAAAGGGGGCTGAGTACAAATGCACACCACACTTTTCAGATATTTATTTGTAAAAATATTCTACAAAGTATTCACTCAGGGGGGCTGAATACAAATGCATGCCACACTTTTCAGATATTTATTTGTAAAAAATGCTGAAAACCATTCATCATTTTCCATCCACTTCACAATTATGTGCCACTTTGTGTTGGTCTATAACAGGGGTACTTAAATGTAAACTTGAAAGGTCCACTTACAAATTTTCCATTCAGTCCGAGGTCCGGAAATGTGACCGTCAAATTTCAAATACAGAACGCCAACAACAAAAAAAGGCATTCCCCAAAACTTGCCCCAATCCAATGCAGAGTGACCATTGTGTGTGCCCCCATTAATGCAGAGTGACCATGTGCGTGCCCCCATTAATGTAGAGCTACCATGTGCGTGCCCCCATTAATGCAGATTGACCAGTGTGCGTGCCCCCATTAATGCAGATTGACCAGTGTGCGTGCCCCCATTAATGCAGATTGACCAGTGTGCGTGCCCCCATAAATGAAGAGTGACCAGTGACCCATGCCCCCATTAATGCAGATTGACCAGTGCGGATTAGAGCACCACATGATTATAAAAAGTCAAGTCATCAGCGGGGGGGCAGAATGGAGAGGATCGGGAGGATCGGAGTGGCTGTGTCTTACACTTACAGCGCTGCATGATTACAAAAAGCCGAGTTCTTCTGCTTACCTGACGGAGAGGCTGTCATACAAAGTCCCGCCTCCTGGACACCGCCTCCTATGATAGACGTCACCAGTGTTCTGTCTATCATAGGTAAGAGCCGGCCCAGGAGGCGGGACTTTGTAGGACATCCTCTCCGCCGGGTAAGCAGAAGAACTCGGCTTTTTGTAATCATGCAGCGCTGTAAGTGTAAGACACAGCCACTCCGATCCTCCCAATCCTCTCCATTCTGCCCCCCCCGCTGATGACAGAAGGAAGCAGACCGCTTCGGCGGTCCAGATTTAAGTCCGTGTGGGTCCGGAGGCGGCCCGGAGTCCGCCTATTGAGGATCCCGGGTCTGTAACATAAAATCCCAATAAAATACATTTACGTTTTTAGTTGTAACATGACAAATTGTGGAAAATTTCAAGGGGTAGGAATACTTTTTCAGGGCACTGTAGAGTGGGTGAAGCTCCCCAGAAGGGATAAAGACAGCGTTCAGGACCTACACAAGTTCTGACCTTTCCCCACTTTTTTGCCAATGACTTTAGATATTCTTTAACCACCTCAATACTGGGCACTTAAACCCCCTTCCTTCCCAGACCAATTTTCAGCTTTTAGCGCTGTTGCAATTTGAATGACAATTGCGCGGTCATGCAACATTGTACCTAAACCAAATTTGTGTCATTTTTTCCCCACAAATAGAGCTTTCTTTTGGTGGTATTTGATCACCGCAAGGTTTTTTCTTTTTTGGTGCACAAATAAAAAAAGACTGAAAAGTTTGAAAAAAAAAAAAAGTTTTGTTTAGGTTATAAAATTTTGTAAATAGATATGTTTTTTCCTGCACTGATGAGCACTGATGATGCCGCACTGACAGGCACTGATAGGTAGCACTGATATGCAGCACTGATGGGCACTGATATGTGGCACTGGTGGGCACTGATGGGCACTGATTGGCGGCACTGTTGGGCGGCAATGATCGTCACTGATCGGCACTGATGGGTGGCACTGATCGGCACTGATGGGGGGCACTGATAGGCAGCACTGGTGGGCGGCACTGATAGATGGCAATAACGGCACTGGTGGGCAGCACTGATAGATGGCATTGGTGGGCAGCACTGATAGGGAGGGCACTGTTTGCCATCCCTGGTGGCCATGGTGGGCATCCCTGGTGGTCATGGGTGGGCATCCCTGGTGGCTTAGTGGCACCCCCCCCCCTCCAGGGCTGCACTGGTAATCAATCATCTGATTACAAGCACAGACCCCCCCTGTGATCAGTGAGTAATTAGAAATACTCACTGATCCCCCCGGCTGCAGCACCGATCATCCCTCTTCTTCTCACTGACAGGATCTGTCAGGAGGAGAAGAGATCAAAGCCATTACAACGGCTGTATTTACATTACATGACGGCTGTGATTGGACACAGCCGTCATGTGATCAGGAGGGCCAATCACAGGGCCCTCCTGCCGAATGATGTTGCTCTGTGTCCGAGGGACACAGACACATCAAGATTGCGCCGCTGCGGGTGCCCGCGGCAGCGCGATCTCTCTCCTTCTGAAGGACGTTCCGGAACGTCCGATCAGGAGGAGACTCCCACCCGGCCGTATATTTACAATGGCCCGGGTGGGAGGTGGTTAAAAAAGAATGTTGATCTACCAAAATGTTTTTTTAAGGAACCAAAAATGAATACCTTCGGAAACCCTAACCCCTTTAAACAGAGCATATAATAGAAAAACACATACAGTATCTCACAAAAGTGAGTACACCCCTTACATTTTTGTAAATATTTTATTATATATTTTCATGTGACAACACTGAAGAAATGACACTTTGTTACAATGTAAAGTAGTGAGTGTACAGCTTGTATAACAGTGTACATTTGCTGCCCCCTCAAAATAACTCAACACACAGCCATTAATGTCTAAACCGCTGGCAACAAAAGTGAGTACACCCCTAAGTGAACATGTTCAAATTGGGCCCAAAGTGTCAATATTTTGTGTGGCCACCATTATTTTCCAGCACTGTCTTAACCCTCTTGGGCATGGAGTTCACCAGAGCTTCACAGGTTGCCACTGGAGTCCTCTTCCACTCCTCCATGACGACATCATGGAGCTGGTGGATGTTAGAGACCTTGCGCTCCCCCAATGTTTGAGGATGTCACAAAGATGCTCAATAGGGTTTAGGTCTGGAGACATGCTTGGCCAGTTCATCACCTTTACCCTCCGTTTCTTTAGCAAGCCAGTGGTCATCTTGGAGGTGTGTTTGGGGTCCTTATAATGTTGGAATACTGCCCTGCGGCCCAGTCTCTGAAGGCAGGGGACCATGCTCTGCTTCAGTATGTCACAGTACATGTTGGCATTCATGGTTCCCTCAATGAACTGTAGCTCCCCAGTGCTGGCAGCACTCATGCAGCCCCAGACCATGACACTACCACCACCATGCTTGCAGGCAAGACACACTTGTCTTTGTACTCCTTACCTGGTTGCCGCCACACACGCTTGACACCATCTGAATCAAATAAGTTTATCTTGGTCTCATCAGACCACAGGACATGATTCCAGCAATCCATGTCCTTAGTCTGCTTGTCTTCAGCAAACTGCAGGCTTTCTTGTGCATTATCTTTAGAAGAGGCTTCCTTTTGGGACGAAAGCCATGCAGACAAATTTGATGCAGTGTGCGGCGTATGGTCTGAGCACTGACAGGCTGACCCCCCCAGTAATCTGTAGTAATGCTGGCAGCAGTCATACATCTATTTTCCAAAGACAACCTCTGGATATGATGCTGAGCACGTGAACTCAACTTCTTCGGTCGACCATGGTGAGGCCTGTTCTGAGTGGAACCTCTCCTGTTAAACCGCTGTATGGTCTTTGCCACCATGCTGCAGCTCATATAGGGTCTTGGCAATCTTCTTATAGCCTAGGCTATCTTCATGTAGAGCAACAATTCTTTTTGTTCAGATCCTCAGAGAGTTCTTTGCCATGGGGTGCCATGTTGAACTTCCAGTGACCAGTATGAGAGAATAAGAGCGATAACACCAAATTTAACACACCTGCTCCCCATTCATACCTGAGACCTTGTAACACGAGTCACATGACACTGGGGAGGAAAAATAGGAATTGGGCCCAATTTGGACATTTCCACTTAGGAGTGTACTCACTTTTGTTGCCAGCGGTTTAGTCAATAATAGTGTTGAGTTATTTTGAGGGGACAGCAAATTTACACTGTTATACAAGTTGTACACTCACTACTTTACATTGTAGCAAAGTGTCATTTCTTCACATGAAAAGATATAATAAAATATTTACAAAATATAAGGGGCGTACTCACTTTTGTGAGATACTTTAAGTAGGAATTATGTTTTGTAAAAGCTGAATTTCAAAATGATCAGTTTATCTAGATCAGCCTTTCTCAACCTTTTCAACACAGAGGTACCCTTGAAATAATTTTCAGGTCTCAGGGAACCCCTGCTAAAAATGACTATACAGTATTTACAACTCATGATACATCAGTGTGATGGTCAGTGGGATGAACGCTCCTTACACTTGTGGACATTGGGAAGTTTTACCTTCTTTCAAATAGCTAAAAAGATCAATGGTGTCAGGGCAACTTATCTGAGAGGCAGAATATGCTGATTGCTCAAGGAACCCCTAGCAACCTCTGAA
The DNA here is from genome assembly GCF_965119305.1 of Pelophylax lessonae. Taxonomy (NCBI): domain Eukaryota; kingdom Metazoa; phylum Chordata; class Amphibia; order Anura; family Ranidae; genus Pelophylax; species Pelophylax lessonae. The sequence goes on from NC_138774.1 coordinate 54,054,073, forward strand.
TGAACCCTCGGGTTCCACAGAACCCTGGTTGAGAACCACTGATCTAGATCCTGGATTTTAGCAGAGAGCCCATACCACAACCCATGAGGCAATATGGTACCTATAGGAGAGATGCAGTTGTAGGGTAACAAACTTGTGGACAACTAAGGCTGGCCATACACAGTTCGAATCTTGGCCGGTTCAGCAGAAAGCGGTGGAGATTCAAACCATTATAGGGCAGGCTGAATGAACCTTGGGTACAACCAGCCTGCTGAATTCACTTGCGATTATCGCCAGCAGCTGCTATAGCCGCTGGCGATAATTACTGTCTTCTGCCGCCCCCCCTGACGGGAGAAGACAGTTGCTGATTCCCCTGTTAGCACTGTCTGTGCTGATGGTTTGCAGGAAAGAAGAAATTTGCACGTTTCCCCTATCAACACAGACAGTGTTGGCAGGGGAATCCCTACTATAAAGCAATTGCCTTCTACCCCCGTCGGGAGAAGACAATGATTATTGGTAGCGGCTATAGCAGCTGCTAGCGATAATCGCAAGAGAATCAGACAGGCTGCTTGTACCCAAGTTGATTGATCGATCAACATGGTAAATTCAGCCTGCCCCTTAACAGTGCGAATCTTGGCTGGCTCAGCAAGAACAGTTCAGCAGATTCGAACCGTATTCGTAATTGAATTTGTTTGGCCAGCCTAACACTAATCTCTTCACAGTAATAGAAACTCTTTCACTTTCTTCAGAAACGAAACCAAAAGAGTTGTCCCAACACGGCTACTGTTTACGAGCTGTGCTCTTGTATAAAGGTCACTTTCTCTTTCAGAACGGAACTTGAGAAACATATTTAAGAACTTTATTTTCTTCTAAGGACCAAAGGGGAGAATCTACCCAGTAAACAGGTTAAACAGCTTTTTAATAAACCATATTAATAGACCATATTATAATATGGTAATTAATACTGCCATATTATTTATAACAGATAAAATGTAATCCAATCCTGCAGTCCCTGCCACCGGCACGCTTGTTCACCAGGCGTCTCACCTATTTCGAGGAGCTCTGTTCCGACTCCTCTCCTCTGCGGCATACCATCTCCCTAGTCTATAGGGCTTTGGTCACACCGGAAGCACCATACCGTCCTCCATATATTGCGCAATGGGAACGGGACCTTGGTCTGACTTTTACCGACCATCATGTCGACCGCCTTTTGTTCTTCGCTTACAAAACCTCGATCTGCTCACGCTACTAAGAGGTGGGATACAAATGCCTGACCCGGTGGCATTATACCCCGACGAGGCTACGTCGGATGTTCCCGGCATGTGCCGACACCTGCTGGAGATGTGGCAAGGAGGTGGGTTCCTACCTCCATGTTTTTTGGTCCTGCGAAGGGCTCCAGCCCTTCTGGGCCTCGGTGCTTCGCATAGCTCAAAAATTCACGGATCACCCGCTTGCCCTGGACCCGGCCCTCTTCCTTCTTCACCATCACGATTTTCCGAGGGCGTCCTATAAGAAATCAATCCTGCCGTTATTGTTTACGGCAGCAAAGAGTTGCATCCCCCCTTTGTGGAAACAGACCCAGCCCCCTACTGTGGCTATGTGGATCCGTAAGATAAAATGTATCAATGAGATGGAAGACCTGATGGCGACGGAGCGCGGTGACAGAGAGAAATTTCTGAAGCGCTGGTTTTACTGGCATGAATTCACGTTCACAGCAGAATATCGTGATCTCTTGATCTGAGGGTGCCGCTGTCGTTGGGCCGGACTGCTCCTCCCCCCCCCCTCTTCCTCCTGCCTCTTTCTGTTTACTTCCACCTCCCCTTTGATGTCTTCTTTGACTCTTTTTCTCTCCCCTGCTTCCAATCTGCTATGTTCTTAGGTGTCGCGGATTGGATCTCCCTCTTTTCTTTGCTGTCTATCTACTTCCAGATTTTTTCTGTAGGCATATCTCTGCACGTCTTTATTAGTTACATACCCCGAAGAGATTTTGAGTGATATTCCCCCCTGGGGCCGCTGTGATACCTGATGACTGCCCGGGGGACTTCCCCTGCGCGCCTGCTACCGGCCAGGTGATAGATGCCGGGAGGTGTCGTGGGGGGCTCTACCGTGGTCAGTACTCTATTGTCACTTGTTTTGCACTTTACGTTTCTCCATAGAGAGGTCTCAGGGGTGTTCTTCTTCTCTATAGCACGTTACCTTGCGATATTCATATTGTTCTCCCAGTCATTTACTGGTATTTAGCATATTGTCAAGTGTGTCTGTACTGAAATGTCACATGTGTTCTGTTTGCTCGCTTCTGCCTGATATTGTTCCTTGCATTTCTCTGTTTGAACTGTGATGTGCCTTCTCTGTTTCTTCAATAAACGAATTTATAAAAAAAAAATGTAATCCAAATGACCTCAGAGAAGGTTTTATCTGTAATGCTCATGTCAAAGGGGCGCTTTTGCTGTTAGAGACAAATCGCCAGTGGCAGGATTGCCGAAGAAACCGTCTATAGCCAGATTCAAGGAGATGTCGCTTTGTCGCTGGCCCGGACGCTGCTGAATCTCAATTGCTAGTGATGGGAGCGACATTTTGCTGCCTCAACTACATAGTAAGCGTAGGAAAAAGTATTGTTAAGGTGTTCCTCAACTTTACCAATCCCTAGATTGGCCCCTCAAGGGGAAATGTACTGTGACAGAACCACCAAACCTGGGACTTTGAAGGCAGTGATCTTTATGGCATAAAATAGATAAATATGAACACCACAATTTAAAAAGGTATAATTTTATTGTCATGATAGTCAATCAATTGTTTAAAAACAACGATGCAAAATAGCATCACAGGATATGAACAAAATACAGAATAAATACATGAAATTATGAACCAGAGAGTATAGTTAGGGGGTCACCAAGGTCCGACATGTTTTGCCGACATGGTGGGCTTCTTCGGGGACCAGTGATGAAGGTGACCTCTTTAGTGGTTCTAAACATGAATAACAAAACATTAATATAGAATACAATGTTTAAGTACAATGTCACAAATCTGCAAAAAAGTGCAGCAGTGCAGTTTTAAACATCAATAAAGGTATAACATCGTACACTCACCAGTAATTCATAATTAGGGGCATGTAACTGTTAGACAATGACAGGTATGGTAGCGTGCACACTCAGCCAAAGGATAACCCAGCCCCAGGTCCCAAAGACCAGGGGGATAGTGTCCTCAGGGGATAGCAGATACCGGACCGGATTTGGGCCAACAATGGATCAAGTATACCAGAGGGGAGCAAATATAAGCGTTTACCACCTCTGAGAAAAAGAGGGAAAGATAATAATGAAGAATGATATCAATGACTAGTTGGCAATAATTAGAACATAATCTTGGCTATGTGGCGATGAGTGAAAATAATAGTGAAATGAGTGTTGGAGTGGTCTCGATGAGTGTACGATGTTATACCTTTATTGATGTTTAAAACTGCACTGCTGCACTTTTTTGCAGATTTGTGACATTGTACTAAAACATTGTATTCTATATTAATGTTTTGTTATTCATGTTTAGAACCACTAAAGAGGTCACCTTCATCACTTGCCCCCGAAGAAGCCCACCATGTCGGCGAAACATGTCGGACCTTGGTGACCCCCTAACTATACTCTCTGGTTCATAATTTCATGTATTTATTCTGTATTTTGTTCATATCCTGTGATGCTATTTTGCATCGTTGTTTTTAAACAATTGATTGACTATCATGACAATAAAATTATACCTTTTTAAATTGTGGTGTTCATATTTATCTATTTTATGCCATAAAGATCACTGCCTTCAAAGTCCCAGGTTTGGTGGTTCTGTCACAGTACATTTCCCCTTGAGGGGCCAATCTAGGGATTGGTACAGTTGAGGAACACCTTAACAATATTTTTTCCTACGCTTTCAAAGGGATGTGGCAGTAATCATTGGCTGAAGGTGTCCAGTGTTGGCATTTTTATCACTTTACTACATAGTAAGCGAGTCCATGGGGCAGTCCCTTAGCAATCCTGCCGCTGGCGATTTTGACTAGATTTGCCAGCAGCAGGATCCATAGCGGCAGTCTTCTGCCTAATGTTGGCAGTGCTCAATGTGATTTTCTCAAGTGTTGACAGGGATCTGAATATTGCTTGCACAAATTAGTAACTAATTAGTAAACAAGTGAAAAAAAATCAAATATAAAAATCTAAATTTTTGGCTGCAAAACAGTGTACCAGTGTAATGCACCTTAACATACAGTGCCCTGAAAAAGTATTCATACCCCTTGAAATGTTCCACATTTTGTCATGTTACAACCAAAAATGTAAATGTATTTTATTGAGATTTTATGTGATAGACCAACACAAAGTGGCACATAATTGTGGAGTGAAAGGAAAATGATAAATGGTTTTCAGCATTTTTTAAAAATAAATATCTGAAAAGTGTGGCGTGCATTTGTATTCAGACCCCCTGAGTCAATACTTTGTAGAACCACCTTTCCCTGCAATTACAGCTGCAAGTCTTTTTTCGGGATATCTCTACCAGCTTTGCACATCTAGAGAGTGACATTTTTGCCCATTCCTCTTTAAAAAATAGCTTAAGCTCTGTCAGATTTGACGGAGAGCGTCAGTGAATAGCAATTTTTAAGTCTTGCCACAGATTCTCAACTGAATTTAGGTCTGGACTTTGATTGGGGCATTCTAACACGTGAATATGCTTTGATCTAAACCATTCCATTGTAGCTCTGGCTTGTGAAGATCCCTCCAGCACCTGAGCCCCAGGCCCGAGGTCACCCCCCCTCCTCCTCCCCCAGACTAGGGGGCAACTTCAAGGGCCTCTGACAGCTTCCTCAGCACTCCTTCTCCACCTTCCACCTAAACTGCCCTTGCTGGCATAACTCAGAGTATTTAGAAGGGTGCCCTCCCCCTGCCAGCCCACTTGCTGGGTGGGGATTTGCTGGGGCCCTCCTCAACACTCCAGGCAGCCCTCCTAACCTGCCTCCTATTCTTCTGGAAGCTTCTCCCAGGTTTTAACAAGAAGGGGAGATACCAGAGGTGCTGCCTGATAAGTCATCCAGTCTCCCTTAGTCACTCACCCTGACCCATATTCAACCCAGCCTGAATATATTTTTCTACACTACAAAACGAACTATGTACACCTAGCACTCTACACTAGAGGGTGCCACAAAAGTAACTTTCAATATTTTAAATTCTGAAGCTTTCAGTAAAATATCTAGTGACCCTGCTAGGAGGGCCTTGTTTAGGAACTTCCTGTTATGGAATCACAACATTCTGGCCCTGTCTGCCAGTTGTCCTCCCACATTGTTACTTTATTACATTAAGGTGGATTTAATACAGGCAAATAGACTGTGCACTCTGCAAGTGCAGCTGCTCCAGAACTTAGCAAATGAGGGAAAGCTCTGGTGACTTCCATCATCCAATCATGTGCAAGCAAAAATGCAGTTTTTTTATTTTATTTCCCTTCCGTGTGATTGGGTATTCTTTGGCCTAAGAAAGAAGTCTTAAATTATCCATATATCATGCTTAACATGAAGCCTTCCAAGCAGAGCACAAGGCTATGGTGACCTCTAAGTGTCATTGGATAGGATGCAATGGGGATCCCTCATAGGGTCAGTAGGCATTGAGTAAGAATCTTCGCCCCCTGTGATATCACAGCCTAATAAAGAAACCAAAATCTTCCATATAAGGTGCTACAATGTATCAAAATAACAGAGCCACAGACAGGTGTGTTATATTTGTTCTGTTGGACTGCTGTCACTAATTATTGATCAAAATCAAAAAACAAGTATTGAAAACAAAATGAGTAGCGCAAGTCCACACACCACAAACTGTGCACTCTTTGGTGCTATACACAAAATAAATATAATAACTAATTATAAGAAAAATGAAATCATCTCCCCTACTTAAAGAGGTTGTAAACCTCAGAATTTTTTTTTTTTTATAAACCAACACCTGAAAGACAAACACATAATGAGCTAGTATGCATCGCATACTAGCTCATTATGAAATACTTACCTAAGAACGAAGCCTCTGACCGCTTACCTGTCTCATGAGTGACATGTTCTGTCGCCCTTCTGCCGGGTTTGCGGCATCCAGTCATCTGATTGGCTGGAGCCGCGATGACGTCACTCCCGCGCATGCGTGCGGGAGCCGACGGTCACGGCACTGGGCTTTGAAGGAACAGCACGAACGGCCGTTCCTTCAGAGCGCATGCGCCAGCGCTGTCACTGGCTGCATGCAAAGTAAATATCTCCTAACGGGTACATGTTTAGGAGATATTTACAGTACCTATAGGTAAGTCTTATCATAGGCTTACCTATAGGTACAAGTTGTAGAGGAGGGTTTACTTCCTCTTTAACCCTCTAGAATGCATACAAAAAAGTGCTAACTTAGAAAAAGTCAACAAATATAGCAACAATGAAAGTGCTCTGTAAAAGTGTTTAAGTGCTGTTTTTGTATTGTACTCTTTTACAGTGATAAGATATATGTGTTTCAGTAAAAGTCCATATAAGTAAAAACAGTGTCCCAAAAAAAATGTTCTTAAAGCTCCAAAAAAATATGGGAAAAAGGGAGCTATCAAAAGCGTGCCATAATCCTGAATATTCAAAACAAAGGGGGGACAACAGATGTACAAGGACGTCTGTAACTAAAGTGGACTTTTAAGGCACATCATGAGACAGACAATTGAACACAAGAATTAAAAAAATACATTTATTGATACAATATTAAAACCAACAGATAAAATGGCGGAGCTGATCCTATATAAAATGAAAAACCATGAAAAACCCATAGGAGGATGTTAAACTCAGTATAGGCCATGTACAGTGCCTTGCGAAAGTATTCGGCCCCATTGAACTTTTCAACCGTTTGCCACATTTCAGGCTTCAAACATAAAGATATAAAACTGTAATTTTTTGTGAAGAATCAACAACAAGTGGGACACAATCATGAAGTGGAACGAAATTTATTGGATATTTCAAACTTAGTTAACAAATAAAAAACTGAAAAATTGAGCATGCAAACTTATTCAGCCCCTTTACTTTCAGTGCAGCAAACTCTCTCCAGAAGTTCAGTGAGGATCTCTGAATGATCCAATGTTGACCTAAATGACTAATGATGATAAATAGAATCCACCTGTGTGTAATCAAGTCTCCGTATAAATGCACCTGCACTGTGATAGTCTCAGAGGTCTGTTTAAAGCGCAGAGAGCATCATGAAGAACAAGGAACACACCAGGCAGGTCCGAGATACTGTTGTGGAAAAGTTTAAAACCGGATTTGGATACAAAAAGATTTCCCAAGCTTTAAACATCCCAAGGAGCACTGTGCAAGCGATAATATTGAAATGGAAGGAGTATCAGACCACTGCAAATCTACGAAGACCTGGCCGTCCCTCTAAACTTTCAGCTCATACAAGGAGAAGACTGATCAGAGATGCAGCCAAGAGGCCCATGATCACTCTGGATGAACTGCAGAGATCTACAGCTGAGGTGGGAGACTCTGTCCATAGGACAACAATCAGTCGTATACTGCACAAATCTGGCCTTTATGGAAGAGCGGCAAGAAGAAAGCCATTTCTTAAAGATATCCATAAAAATTGTTGTTTAAAGTTTGCCACCTGGGAGACACACCAAACATGTGGAAGAAGGTGCTCTGGTCAGATGAAACCAAAATCGAACTTTTTGGCAACAATGCAAAATGTTATGTTTGGCGTAAAAGCAACACAGCTCATCACCCTGAACACACCATCCCCACAATCAAACATGGTGGTGGCAGCATCATGGTTTGGGCCTGCTTTTCTTCAGCAGGGACAGGGAAGATGGGTAAAATTGATGGGAAGATGGATGGAGCCAAATACAGGACCATTCTGGAAGAAAACCTGATGGAGTCTGCAAAAGACTGTAAGATTCTGGTACCTCTGGTACCCTTATTTTCCACTTTTCTTTCAAATATGCGTCCCACCTTTCTAATTAGGTGGTACGCATACACCTTTAAGACGGATGACGTCATTGCCGAGCGCCGCAGAGCGGCTATTTCAACCGCCGGCGTTCTCTCTCACATCGTTCGTTCTAACCGCATGGTTAGTTCGTTCAAGCCGTCAGCAGAGCAGCCATACTTGAGGTCACTCGTTCCTGTATCTCGCTACCTGAACTTGTTTCACTCACTGATCTTGTATCTCGCTACTCGATCACTCTTGGCTTACTGCTTTCACTTTCACCCTGCCGTGTGTCCACATGCTTACAAGCTTACCTTGCTACCGGAACCTTCAGCTATTCCCTTTTACTTGGAAACAGACCGGAACCTCGCTACCGATCCCTGTATCTCGCTACTGGATCATTCCCTTACTACTGGACCCTGCTACTACTAACTTTACTAGTGATAAGTACCCCACAGGGGAATCCTCCATAACCTTACTTACACTATCTACCTCTGCACATAAGGACTGTTACTATCTATGCATACTAATTCTATCATCTGCACTGTTACATAGATTGCTAGCTCTTGAGTCTACTACCATCTATCCTTGCACTGGGTTAGTCTAGCCTGTATTTGTCATCTGCTGTCCTTACCACCTGTTACCATACTCGATTACTAACCTATCTGCATTCTACCTAATACCATCTAAAACTCTCCTGAACAATTCTATCAAGTGCTTGCCATCTCTGTCACTGTTCACACCTGTCCCTTCAGCACATCATCTTCATACTGTTATATACATCCTATCACTCCAGGAACATCTTATTGAGTGTGTATATCTGTATGCTGAAGCTGACAAGCCCACAGTGATGAGTCTGGAGAGTTGGATCTGGTTATTCAACACATCTCTACATGACTACTGAGTGGAGATTCTGCAGCTGCAAATCCAGCCTACTACAAAAACGCAGGAGCGTTACAAAGACCTGAGACTGGGACGGAGATTTGTCTTCCAACAAGACAATGATCCAAACCATAAAGCAAAATCTACAATGGAATGGTTCACAAATAAACATATCCAGCTGTTAGAATGGCCAAGTCAAAGTCCAGACCTGAATCCAATCAAGAATCTGTGGAAAGAACTGAAAACTGCTGTTCACAAACGCTCTCCATCCAACCTCACTGAGTTTGAGCTGTTTTGCAACATCTCTCGATGTGCAAAACTGATAGAGACATACCCCAAGCGACTTACAGCTGTAATCGCAGCAAAAGGTGGCGCTACAAAGTATTAATTTAAGGGGGCTGAATAATTTTGCACGCCCAATTTTTCAGTTTTTTATTTGTTAAAAAAAGTTTGAAATATCCAATAAATGTCGTTCCACTTTATGATTGTGTCCCACTTGTTGATTCTTCACAAAAAAATTAGAGGTTTATATCTTTATGTTTGAAGCCTGAAGTGTGGCAAAAGGTCGAAAAGTTCAAGGGGGCCTTACTTTCGCAAGGCACTGTACATAAAGGCATTGAGTACGATACATATCAGAATCGCATAAGTGAAGAAATGTGTCTGTTCAGAGGTTGACACGTTTCGTCAAAGCTTCATCAAGACTGTATAGGTGTACAGACAAAAATACTTAGTAAGTGACCATCCTTCCAGAAATCGGACAAAAAAACAGTTGGGGCAGACACAGGGAATATGGAGAAAATGGGGTTTTTATAACCCTACATTTTCTCTATGGGATGGGAGCAGGTGTACTAATTTTAAAGATAAATTTTATTAGCCAGGTTCAGTCAGTGTAGTCCTTTTCATTCTATTGTAAAGGCAAGGTTGAACTTTTGACCCGAGACAGGTCAGTTTCAAGCTTCCCGCCCAGAGTCAGTAGGTATCTGGGCAGATTTTATGTTTTTTCAGGTTTTTCCCGCTCTGGGGAGCAGTGTCTCTGGGCAGATCAGCGCGTGGACCCCTGTTCCCGCCTGAATCTTCCCGCTTCTGGGGGCTAACCAGCCCCAGCCAGTTCGATTCAGGGCTATATAACAAGTGACTGCGGGGCTCCGAGTCACTTCATCACCTCAGGAGATTCTGGAGCGTTTCTCTCCCCCCCCCCCCCCCCCAAAAAAAAAAAAAAAAAATTAATTATTAAATATAGTTTGTCGCGGCCAGTTTTAAATTATTTGACTTATGGCTATCGCCTTAGCTAAAGTGCTTTGGTGGATGTATTTTGCTTATGTTTGACTAAGAAGTGAATTGTTTGGAAAATGTTAATTTTAAAAAAATTAAAAAAAAAAAGGATATTTGGTAATAAAATTATATGGTAATGTTATTTATTGTCAGCCCGAGCCGTGGTGGCTGGGCTGGTTCTGGACGTTTTTAAACTGATTTTTAAACAAAGTCTAAAGTATGTTTTTATTGAATTCGTGTTAAAAGTCAATAATAAAAAACAGCCGCGGCCTTTGTCCAAACCTCTTTCTTGTCTGGTGTTATTTATTTATTTATAAATATTTTAATGGTTGTTGTAGGTTTATTTAATCTAAGAAAAGGGACATCCTGCTTCCCATTCCCATAACAGGACCAAGGAGTATAACACTATCCTATGAAGTTAGTGGGTAGATATATCTTCAAGGAAGGCGACCACCATGCCATGTCATTTGTAGATAACCGATGGAAATAATATTCATATACTCAGGAAATGGTAATTTCCTTATTAGGACCTGTAAAGTGAAGTGTATCTTTAAATTGTATGCCCATAAGGAACCAAATCAACACAAAGTATAGTCCAAACCCAATTCCAAAAAAGTTGGGACACTGTACAAATTGTGAATAAAAACAGAATGTAATGATGTGGAAGTTTCAAATTTCAATATTTTATACAACATAGATGACATATCAAATGTTTAAACTGAGAAAATGTACAGTAAACCCCCCTCCATTGCGGGGGTTACGTTCCGGACCCAGCCGCGAAAAGTGAAAATCCGCGAAATAGAAAAACCCTATTAAAATGCATTGTAGGCATGATTATTTTACTGTCACTGTACGTGTAAAAGCATTTTAAGGTCCTTAAACACACTTTTAAAACAATAGAAACTCATTTAGAGCCGGTTCACACTTCTGCGTGTGCCGGGTTCGCATGTCATGTCAGAGCGCACTGCTCCGACATGACATGCGATCAGCTGTGCGGTGCGAGTTTAGCCATACAGGCGCACAGGAGGCATTTTTGCTGCCGCATCAGGATCGGATCGCACAGCGGTTCACACTTGTGCGATCCGATCCTGTGCGAACTGCACGATCGCACTGCGATATGCGATCAAACTGGGGGTGTCGTTAAGATTACATTGACACCCCCAGCGGATCGCATATGGCAGTGTGAACTGCCGGGGGTGCGTGTGCGATGCGGGAACAGGCTGCGAATTCGCAGCCTTCCCGCATCGCAATAGTGTGAACCGAGCCTAAAACACATAAAAGATACTGAGAGACATAGCAAGAGCTATAGAAAACACAAAAATATTTCATTTTTAATGATTTATATAGTAAAATAACATTACAAAAAAAAAACGCAATATACCGGGACCGCAAAAACTGAACCGCGATGGAGCGGGGGTTTACTGTATCATTTTAAGGGAAAAATAAGTTGATTTTAAATTTCATGGCATCAACACATCTCAAAAAAGTTGAGACAAGGCCATGATTACCACTGTGTGGCCTCCCCTCTTCTTTTTATAACAGTCTGCAAACGTCTGGGGACTGAGGAGACAAGTTGCTCAAGTTTAGGAATAGGAGTGTTGTCCCATTCTTGTCTAATACAGGCTTCTAGTTGCTCAACTGTCTTAGGTCTTCTTTGTCGCATCTTCCTCTTTATGATGCGCCAAATGTTTTCTATGGGTGAAAGATCTGGACTGCAGGCTGCCCATTTCAGTACCCGGATCCTTCTTCTACGCAGCCATGATGTTGTAATTGATGCAGTATGTGGTCTGGCATTGTCATCTTCCCTGAAACAGATGACGTCTGGATGGGAGCATATGTTGTTCTAGAACTTGGATATACCTTTCAGCATTTATGGTGCCTTTCCAGATGTGTAAGCTGCCCATGCCACACGCACTCATGCAACCCCATACCATCAGAGATGCAGGCTTCTGAACTGAGGGCTTAGAACAACTTGGGTTGTCCTTGTCCTCTTTAGTCCGGATGACATGTCGTCCCAGTTTTCCAAAAAGAACTTCAAATTTTGATTCGTCTGACCACAGAACAGTTTTCCACTTTGCCACAGTCCATTTTAAACAAGCCTTGGCCCAGAGAAAATGCCTGCGCTTCTGGATCAGGTTTAGGTATGGCTTCTTTTTTGGCCTATAGAGTTTTAGCCGGCAACGGCGAATGGCACGGTCGATTGTGTTCACCGACAATGTTTTCTGGAAGTATTCCTGAGCCCATGTTGTGATTTCCATTACAGTAGCATTCCTGTATGTGATGCAGTGCCGTCTAAGGGCCCGAAGATCACGGGCATCCAGTATGGTTTTCCAGCCTTGACCCTTACGCACAGAGATTGTTCCAGATTCTCTGAATCTTTGGATGATATTATGTACTGTAGATGATGATAACTTCAAACTCTTCACAATTTTTCTCTGAGAAACTCCTTTTTCTCTGTTCCACTATTTTTTGTCACAGCATTGGGGGAATTGACTTCTGTGAGACACTGCCACTCTGAGAGGCTCTTTTTATACCCAATCATGTTGCCAATTGACCTAATAAGTTGAAAATTGATCCTCCAGCTGTTCCTTATTTGTACATTTAACTTTTCCGGCCTCTTATTGCTACCCGTCCCAACTTTTTTGGAATGTGTAGCTTTCATGAGATCCAAAATGAGCCAATATTTGGCATGGCATTTCAAAATGTGTCACTTTCAACATTTGATATGTTATCTATATTATATTCTGAATAAGATATAAGTTTATGAGATTTGTAAATTAGTCCATTCCTTTTTTACTCACAATTTGTTCAGTGTCCCAACTTTTTTGGAATTGGGTTTGTAGCTGTATCCAACAATTCCGTTATGGATCAAGGGAGAGACAACGTAAGGCCTCCCAGCATGATTCATCCGAACGAAAGTTTACATTACTGCAAACATACAATGTATCCCCTGGACCTGACAGATGGATAGTCTCGTAGAGTGCCGCCCTAAGTATATGACCACTATTTCCATTGGTTATCTACAAATGACATGGCATGGTGGTCGCTTCCTTGAAGATATATCTACCTACTAACTTCATAGGATAGTGTTAAACCCCTTGGTCCAGTTATTCCCTATGTCTGCCCCAATCGTTTTTTTGTCCGATTTCTGAAAAGAGGGTCACTTACTAAGTATACAGTATTTGTCTGTACACCTATACAGTCTTGATAAAGATTTGAGTGAAACGCGTTGACCTCTGAACAGACACATTTCTTCAACTATGTGATTCTGATATGTATCTTACTCAATGCCTTTATGTACATGACCTATACTGAGTTTAACATCTTCCTATGGGTTTTTCATGGTTTAGCTGTATCTTATATAGGATCAGCTCCGCCATTTTATCTGTTGGTTTTAATATGGTATCAATAAATATATTATTTTTATTCTTGTGTGCAATTATCTGTCTCATGATGTGCCTTAAAAGACCACTTTAGTTACAGATGTCCTTGTACATCTGTTGTCCCCCCTTTTGTCCCCAACTTTTTGAGACGTGTTGCTCCCATCAATTTAAAAATTACTCTATTTTTTATTTTTAAAATGGTATATTTTCTCAATTTAAACATTTGATATGTTTTTGGTTTTTTTTGGGAATAAACTATGGGCCTATGAGATTGGCAAATCATTGCATTCTTTTTCTATGTAGATTTTACACAGCATCCCAGCCTACACTATATTGTCAAAAGTATTGAGATGCCTGCCTTTACACATAAATTAAGTTTAATGGCATCCCAGTCTTAGTCCATGGGGTTCAATATTGAGTTGGCCCACCCTTTGCAGCTATAACAGCTTCAACTCTTCTGGGAAGGCTGTCCACAAGGTTTAGGAGTGTGTCTATGGGAATGTTTGACCATTCTTCCAGAAGCGCATTTGTGAGGTCAGGCACTGATGTTGGACAAGAAAGCCTGGCTCGCAGTCTCCGCTCTAATTCATCCCAAAGGTGTTCTACCAGGTTGAGGTCAGGACTCTGTGTAGGCCAGACAAGTTCCTCCACCCCAAACTCGCTCATCCATGTCTTTATGGACCTTGCTTTGTGCACTGGTCCAGATCATTCGGTGGGGGGGATTATGGTGTGTGGTTGCTTTTCAGGGGTTGGGCTTGGCCCCTTAGTTCCAGTGAAGGGCATCAGCATACTAAGACATTTTGGGACAAATTCATGCTCCCAATTTTGTGGGAACAGTTTGGGGATGGCCCCTTTCTGTTCCAACATGACCGCACAAAGCGGTCCATAAAGACATTGGTGAGGGAGTTTGGGGTGGAGGAACTTGACTGGCCTGCACAGAGTCCTGACCTCAACCTTATAGAACACATTTGGGATGAATTCAAGCGTAGACTGCAAGCCAGGCCTACTCGTCCAACATCAGTGCCTGACCTCACAAATGCGCTTCTGGAAGAATGGTCAAACATTCCCATAGACACACTCCTAAACCTTGTGGACAGCCTTCCCAGAAGAGTTGAAGCTGTCATAGCTGAAAAGGATGGGCCAACTCAATATTGAACCCTACGGACTAAGACTGGGATGCCATTAAAGTTCATGTGCGTGAAGAGGCAGGCGTCCCAATACTTTTCACAATATAGTGTATTTTGAATTGGGTTGTACATTATGCATATTCATATATTCCACAAGCCCCTCTTCTCCTGTTTGGGGAGTACTCCTGATGAAAGGAAGCAACCTCACCGAAGAAATCCAGCTGAACAATAAAGGGGGTGGCCATTCATGATTCTGGACAATAATAGGAGATCCTCTTATACTGTATATGTATTCACTTATGTTACGATTGGCTGCTCAGGCTCTACCCTTTCCAAGGTGTTAGGAATAATCAGCACCCCTTTATCCCAGGAAGAAGACACAGACACAGGGACCCAGTAGATTTTACTGTATTGCTGAATAACTGTATTCAAAGCAGATAAAACATTGAGCCACTACCAAGTCGATTTTACAACACACTTAATTCAGGTGGTGGGCCAGTGGCCATACTAACTCCTATGCCCTGTGGGACACACACACACACTCACACATACAACTGCAACACATGCAATCTCTGCTTTTGCACAGCATGACAATCTCTTCCTGCTCTCCATGTAACTTAACTGTGACAGTTCCAATGCTTTCACTTTATGTTGGGGGAGGGGTGGCACAAACAAGAGGAATGCAGCTGCCTCTAGCTTGGCCTTGCCAGATAACCAAAGCTTGACATCCCAAAGTCAGCTGATCGGCAATCCAACATACAGGGGGTCCTGCAGGGTCTTACACTGCTGGCCAGCATATGCAACTTTGGGCTTTGCTCAGTCTTATACAACATACACTCACTGGCCACTTTATTAGGTACATCTGTTCAATTGCATGGTAAACAAATTGCTAATCAGCCAATCACATGGCAGCAACTCAATGCATTTAATCATCTAGACGTGGTGAAGACAACTTGCTGAAGTTCAAACTGAGCATCAGAATGGGGAAGAAAGGGGATTTAAGTGACTTTGAACGTGTTATGGTGTTTGGTGCCAGACGGGCTGCTCTGAGTATTTCAAAAACTGCTGATCTACTGGGATTTTCACACACAACCATCTCTCAGGTTTACAGAGAATGGTTTGAAAAAGAGAAAATATCCAGTGAGCGGTGTGATGGACGTGGGTATCAGATGCTTGTCCTTCTCACTAACTCATGACAATGGACCGGCCAATCTCACACCACGCTGTCACTTACGTAACAATGTCACTCTCAGCTGCACCCGACACAAAGATTTTCCAGCTCACGGGACCACAATCTAGGTGCCAGCAGCCTGAGAGCGATTGTCACCGGGCTAATTAGGCAATTAACCCTTTAACTGCCACCAACTCCTAATTTTAGCAATACCAATTATGATTTTACAATAATCATCTGTAACACACAATGTCACCACAGACAGGTATGTTCAGAGGATTTATTCTATACGGTAGCACTCTTCAAGAGACAGGTTCATTGCTAGCTTGCATTAAGAACTTAGGGACAAGGACACTTAGGAAAACGTTTCAAAATATGGTTTTAATAGTGAAAAGGTCAAAGTTGGTGCAAATAAAATATTTACAGAAAAAAGATATTTCAAAGAAATAAAGACATAATTCAGCAATAGAAAAATAAGGTAGAATTGTGGAGGAAGAATACTTGCAGTCAATGTCCTGGGTGTTATCAGAGTTCAGTCGATGAGCCAGGTGTTATCGGTTCTCAAACTTGACAGATGTTCCTGCTTTGATGGTACCATGAGAACTCTCCCAACTGGTTAGGGGTCTCCCTTTTTCTCTGGGATGAAATGGGTGTTGACAGATGCCCCCGACCAATAAAATGGAGTGCCCATGGGCTGTCCTGGGTTTATGACAATATCAGGTCCCTCCTCTACAGACAGTTTTATACCACTATGTCTATCTTCCAATATGTACCGGTTGCATTCTTGAAACTGATAGATTAGTGTTCATCGTTGAATTTCGCGTCCAGGGATACTAAACACAGGGTAGCTCAGCTAAACTTATCACACAGAGAATCTAGGGAGCTATTTTCCCTTCTATATGTGCTAGTGTGGTCATGTATGACCTTTTTTTCGTTCAGCACAACATTTCTCATTCAAATATTTACTTATTAATAATGTGTCATGTTCCTGTCTGAGTTTATGAATTGTGTGTGGATTTGTTAAATTTTGAATTGGGCAGAGCTCTCTGATTGCCTTTTACGATCGCCATTAGTTCTGGGTATCCTTAATGGATTTGGTCATAGTTTTACGATAGGCCTGGACAGCAGAAACAAACATCCTGCCAGGACTCAACTAGCAGTTTACAGCTCTGCACAGGCCTAAGTACTGGTTTCTGATGTCTCTGAGTTGAGCTAATGGCTCTTTTGAAGTGTAGAACCCATGCATTCCATGAATTAAAGGAGGAGGGAGGGTGTAACCACTGCTGCAATGTGTAATTGTTCTGCAGGACTGTCATGGCTGATCTATGATAACTAAACAACATAGCCACTTGGCCACAGCTTTTCGTGTTTCCAGTACGTGATATCATTACAAGCGGCAGTTGTGTGGAGGGAAATGCCTTGTTGATGTCAGAGGAGAATGGGAAGACATCAGTACCTCAAATAACCACTCATTACAACCAAGGTATGCAGAACACCATCTCTGAATGCACAACACATCGAACCTTGAAGCAGATGGGCTACAGCAGCAGAAGACCACCCTGGGTGCCACGCCTGTCCACTAAGAACAGGAAACTGAGGCTACAATTCACACAGGCTCACCAAAATTGGACAATAGAAGATTGAAAAAACATTGCCTGGTCTGATGAGTCTTGATTTCAACTGCTAGGGTCAGAAATTGGCATAAGCAACATGGAAGCATGGATCCATCCTGCCTTGTATCAATGGTTCAGGTTTTCTTGGCACACTTTGGGCTCCTTAGTACCAATTGAGCATCGTTTAAATGACATGGCCTACCTAAGTATTGTTGCTGACCATGTCCATCCCTTCATGACTACAGTGTACCCATCTTCTGATGGCTCCTTCCAGCAGGACAATGCACCATGTCACAAAGTTCAAATCATCTCCCCACTGGTTTCTTGAACATGAAAATTAGGTCACTGTACTCCAATGGCCTCCACAGTCATCAGATCTTAATCCATTAGTGCACCTTTGGGATGTGGTGGAACGAGAGATTTGCTTCATGGATGTGCAGCCGACAAATCTGCGGCAACTGCGTGATGCCATCATGTGAATATGGACCAAAATCTCTAAGGAATGTTTCCAACACCTTGTTGAATCTATTCCATGAAGAATTAAGGCAGTTCTGAGGGCAATAGGGGGTCCAACCTGATACTAGCAAGGTGTACCTAATAAAGTGGCCAGTGAGTGTATATTACTGACCACTGCCTTGGAAAGAAGGCCTAAATGATCCATATGTCGTGCTTAACGTGAAGCCTTCCAAGCAGAGTGCAGGGCTATGGTGACCTCTAAGTGTCATTGGATGGGATGCAACCAGAAAAAGGAGAAACATGGGTCAATGGGACTTTGAATGAGGCCAATCACTTTAGATATCAGTAGTACACATGATAGTGAGTTTATTATGTAATAACAATTTACATAGTGACAATTTTACAGACATGATAAAATGTACGTTAAAAAACATTTAATTGAGCTGATCCATATTGAATAATTATCATAGACACTATAATTTCATTAAAAAATATTAGGATTCGTATACATGATGTTATGGAATTTGCATGATTATAACAGATGGAAATGCAGGATTGCACATTGCATAATGATCCAGACATTTGTGGGCAATCTGTAACTCTACGCGTTTTGTGGATCAATGTCCACTTTCTCAGGAGCAGACGCACAAATGAATCTAAAAAGATGATAAGAAAAAGACTAGAGTAGTATCGTATACAAAAGTGGGTAAATCCCCAAAACTAGAGGAAAAAGTTTATATATAGGGACCAATCACCCAAATACCTACAGGTCAGCTCAAAAGAGGGAAGAGGAGGGGGAGTCGGGGAGCCTTGCACCCCTTTGGGTGGGGGGCGCCAGGGAACGTCAATGTGACCCAAACGGACCCTGAGAGCAAGTGGAGGGCCGACCAGGTGTTCATATTAGGGAGAATCCATCATTTGAGTACATAGGTAAAGGCACATTGGTCAGTAGTGATCTATAGGGAAAAAAGTAGTGGTATACTATATAGGATTCTCAGATACCCGTTGTGTGATATATAAAAAATATATGGATATAGTGTGACTAATTGATAGAGATAAGGAAATTATTCAATATGGATCAGCTCAATGAAATGTTTTTTAACGTGCATTTTATCATGTCTGTAAAATTTTCACTATGTAAATTGCTATTACACAATAAACTCATTATTTGTACTACTGAAATCTAAAGTGATTGGCCTCATTCAAAGTCCCGTTGACCATTTCATTTCGTAACAAAACAAATCGCACATGTCTACTGATCAAACAGGCCTTCTTAACCACTTGCCGACCACCCGCTGCAGAAATATTGCAGCAGGCTGGCTCGGCTGCATGAACCGCCCTACCTGTGTAGGCAGTGGGGATGCTGATCTACGGGGCTGGCAGCCATGATTGCCACCGGGCACCCGCCATCGCTCCCCGCTGAGAGAGAGAGCTGTGAACACAGAAGACCGTTGTTCTCTCTGAAATTATCACAGAGCGCCTGTGATCCTCCTATTTAGGATCACAGATCTCTGTGTTCATTTCACAAGTCCCTCCCCCTTACAGTTAGAAAACACTCCCCTAGGCTCACACTTAACCCTTTGATCACCCCTTCCCTGCCAGTGTCATTATTACAGTAACAAGAGATTTTACTTCTGGTCCCTATGGATGGCTGCCCTTAGATGTAACGAACTTTATATATTGGACTATATATATATATATATATATATATATACACACACATATTTTTTTCTGGTATATCTCCCACATATCATTGCTATTGCAGATACAGTGTTTTTGGGTTACTCAATGTTCTAAACAGTTGCGCCTTTTTGTGTATTTTATTATTACAGTAACAGTGCATATTTTTAGCACTGATTACTGTAGTAATGTCACTGGTCCACCCAAAAGTGTCAAAAGTATCAAAAATGTCAGTTAGGCAGTCCCACTTATAATCGCTAATCGTCGATTTCACTAGCAAAGAAAAAAAATGACATAAATCTTCCCCCTAGTTTGTAGAAGCAATAACTTTTGCGCAAACCAATCAAAATACACTTATTGCGATTTTTTTTTTTTTACCAAACATATGTAGCAGATTACAAATTGGCCTAAAAGGAAGAAAAAAATAGATCTTCAATTTTTTTTTTGGGGGGGGGGGAGATGTTATATATCAGAAAGTGAAAAATATTGTTTTTTTTTTTTTTTTTCAGAATTGTCGCTCTTTTTTTGTTTATTGTGAAAAAAAATAAAAATCGCACAGGTGATCAAATACCACCAAAAGAAAGCTCTATTTGTGGGAAATAAAGGACATCAATTTTATTTAGGTACAGCATCACATGACTGTGCAATTGTCAATTAGAGTAACGCAGTGCCGTATCGCAAAAAATGGCCTGGTCATTAAGAATGCAAATCCTTCCACTACAGAAGTGGTGAAAGTATAACTAAAAGGCAAAACTTTTTTTTCAGTTTTGGATGGAGTGGAGAGGGATTAGAAAACTTGTTAGGTTTTATAGCTGTCTGTGCCCCCTGTTAGGAAGATTCACCCTCTCTAATTGTCCTGTTTTCTATTACCCTTGAAAGTGAAAGTAAAAGAAAATCCTAAATTTTGGGTTGTCCCCAGAAAAGTAATAGAGGGGAAATCTTCCTATGGGGACACTAGCTCTATTGATCTGGGGGTCCCCAAGGAATTTCCCTAATTTGCAGGGATTTCCTCTCACTTCCTGTTTGGCTATGGGAGAGGAAGTGAAGGGAAATCTCAGCAATGGGACACAGATGGCGGAAAAACATCTCACAGGGGTTATTACCCTCCCTTGCTCTATCCAAAATGAAAAAAAAAAAAAAGTTTTGCCTATAGTTCTACATTAACAGAGGGGTATACAGTATGTATAAGGTATACAGAACATATTGGTAAAGAATACAAAATGATTCCCTTATAGAGATACCTTATTGATTCACATGAATTGTGATTTTTAATAGGTCCAATTTTAAAATGAAACAGTAGCCATTAAAAAAATAATTTTGTGTAAATATTAAAAATAGAGAGGAAAATCTCCTGGTGCAAAATGACTCTGTACCGTGCACACCCCCAATGTGGAAGAAGACTGCTGTTTTGTGTAATGCTGCTGCCATTTTAGAAAGTGTCCAGTTCTTCTCTTCCTGGAAACCACCATGCATCCATCCCTTGCGTTCCCCCATTGCTTCCTACAGCAGGCTGTCGTCTCAGCAGGTTGCTATGGTAGTGCGGACACTACAACACAGATCTTAGTTCGTTACTACAGCAACATGTATACAAGCCATTCTACTAGGAAGACTTTTTCCTGGTTACAGTCTCAGGTGTCCCTTGCTCAGATACCCAAAAAAATCCAACCACTGGCAGGTATCATGGAATCTCAATACTAGCAGGCAGACTGTCCACATCACCTTGGAATTATAAAAGCGGAACTAAACCCATCAATTTAATGGTTTAAAAAAAACAGTAACATTCCCGGCATGCCAGGAATGCTCGCTATCACATTTGCTTGAGCTGTCAACAAAACTGTCAATCCTTCAATTGGCTGGTGTCATACCTGATCACATGTGCAGCACCATGGTAGTTGTAGACCAAACATAGTTGTCAGTTTCCTTAGCTGAAAAGGATAGGATGGATTAGTTTCACTTTAAATCTGCATTCCAACAGCTCAGTGATACGCATGAGCAGGGCAAATACTTCTGCACAATATAACATTCCTAAATATATATATATATATATACACACAGTATATACAAACAAATATATATATATAAATATAGTATATATATATATATATATATATATATATATATATATATATATATATATATATATATATATATATATATACACACACATGTACATGTATATATATACACACACATGTACATGTATATGTATATATATATATATATATATATATATATATATATATATACAGTGGGTACGGAAAGTATTCAGACCCCCTTAAATTTTTCACTCTTTGTTATATTGCAGCCATTTGCTAAAATCATTTAGGTTCATTCTTCTTCCTCATGAATGTACACATAGCACCCCATACTGACAGAAAAACACAGAATTGTTGACATTGTTGCAGATTTATTAAAAAAGAAAAACTGAAATATCACATGGTCCTAAGTATTCAGACCCTTTGCTGTGACACTCGTATATTTAACTCAGGTGCTTTCCATTTCTTCTGATCATCCTTGAGATGGTTCTACACCTTCATTTGAGTCCAGCTGTGTTTGATTATACTGATTGGACTTGATTAGGAAAGCCACACACCTGTCTATATAAGACCTTCCAGATCACAATGCATGTCAGAGCAAATGAGAATCATGAGGTCAAAGGAACTGCCTGAAGAGCTCAGAGACAGAATTGTGGCAAGGCACAGATCTGGCCAAGGTTACAAAAAGATTTCTGCTGCACTTAAGGTTCCTAAGAGCACAGTGGCCTCCATAATCCTCAAATGGAAGACGTTTGGGACGACCAGAACCCTTCCTAAAGCTGGCCGTCCGGCCAAACTGAGCTATCGGGGGAGAAGAGCCTTGGTGAGAGAGGTAAAGAAGAACCCAAAGATCACTGTGGCTGAGCTCCAGAGATGCAGTCAGGAGATGGGAGAAAGTTGTAGAAAGTCAACCATCACTGCAGCCCTCCACCAGTCGGGGCTTTATGGCAGAGTGGCCCGACGGAAGCCTCTCCTCAGTGTAAGACACATGAAAGCCTGCATGGAGTTTGCTAAAAAACACCTGAAGGACTCCAAGATGGTGAGAAATAAGATTCTCTGGTCTGATGAGACCAAAATAGAACTTTTTGGCCTTAATTCTAAGCGGTATGTGTGGAGAAAACCAGGCACTGCTCATCACCTGTCCAATACAGTCCCAACAGTGAAGCATGGTGGTGGCAGCATCATGCTGTGGGGGTGTTTTTCAGCTGCAGGGACAGGACGACTGGTTGCAATCGAGGGAAAGATGAATGCAGCCAAGTACAGGGATATCCTGGACAAAAACCTTCTCCAGAGTGCTCTGGACCTCAGACTGGGCCGAAGGTTTACCTTCCAACAAGACAATGACCCTAAGCACACAGCTAAAATAACGAAGGAGTGGCTTCACAACAACTCCGTGACTGTTCTTGAATGGCCCAGCCAGAGCCCTGACTTAAACCCAATTGAGCATCTCTGGAGAGACCTAAAAATGGCTGTCCACCAACGTTTACCATCCAACCTGACAGAACTGGAGAGGATCTGCAAGGAGGAATGGCAGAGGATCCCCAAATCCAGGTGTGAAAGACTTGTTGCCTCTTTCCCAAAAAGACTCCTGGCTGTATTAGATCAAAAGGGGGCTTCTACTAAATACTGAGCAAAGGGTCTGAATACTTAGGACCATGTGATATTTCAGTTTTTCTTTTATAATAAATCTGCAACAATGTCAACAATTCTGTGTTTTTCTGTCAGTATGGGGTGCTATGTGTACATTCATGAGGAAGAAGAATGAACCTAAATGATTTTAGCAAATGGCTGCAATATAACAAAGAGTGAAAAATTTAAGGGGGTCTGAATACTTTCCGTACCCATTGTATATATATATATATATATATAGTATTCTTCCAACAGCTCAGTGATACGCATGAGCAGAGCAAATACTTCTGCACAATATTACATTCCTAAATATATATACACACACACACACAGTATATACAAACAAATATACATATATAAATATATATATACAGTGGGTACGGAAAGTATTCAGACCCCCTTAAATTTTTCACTCTTTGTTATATTGCAGCCATTTGCTAAAATCATTTAAGTTCATTCTTCTTCCTCATGAATGTACACATAGCACCCCATACTGACAGAAAAACACAGAATTGTTGACATTGTTGCAGATTTATTAAAAAAGAAAAACTGAAATATCACATGGTCCTAAGTATTCAGACCCTTTGCTCAGTATTTAGTAGAAGCCCCCTTTTGATCTAATACAGCCAGGAGTCTTTTTGGGAAAGATGCAACAAGTCTTTCACACCTGGATTTGGGGATCCTCTGCCATTCCTCCTTGCAGATCCTCTCCAGTTCTGTCAGGTTGGATGGTAAACGTTGGTGGACAGCCATTTTTAGGTCTCTCCAGAGATGCTCAATTGGGTTTAAGTCAGGGCTCTGGCTGGGCCATTCAAGAACAGTCACGGAGTTGTTGTGAAGCCACTCCTTCGTTATTTTAGCTGTGTGCTTAGGGTCATTGTCTTGTTGGAAGGTAAACCTTCGGCCCAGTCTGAGGTCCAGAGCACTCTGGAGAAGGTTTTTGTCCAGGATATCCCTGTACTTGGCCGCATTCATCTTTCCCTCGATTGCAACCAGTCGTCCTGTCCCTGCAGCTGAAAAACACCCCAACAGCATGATGCTGCCACCACCATGCTTCACTGTTGGGACTGTATTGGACAGGTGATGAGCAGTGCCTGGTTTTCTCCACACATACCGCTTAAAATTAAGGCCAAA
Organism: Pelophylax lessonae; assembly: GCF_965119305.1. Taxonomy (NCBI): domain Eukaryota; kingdom Metazoa; phylum Chordata; class Amphibia; order Anura; family Ranidae; genus Pelophylax; species Pelophylax lessonae. Next base: position 54,078,369 of record NC_138774.1, read on the forward strand.
AAGTTCTATTTTGGTCTCATCAGACCAGAGAATCTTATTTCTCACCATCTTGGAGTCCTTCAGGTGTTTTCTAGCAAACTCCATGCGGGCTTTCATGTGTCTTACACTGAGGAGAGGCTTCCGTCGGGCCACTCTGCCATAAAGCCCCGACTGGTGGAGGGCTGCATTGATGGTTGACTTTATACAACTTTCTCCCATCTCCTGACTGCATCTCTGGAGCTCAGCCACAGTGATCTTTGGGTTCTACCTCTCTCACCAAGGCTCTTCTCCCCCGATAGCTCAGTTTAGCCGGACGGCCAGCTCTAGGAAGGGTTCTGGTCGTCCCAAACGTCTTCCATTTGAAGATTATGGAGGCCACTGTGCTCTTAGGAACCTTAAGTGCAGCAGAAATCTTTTTGTAACCCTGGCCAGATCTGTGCCTTGCCACAATTCTGTCTCTGAGCTCTTCAGGCAGTTCCTTTGACCTCATGATTCTCATTTGCTCTGACATGCATTGTGATCTGGAAGGTCTTATATAGACAGGTGTGTGGCTTTCCTAATCAAGTCCAATCAGTATAATCAAACACAGCTGGACTCAAATGAAGGTGTAGAACCATCTCAAGGATGATCAGAAGAAATGGAAAGCACCTGAGTTAAATATATGAGTGTCACAGCAAAGGGTCTGAATACTTAGGACCATGTGATATTTCAGTTTTTCTTTTTTAATAAATCTGCAACAATGTCAACAATTCTGTGTTTTTCTGTCAGTATGGGGTGCTATGTGTACATTCATGAGGAAGAAGAATGAACTTAAATGATTTTAGCAAATGGCTGCAATATAACAAAGAGTGAAAAAATTAAGGGGGTCTGAATACTTTCCGTACCCACTGTATATATATATATATATATATATATATATATATACACATACACACACACACACATATATATATATATATATATATATATATATATATATATATATATATATATATACACACACAGTATATACAAACAAATATATATATACACACAGTGTACTTCCAAAAGCTCAGTGATACGCATGAGCAGAGCAAATACTTCTGCACAATATTCCATTCCTAAATATGTACATATATATATATACATACATATACATTATTTTATTATTTTATTATATCTTTTCATGTGACATCACTGAAGAAATGACACTTTGCTTCAATGTAAAGTAGTGAGTGTACAGCTTGCTGTCCCCTCAAAATAATTCAACACACAGTCATTAATGTCTAAACCGCTGGCAACAAAAGTGAGTACACCCCTAAGTGACAATGTCCAAATTGGGCCCAAAGTGTCAAAATTTTGTGTGGCCACCATTATTTTTCAGCACTGCCTTAACCTTTTTGGGCATGGAGTTCACCAGAGCTTCACAGGTTGCCACTGAAGTCCTCTTCCACTCCCCTATGACAACATCACTGAGCTGGTGGATGTTAGAGACCTTGTGCTCCCCCACTTTCTACTTGAGGATGCCCCACAGATGTCAATAGGGTTTAGGTGTGGAGACATGCTTGGCCAGTCCATCACCTTTACCCTCAACTTCTTTAGCAAGGCAGTGGTCGCCTTGAAGATGTGTTTGGGGTCGTTATCATGTTAGAATACTGTCCTGCGGCCCAGTCTCCGAAGGGAGAGGATCATGCTCTGCTTCAGTATGTCACAGTACATGTTAGCATTCATGGTTCCCTCAATAAACTGTAGCTCCCCAGTGCTGGACCATGACAGTTCCACCACCATGCTTGACTGTAGGCAAGACACACTTGTCTTTGTACTCCTCACCTGGTTGTCGCCACACATGCTTGACACCATCTGAACCAAATAAGTTTATCTTGGTCACATCAGACCACAGGACATGGTTCCAGTTATCCATGTCCTTAGTCTGCTTGTCTTCTGCAAACTGTTTTCAGGCTTTCTTGTGAATCATCCTTAGAAGAGGCTTCCTTCTGGGACGACAGCCATGCAGACCAATTTGATGCAGTGTGCGGCGTATGGTCTGAGCACTGATAGTCTGACCCCTTCAAACTCTACAGCAATGCTGGCAGCACTCATACATATATTTCCCAAAGACAACCTCTGGATATGATGCTGAGCACATGCACTCAACTTCTTTGGTCGACCATGGCGAGGCCTGTTCTGAGTGGAACCTGTCCTGTTTACCCACTGTATGGTCTTGGCCACCGTGCTGCAGCTCAGTTTCAGAGTCTTGGTAAACTTATTATAGCCTGGGCCATCTTTATGTAGAGCAACAATTCTTTTTTTCAGATCCCCAGGGAGATCTTTGCCATGAGGTGCCATGTTGAACTTCAAGTGACCAATATGAGAAAGTGAGAGGGATAACACCAAATTTAACACACCTGCTCCCTTGTAACACTAACGAGTCACATGAAATCGGGGAGGGGGGGGGGGATGAAAATGGCTAACTAGACCCAATTTGGACATTTTGACTTAGGGGTGTACTAACTTTTGTTGCCAGTGGTTTAGACATTAATGGCTGTGTGTTGAGTTATTTTGAGGGGACAGCAAATGTACACTGTTATACAAGCTGTACACTCACTACTTTACATTGTAGCAAAGTGTCATTTCTTCGTGGGATACTGTATGTATATATATATATATATATATATATATATATATATATACACACACACCGATCAGCCATAACATTATGACCACCCACCTACTATTGAGTATGGTCCCCTTTTGTTAAAACAGCCCATTGAGGCATGGACACCAAAGTAACATCCACATAAATGGCAGGACCCAAGGTTTCCCAGCAGAACATTGCCCAAAACATCACACTGCCTCTCCCGACTTACCTTCTTATACTGCATCCTGGTGCCATCTCTTCCCCAGGTAAGTGACACACATGCACCCGGCCATCCACATGATGTAAAGGAAAACGTGATTTATCAGACCAGGCCACCTTCTTCTATTGCTCTGTAGTCCAGTTCTGATGTTCATGTGACCATTGTAGAAGCTTTTGGCTGTGGACACGGGTCACCATGGGCTTCAGAGTCCCATACACAACAAACTGTGATGCCCATTTTTTCTACTTTGCCCACATCAACTTCATTGACAACATGTTCACTTGCTGCCTTATATATCGCACCAATTTTCAGATGCAATTGTAATGAGATATTCCCTTTACCTGTCAGTGGTCATAATGGAATGCCTGATCGGTATATATATATATACAACGTATACTGTACAAAATATATCGGAGAGATTCAGCCTGTAATTGGCATTTGACAAGGTAAATTGGCATTTATCAAACAAAAAACACGGAGTATTTAGAAACAGTGTATAAGATTTATGGCTTTTAGGAGGCAATCTCTGGCTTAGCTTACAGGTAAAAAACAGTGAGAGTTTTAAGGTCTGTTTAAGGCCCCATTCACACTAGTGCGACTTGTCCCGCGATTTTGGACCGCAAAATCGCATGACAAGTCGTTTTCCATTATTTTCAATGAGCCCCATTCATATCAATGCGTTTTGAAGTCGCACCGACTTCAAAAGTAGTTCCTGCACTACTTTGCCACGATTTTAATGCATTTTGAGGCATATAGCCTTGCCATTGCTTTCAAAATCGCATCAAAATCGCGGCAAAAATTGCGCCGCAAAATCGCGGTAAAATTGCGTCGCAATAGTGTGAAAGGGGCCTTATAGAAGCATAGCAAATATGAATAGAAAGCACTGTAACCAGGAACTTGCTTCCATAAAAAAAGAATAAATAATAGTCTGGTGACCAAGTCAGGATTTTCTGCGTGGCCTTGTACATGTTTCTCTGCTTCCTTTTTCTGTGAAATGTGGAATTAGAAAATTCCAGGAACTTCTGCCTGGACTGTCTTAGAAGGCCAGCAACAAACTTTTTAATTACCAAAAACCCCGGTCTTAAAATTGTAGTTTTTTTTCAGGTATTGGTTTTATGAGAGATGTAGAGAGGTTATCAGCAATACTTATATATAAGTAGGGTACATTGTAAAGCGCTACGCAAACTGTTGGCGCTATATAAATCATGTATAGCAATAATAATAATAGTGGCCCACATTTCCACACCTAGACACACCTTTAACAAATTTCTTGTGCAGATATTCTAACACTGTATATGTAATAAAAAGAGTGATTTTTTTATGGAGGAAGAAGTCCTCCACAGTAGTGGTCTCCAAACTATGGCCCGTGGGCCCAATGCAGCCCTTTGCTTACCTTTATCCGGCCCTCAGGACACTATTCCTCCCACTGACTGACAGAGGCATCATTCCGGTATAACCACGCAAAGTCAGCCGACGTAGGTCTACGTCGCTAGACGTTAAGTGGTTAAATAATAATTCCATCCTTAATACCATTTTAAATATTTTTTTTTGGGCCAAACTGGAATGATATATAGAATGATTTAGCCGCTGTGTGCTTTGTATTATACTCTAGTAGCATGGGGGGCGCTGTGTATTCCGGCAGCCATACGGGCAATCGCCAGTACTGAATAATAAAATTCAGGCTCAATGCTTCTCCAGCATTCAGGGGAAGGTTTGTATTTTTTATCAATGAATACAAGGCTTAGGCTGGCCATACACCATACAATTTTCTTATTCAATTTCCTTTAGATTTACCTTCAACTATGTAGTGCAAGGGCCTGCCTGATTGCATACAAATTGAAAGTGTTCAGGTTTGAACTTATATTATATGGTTTTGGTAAATCTAAAGGAAAGTTGAACAAGAAAATTGTATAGTGTATGGCCAGCCTTACTCTGATTGTCCGAGGTGGAGAGGCAGGTGGATGATGTCATGATCCCGACCAATCAGAGAAAGCCTTATATTCCTGGATAAAAGAACAAAGTAGCACACACAGACACACACACAGACACACAGGCACATACAAACACACAGACATACACATACACACACACACATACATACATATACAGACAGACACACACAGAAACACAGACACACAGGCACATACACAAACACACACAGACAGACATACACACACACACACACACATACACACAGACAGACGCACACACACACACACACACACATACATATACAGACAGATATATATAGACAGACATACACATACACATACACACACACACACATACAGACAGACATACACACACACATACACAGACACACACATACAGACAGACATAAACACACAGACACATACACACACAGACACATACACACAAACAGACATACACACAAACACACACACACACACACAGATAGATACACACACATACAGACACACACACACACACACACACAGACAGACACACACACACACACACACACACACATATACAGACAGACATACACATACACACACACACATACACAGACACACAGGCACATACACAAACACACACAGACAGACATACACACACACACACATACACACAGACAGACACACACACACACACACACACATACATAGACAGACATACACATACAGACAGACATAAACACACAGACACATACACACAGACATACACACACACACACACAGACACACACACATACAGACACACACACACAGATACACACACATACAGACACACACACACACACATACAGACACAGGCATACACACACACACACACACACATACAGACATACACAGGCACATACACACACATACAGACATACACACAGACACACAGACATAAAGACACACACACACACACAAACACACACACAAACACACAGACACACATACGCACACTGCTTACTCACGAACACAGTTTACTATACTTCAGTGATGAATGGACACAGGAGTGATTGGTACCGATAGCTCACTGTGTTCATTCAGGAAAGGAAGGGTCAGTAAATGACATATTTTCCAGCTCCTTCCCCTGCTCTCTATCCTAAAACAGCTGGAGGGAGGGAGAGGAGGAGAAGCCGGCAGCACTGCAGAGGGAGGCAGAAGAGGATTGGTGTCTTCAATAAGACAGTACAGCTGACCCTCCTGCTCAGTATGTGCCGGCCCCCCTTTTGAACTGATGGGACCTGGGCCCTGTACAGGAGGGCTGGCTGTACTGCCTTACATAGGTGTGTGCAGCCCATTGCATTAGGGTGTGCACCCCCAAAGCTCAAACAAACATGCCTTTCTCTGCAGCCTCAGCTACATAGGACAGTGAATGAATGGGAAGTGCTCTGTGCTGAGTGGTTTCTTGTTCATTTACAAACTGAAGCATAATAAACACAGTTTACTATTCTTCAGTTATGAATGGACACAGTGAGTGAGTGTGTTCACTGTGTTCATTTAGAAAAGGAGCGTGCCAGCAAATTACATATTTATTAGACCCTTCCCTCCCCCCGCTCTCCATCTTGAAAAATCGCCCGCAGCAGCTGTAGGTAGAGGAGAAGAGGGAAGCCAGCAGCACTGCAGGGCAAAAACAGGGGGGAAGCCGGGCAGAAGGAGGAATCGGCACTGCACGTAGTAATTAGGGTGTGCCCAAGCACACCTGGCACACCCCTTGCATACACCTATGCTGCCTTATCAGCAGCCCTGCCAAAAGAGCTACCTACAGCTTGAATTTCAGTTTATTCACCAGGAATTGCTGAAATTTGAACAGTGTATGGCCAGCTTTACTCTTACTTCCTATTGCATATACAGGATCAGGAGTAAAGGGAAATTTTTACTTTACTTAGCTTTAGAAAAACCTCAATTGTCCTATGATGAACCAGCCAAAGCCCAAACCTACGTCTGATTGGAAATCTGAGCTAGGACTTGACCATTACTGTTCACCAACCAGCTCCATCCAACCTGACAAAGATGGGGTCATTTTGCCCAAGGAAAATGGGTAAAAAATTGCAGGATCCATGTTTGCAGGTCTGGTAAGGACTCACAGATGTAATTGCAGCCAACGGTGGCTCCTCTAGGTATCAATTATGGGAGGGGCTGGGTGTAGATTTATAAATACACATTCCTGGCAACCACCCATTGTCTGCATTTTCCTCTTACAATAACAACCATATTTTACGTAAACCTTCAGAGTGCCAATCCTAATTCCAGGTTGTAACGAAATAGGGAAAAGCCCTGGAGGCTTATCAATAAACGCTATATATATTCTACATATAAATGGATGTTTTTGAAGCCATGAAAGTCAGAGGAACCATAAATAAAATGTTCATCATTTTTAAAGCTTTCTTCATGTGCATTTTTTTTTTTGCAAATTACTTTTTATTTGAGTTTTACAGGAATTATACACAACAGTGTAAGGGTCCTTTCACACGGCTCTGTTCCGTCGGTGGACGCCGTGCTGCTCAGCGGGGGATCGATCCGCCGATCCCCGCTGAGCAGGCGGATGACAGCTCAGTCTCCGCTCTGTGTGGAGAGAGGGAGGTGTCAGATTCCCCACTGTCCTCTATAGGGAGATCAGATGAGAATGGACCGTCTGTCTGTTCTCATCCGATTCCATCCAATCCGATCCGCTGGAAAATAGGGTTTCCATACGTCCGGATTTTACGGACAGGATTTGGAATCGGATAGCAGCAGGTGTCAGCGGACATGTCTCCGCTGACATCCACTGCCCCATAGGGATGCATGGAGGATCCGATCAGGTCCGCCTGAAAAACTGACAGGTGGATCTGATCGCATCATTCATGTGAAAGGACCCTAAAGCCCCGTACACACGTACCGATCGTCGGCCGAACGATCGGCCGTCTTTTGTCCAGGGCTGTCGTGTCTGTTGAAAACTGCAAAAGACTGCACACGAATTTTGTCGGCCAACAACAGCCGACTGCAGAAGTGATGTCATGTGATGGTTAACTTTCCTTGTCTTTTTTCTTCTCTGAGCATGCCCAGTCTTGCAAATCTGCTGTCTGTCGGCCGAATTCTGTACTGACTGGCGAACAATCGGCCGTTCTGGTGTCGGCATACAAAAATTTTAATGCTTGCACGACAGATTCTGTTCGGCCGAAAGTGCGCTGTCGGCTGTCGGAAGCATCATACTAACAAGCCGAAAATCGGCCGATCGGTCGTCGGCCGAATCTTTTCGGCCGACAATCTGCACGTGTGTACGGGCCTTAAGAATCCATAGCAGCGAAGACAAAAAATAAAAAGCATTATAAAAAAAAAAAAAAATCAACAACCCAAGATGTTTGCCCCCGTAAAACATGCACATTTGAGAACCTCCAGGTGGAGGAGAGTATACACTATGTTACCAAAAGTATTGGGACACCTGCCTTTACATGCACATGAACTTTAACCACTTTCCGACCGCTTACATTATTTTTACTGCGGCAGGGTGGCTCCTACAGGCAAAACAACGTAGGTCTACATCGCTCACCTGGAGGCAGCTAGGGGTCGAGCGTGCGCCGCCGGCGGCACACTCCCGCCCCTGCTCATCAGCAGGGAACCCGATGCCTGTGGAATGCCGCCTGACACCCGCGATCGTTCCCCACTGAGAGAGAAGGCCGGTCGGCTGTTGTAAACACAGCCGACCGTTATTCTCCCTGGGATGATCATAGAGATCATGTGATCCTTCTATATAGGATCACATGTCTCTTTGATTATTTCGCAAGCCCCCCCACACAGTTGGAATCACTCCCCTAGGCTCACACACTTAGCCCCTTGATCAACCACAGGGTTAAACCCTTCCCTGCCAATGTAACAGTAACAGTGCATATTTTTAGCACTGATTACTGTAGTAATGTCACTGGTACCCCCAAAAGTGTCAAAAATGTCAGTCAGGGGTCCGATCTGTCTGCCGCAATGTCGCAGTCCCGCAAAAAATCGCAGATCGCCGCCACGACTTAAATCTTTCCCGTAGTTAGTAGACGCGATACTTTTGTGCAAACCAATCAAAATACACTTAATGCAATTTTTTTTACCAAAAATATGTAGCAGAAAACAAATTGGCCTAAAATGTTAAAAAATTTAGATTTTTACATTTTTTTTTTGGAGAATGTCATATAGCAGAATGTGAAAAATATGGTTTTATTTTTCAAAATTATCGCTCTTTTTTTGTTTATAGCACAAAAAATAACAATCGCACAGGTAATTAAATACCACCAAAAGAAACCTCTATTTGTGAGAAAAAAAGGACGTCAATTTTATTTGGGTACAGCGTCACACGACCGCGCAATTGTCCGTTAAAGTAACGCAGTGCCAAATCGCAAAATAGGGCCTGGTCAGGAAGGGGGCAAATTCTTCTGGTCTTAAAGTTGTTAATGTCATCCCAGTCTTAGTCCGTAGGGTTCAATATTGAGTTGGCCCACCCTTTGCAGCTATGACAGCTTCTGAAAAGGCTGTCTACAATGTGAATACATATATAAGAGGATCTCCTATTATTTTTGTCCAGAATCATGAATGGCCATCCCATAGTTGCCAACATTTGAAAAAAATTTCCAGGGACACTTTGCAGCACAACTACCAATTACTTACCACACCCACTTCCCTGAAGCTCCGCCCACTCTGCATAATTAATCTCCGCCTACTTATCATCAGATTATAGGGTCTACTCAATAAAGAGTGAATTACAGGAAATTGAAAAGGGAATTTCAAACTTGAGGCCAAAGTAGCAGAGTTGGAATAATTCTCCCATTCAGCTGCACTACTTCTGCGTAAAGTTTAAAATTCTCATCACATTTCCCTGCAATTCTAAAGTGTGAAATGTGCTCAGGTGTGACCATACAAAAAATGTTATATGGAAATATAAAGTGCAAGGTGTAAATAAGTATACTATCTGGTATAATTAGGTTTTAATGGCACCATGCGGCACCATTATGTAACTGCGCATGCCCCCACCCGGATGAGCTTTCCCGAGCCTGGCAGGCGTCGGAACGGCGCGTGCGCCGTTACCATGTCAGCCTGCAACCACTTTTTTTTACGGGCACCGGCTGCCCGTAACGGGCATTGACGGGCAGCCCGATTAACAGGCACTTGCCGGGACAATGTAAATTACCCGGGACAGGCTCCTATTTGCCGGGACTGTCCCTGCAAAAACGGGACAGTTGGCAAGTATGCCATTCCCTTTATTGTTCAGCTGGATTGCTTCGGTGAGGTTTCTTCCTTGCATCAGGATTACTCCCTGAACAGGATGAGAGGAGCTTGTGGAATATATGAATATGCATAATGTACAACCCAATTCTAAATACACTATATTGTGAAAAGTACTGGGACGCCTGCCTCTTCACGCACATGAAGTCTTAGTGCAAAGGGTTCAATATTGAGTTGGCCCATCCTTTGCAGTTATAACAGCTTCAACTCTTCTGGGAAGGCTGTGCACAAGGTTTAGGAGTGTGTCTATGGGAATGTTTGATCATTCTTCCAAAAGCGCATTTGTGAGGTCAGGCGCTGATGTTGGACGAGAAGGCCTGGCTCGCAGTCTCCGCTCTAATTTATCCCAAAGGTGTTCTATCAGGTTGAGGTCAGGAATCAGGACTGTGCAGGCCAGTCAAGTTCCTCCACCCCAAACTCACTCATCCATGTCTTTATGGACCTTCTGTGTGCACTGGTGTGCAGTCATGTTGGAAAAGGAGGGGGCCATCTCCAAACTGTTCCCACAAAGTTGGGAGTATGAAATTGTCCAAAATGTCTTTGTATGCTGACACCTTAAGAATTCCCTTCACTGGAACTAAGAGGCCAAGCCCAACCAATGAAAAACAACCTCACACCATAATCCCCCCTCCACCAAATGATTAGGACCAGTGCACAAAGCAAGGTCCATAAAGACATGGATGAGTGAGTTTGGGGTGGAGGAACTTGACTGGCCTGCACAGAGTCCTGACCTCAACCCGATAGAACAACTTTGGGATGAATTAGAGCGCAGTCTTCTCGTCCACATCAGTGCCTGACCTCACAGATGAGCTTCTGGAAGAATGGTGAAACATTCCCATAGACACACTCCTAAACCTTGTGGACAGCCTTCCCAATAGAGTTGAAGCTGTTATAGCTGCAAAGGGTGGCCCAACTCAATATTGAACCCTACAGACTAAAGCCCCGTACACAAGCGTCGATAATTGGCCATGAATTTTCATTGGCCGTCAACACAACGGCCGATTTTCCGTCAGTCAAAAGTCGGACGATCGGTCGGCCGATAATCGTTGCGTGTGTACGAGGCATTAGACTGGGATGCCAATAAAATTCATGTGAGTGTAAAGGCAGGCGTCCCAATACTTTTGGTAATATAGTGTGTGTCATATCCAGTTAGGTGGTGTCCCGTCATACCAGAATTAAAATAATATATAGAAAGTACCCCCCCCACCCCCTCCCAGGAAATCACAATCCAAAAAAAAACATTCATTTGGAAACATCATTAGGAATAATCTTTGTATGCATATTTAAGCCTGTAAATGCATTGTATATGGTAAGGTAAAAACAGTACTGTCACTGTTTCAACAATTGTGGCCAGCCGTCTAATATCTTTACAGCAATGTCACACTGGTAACACACACACACAATACCGTACAGCAGGGATCCCATCATGTGTTACATGTGGTCAGTGACATAACATCATATGATCAGGGCTGTGCATCTTTGCTGACTCGTAGTTTCTTCTGTTAAAAAAGCACGCCGTGCGTACGGTAACAGAACCTGGTGTGCCGGCTCCCCATTGCCAATCTGTCCACTGCACAAGTACTATAGGTTGTCAGCTTTACATTATTTTAGGGTATATTATTAATCTGATTACATATCCAAAAAGAGGATTCCCTATGATGAGGGTACCTTGTGTACATCATCAATTGTTGCATCAGTACTTTCAGAGTGGAAAATGGTAGCATTAAAGTGGTTGTAAATGATCACCTTGTAAAACAACCCATTCAGTTTAACCCCTTCGTGACTGCACTATAGCCCAATGATGGCTAAAGCGCAGCCGCACTTTGCCGGGAGGCCGTCATATGACGTCATTTCATGCTTGCACTGCCTGCGCGCCCCCTGCGGCACGCATCGGCAGTGATCTGTGATCAGGGTAAAATGCCAATTACGGCGGCTCGTTACCACCGGATCAGCTGTGTCCAATCACAGCTGATCACAATTTACCTAATATAGACAATCCTCCCCTCACCCTAACAGAGTGTGAGGAGAGTAGAGTGGAAAACCGGGAAATCCACACAGGGGTCATCTGCAGTGACAATCAGGGCACTGATCATCATCAGTGTCCTGATAATCAGTGCAGCCTCAACAGTGCCCCCCAGTGCTGCCAATCTGTGCCCACTAGGCCTGCCAATCAGTTCCCATCAGTGCCGCCTATCAATGCTGCATATCAGTGCAGCCTCCTTAGCGCAACCTCATCAGTGCCCATCACTGCAGCCTCATCAGTGCCCATCAGTGCAGCCTCCTTAGTGCCACCTAATCAGGGCCCATCAGTGCAGCCTCATCAGTGCCCATCAGTGCAGCCTCATCAGTGCCCATTAGTGCCGCCTCAGCAGTGCCACCTCATCAGTGCCCATCAGTGCAGCCTCAGCAGTGCCCATCAGTGCAGCCTCAGCAGCGCACATCAGTAAAGGAGAAAAATGACTTATTTACAACAATTTATACTAGAAACTAAGAAAAAAAATTTTTTTTCAAAATGTTAGGCCTTTTTGCATTTGTTTAGCAAAAAATAAAAAGCCCAGTGGTGAATAAATACAACCAAAAGAAAGCTCAAACTGTGTCAAAAAAAGGATAAAAGTTTAGTTTGGGCACAGTGTTGCATGACCACGCAATTTTCATTCAAAGTGCGACAGCGCTGAAAGCTGAAAATTGCCCGGGGCAACCCTTGGTTGCAGGAAAGAAAATCAAATCATCCATTGCTTGCCTAAGAATGGCTTTCTGGACATCCCTGTAAGGGGCATGTTCTCCATTGCATCTCCAATAATATGGTTTTGCTAAGGGTTCCTTCAGACCTGAAAATTAGTTTAGGGGTTCCTCAGGGGTAAAAAGATTGAGAAAGGCTGATCTACAGAAATCCTAATTTATTTATTGTAAGTATTTATAGAACACCAACAATTTACATAACACTTTACATATTGTATATTCTCATCAGTCCCTGCCCACAAGGAGCTGACAATCTAAGATCCCTATCTCACATGCATCCACAGACTGGAGCCAGTTTATCTATCAGCATGTCTTTGGTGTGTGGGAAAAAAAACAGAGTAAGGCCCCTTTCACACACTCCGTCCGTTGGACGGAGTCCGTTTTTCTCAGCGGGGGATCGAGCCGCCGATCCCCTGCTGAGCAGCAGGAGGACAGCTGTGTCTCCGCGCTGTGTGCGGAGACACAGCTGACAGTTCCCCATGCATCTCTATGGGGGAGATCGGATGTCAACGGACCGTCAGTCCGTTCTCACCCAATCCCATCCGATCCGATCCGCTGGACGGATGGAAAATAGGGTTTCCATCCGTCCAGATTTGACGGACATGTCTCCGCTGACATCCGATGCCCCATAGGAATGCATGGGGGGACCATTCAGATCCGCCAAAAAAACGGACAGGCGGATCTGAACGGTCCGCCTGTGTGAAAGGGGCCCAATGGAAGAAACCCACATAAGCACAAGGGGAGCAAGCAAACTCTTTGCAGATAGTGCTCTGGTTGGGATTTAAACCAAGAACTCTAGAGCTGAAAGGTAGAAGTGCTAACCACTAAGCCACTGTTAAATAATCCAAGCCATGAAGGTCTACTTCAGACAAAACCAGGTATTCTTGATGCAGGCAAAGAAGCATGCCCACACTCCTAATCCAAGGAAACAGGTCCACTAAAGCTACACCGTTGAAGTCAGCTACTTTTAAAACCTTTATTTGGCCACAGACAGCATAAAAAAATGTCCCTAACCGTGTTTCACCCTGAATGGGCTTAGTTATAAGAATAGCTATCAGTGTGGCTTGGGTTGCACTAAGACTGGCCATACACGGTTCGAATCTCAGCCGGTTCAGCAGGAACCAGACGAGATTTGAACTGTTTATGGGCAGGCTAAATGTCAGAGACGTAACTAGAACCTTCAGGGCCCCGATGCAAGAAACCATGAAGGGCCCCCCAGACTCCTGGCCGGGGCCCTTCCCTTCAAACCTGGGGCTCTTCCCACTGATCCTGGGGCCCTTTATTACGGTCCCGCAGCGGGACCCTTTCACAAGTTCTGCAGTGGGCCCCCTTCCTGCCATCTTTGGGCCTCCCCACGGTGGTGGAATGCCAGGGCCCGGTTGCAAGTTTAACCTTTGCGATCCTGGAAGTTCGAAAAAAGTGAACAACTGCGCTAAACCAAAGAGATTGTAAGCAGCAACTTCAAGTGTGACTATCACCTCAAAAACAATGTATAAATATAAGTTGCGCTATATAGTGAAAACATATATGATAATGTAAAAAAGTCCAGAGATAAAGTCCATATAAAGGCAAACAGCACGTCTGACGAAATTTTCTGTACAGGTACCGCTTACCAAAGGCTAATGATAAATAGGCCCAAAGATTCCAAGTGATCCACAGGAACCAGATCTCAGACGGACTCCGTATGTTGAATGGATCTCCTCAGTGTTGAGTGATCATGTGAAATGAAATAAAAAACGCCATAGCGTAAAACCACAAACAAATAAATGTAACACCCCAAGTGATGGGAATATCAGAAAGGTGCTATAGTAGTGATAGTAAAGAACATAGACACCTCCAATCCTGTGAATATACTCCTTACCAGAGTAATAGAAAAATATTGCAGAAACAAATAGTGTAGAGGACCTCCCCCAATAGGACTGCAGCTTACCAATAGGAAAGTAAATAGAGCACATAAATCCCAATCGTGTCGCCGAAGAGGGCTGACATACATATGCCCTTACCAGCTCCAAAATGATAAAAGGCAGAAAAGGGTCCTAATTCGCCTAAGCACTTCCGCTGCGAGCAAAACTCCAAATGCTGGTGTCTAGATATTCCAAACCAGGCGCCTCCAATGGGAACACTGATACAGGCTCAGCATACAGGTGGTGATGGCCATGAATTGAAAGAGAGGTAGACCATAGTGTAAAACCCACAAACAATTTATTAAAACAAAGGGCAAACACTTACAAACATGGAAGTTCACCCACTGGTGTCAGTAGTTTTTATTTTTTGGTATTTTAATTGTATTATTTTTTATCATTTTATTTTATTTTTTTACAATGTCACTGACTATGACTCTGTCCATTCAGAAAAGGAAGGAGCTGGTAAATTACATATTTACCGACCCCTTCCTGGTTCTCTATTGTGACACATCCCCTGCAGCAGCTGGCAGGAGAGGGAAGGCAGCACGGGGGGTAGTACAGTAGGTTGGAGGGGGGACCAGGGGAGCACACAGGGGCCCAGAGACAGCAGAACACAAGTGAACTGGATAGGAGGAGTGGCGGGGGCAGCATACGGAGGAACCAATCTCCTCCAATTTTCCTCCTGCAGCTACAGGAGGAACAAGGAGGACAGTGATTTCTCTACATGCTGCCCCCGCCGCCCCTCCTATCCAGGTGTACAGGGGAGCCGCACAGGCCCCCTGGAGCATGGGGTCCGGTTGCAATTGCAACCCCTTTAGTTACGCGACTGCTAAATGTACCAAGTTAATCGATCGATCAACTTGGGTACCACCAACCTGCCGGATTCTCTTGCGATTATCAGTAGCGGCTGCCATAACCGCTAGCAATAATCACTGCATTCTTTCTGCGGGGACGCATGTCTAATTCAATGACTGCCATGGTGTCCAAACACATGTGCGTTAATCCCAATAAGAAGACCATTTATGGTTGGATAAGACCAACCCAATAATCACTTGCAACGTGAGTGTAGAGATTCTCCTAAATTGGCAGTTAGATTTTTGTTTTGTTGTAGAAAAATCCTTTGTGAGAATAATATTTTTAGCCAACATTGGGTCAATTAATTTAGTCCAAAGAACTTAAAGTGGTTTAAATCTTTTACTTGTACCTATAAGTAAGCCTATAATAAGGCCTACCTATAGGTACTGTAAATATCTCCTAAACATGTACCGTTTAGAAGATATTTACTGTATAAGCAGCCAATGACATCATCAGCACATGCGCTCTGAAGGAACAGCAACCCGGGCCGTTCCTTCAGAATCCTGTGTTGTAAACAGCAGCTCTGCCGCCCATGCACAGGAGTGATGTCATTGCAGCTCCAGCCAGTCACACAGCCAGAGTCTGTGGACCCAGAAAGAAGAGGGGTGAAGATGGAAGCAGCCTGCAGCAATGACATTGCATTGATGGAATGCTTCGTTTTCAAGTTTCACATAATGTGCTAGCATGCGATGTACAGTGGGTACGGAAAGTATTCAGACCCCCTTAAATTTTTCACTCTTTGTTATATTGCAGCCATTTGCTAAAATCATTTAAGTTCATTCTTCTTCCTCATGAATGTACACATAGCACCCCATACTGACAGAAAAACACAGAATTGTTGACATTGTTGCAGATTTATTAAAAAAGAAAAACTGAAATATCACATGGTCCTAAGTATTCAGACCCTTTGCTGTGACACTCGTATATTTAACTCAGGTGCTTTCCATTTCTTCTGATCATCCTTGAGATGGTTCTACACCTTCATTTGAGCCCAGCTGTGTTTGATTATACTGATTGGACTTGATTAGGAAAGCCACACACCTGTCTATATAAGACCTTCCAGATCACAATGCATGTCAGAGCAAATGAGAATCATGAGGTCAAAGGAACTACCTGAAGAGCTCAGAGACAGAATTGTGGCAAGGCACAGATCTGGCCAAGGTTACAAAAAGATTTCTGCTGCACTTAAGGTTCCTAAGAGCACAGTGGCCTCCATAATCCTCAAATGGAAGACATTTGGGACGACCAGAACCCTTCCTAGAGCTGGCCGTCCGGCCAAACTGAGCTATCGGGGGAGAAGAGCCTTGGTGAGAGAGGTAAAGAAGGACCCAAAGATCACTGTGGCTGAGCTCCAGAGATGCAGTCAGGAGATGGGAGAAAGTTGTAGAAAGTCAACCATCACTGCAGCCCTCCACCAGTCGGGGCTTTATGGCAGAGTGGCCCGACGGAAGCCTCTCCTCAGTGTAAGACACATGAAAGCCCGCATGGAGTTTGCTAAAAAACACCTGAAGGACTCCAAGATGGTGAGAAATAAGATTCTCTGGTCTGATGAGACCAAAATAGAACTTTTTGGCCTTAATTCTAAGCGGTATGTGTGGAGAAAACCAGGCACTGCTCATCACCTGTCCAATACAGTCCCAACAGTGAAGCATGGTGGTGGCAGCATCATGCTGTGGGGGGGTTTTTCAGCTGCAGGGACAGGACGACTGGTTGCAATCGAGGGAAAGATGAATGCGGCCAAGTACAGGGATATCCTGGACAAAAACCTTCTCCAGAGTGCTCTGGACCTCAGACTGGGCCGAAGGTTTACCTTCCAACAAGACAATGACCCTAAGCACACAGCTAAAATAACGAAGGAGTGGCTTCACAACAACTCCGTGACTGTTCTTGAATGGCCCAGCCAGAGCCCTGACTTAAACCCAATTGAGCATCTCTGGAGAGACCTAAAAATGGCTGTCCACCAACGTTTACCATCCAACCTGACAGAACTGGAGAGGATCTGCAAGGAGGAATGGCAGAGGATCCCCAAATCCAGGTGTGAAAGACTTGTTGCATCTTTCCCAAAAAGACTCCTGGCTGTATTAGATCAAAAGGGGGCTTCTACTAAACACTGAGTAAAGGGTCTGAATACTTAGGACCATGTGATATTTCAGTTTTTCTTTTTTAATAAATCTGCAACAATGTCAACAATTCTGTGTTTTTCTGTCAGTATGGGGTGCTATGTGTACATTCATGAGGAAGAAGAATGAACCTAAATGATTTTAGCAAATGGCTGCAATATAACAAAGAGTGAAAAATTTAAGGGGGTCTGAATACTTTCCGTACCCACTGTATACTAGCACATTATGGCTTTACCTTGCAGGTCCAAAAAAACAAAAACAAAAGGCACCCAGCGGTTTACAACCGCTTTAAAATTCCACCCAGACCTGCTAGCTGAATACAATCCTACACGAGTTAGCCCTCGGTCACACTGAACGCGGCTTTGAAACAACAATTTCAAAGCCGCTTTTCAGTCCGACTTCGGGGGTGACTTTAAAGACATCTATGCAGCTTCATGTACAGATGTCTATTGAAATCGCCCCCCGAAGTCACCAAAAGTAGTGCAGGAACTACTTTTGGAAATCGGTGCGGCGTTGCAAAGTCAGATTCGCACTGTTTGGGACTCTCCCATTGCCAGCATTGCGCTGAATGAACAGGGGCTAAAGCCTAGTACACACGCAACGAATTTCCGCCGACTGATCGTCCGTCTTTTGTCCAGAGTGGTGTTTTGTTGGTTGGAATGTGCCTAGACTGCACACAAATTTTACCGCACGACAAAATTCTACTTCAGAAGTGATGTCATGTGCTGGTTTGCTTTCTTTGTGTTCTTTCTTCTCTGAGCATGCCCAGACTTGCTCATAAGATTTTTCCCTGTCGAAATCTGTACTGACTGCACGAAAATTGGCCGTGTTTTGACAGAGGACAAAAATTTTATAGCCTGCACATCAGGATTTTTTTCGGCCGAAAAGTTGGAGTCGGTTGTCGGAAGCATCATACTAACAAGCCGAAAATCGGCAGATGGGTCTTTGGACGAAAATTCCAGGCCGAATTTCGACGCGTGTGTATGAGGCTTTAAACAGGTTTTATTGCAATAAGTAAAATTTTTTTCCCGAGCAAAAACCACTTTGGGTGTTTGAGAGAAATTTTCCATCCTGCTCTATGAATTTTCTCATCACTATGGTGAAAAACAAACATCAGACTGACCCAACAAAATCAAAAAATATGTACACTACCAAGGCATGGCCAGCTTTAGTTGATAGTAAGGGCCCGTACACATGTACCGATTGTCGGCCGAAAATGTTCGGCCGCCGAACGATCGGCCGATTTTCGGCTTGTTAGTATGATGCCTCCGACAGCCGACAGCGCACTTTCGGCCGAAAAGAATCTGTCTTGCAAGCATGAAAATTTTTGTATGCCGACACCAGAGCGGCCGATTGTTCGCCAGTCAGTACAGAATTCGGCCGACAGACAGCAGATTTGCAAGACTGGGCATGCTCAGAAAAGAAAAAACACAGGGAAAGTTAACCATCACATGACATCACTTCTGCAGTCGGCTGACAAAATTCTTGGGCAGTCTTTTGCACTTTTCAACAGACACGACAGCCCTGGACAAAAGACGGCCGATCGTTCGGCCGACGATCGGTACGTGTGTACGGGGCTTAAGTCAGGTTGAAAGTGCAATTCAACAAGGAGGTCCACTCTCTCCTATGGATGCTCCTCTATGAACCCCCTTGAAGGGAATGGGCAAAGCCTATGTGAAAAGCTTCAGATGGAAACTGCCAGTTCATGTCATCTGGGCTTCGTGCTATCGCAGGCTTGTGGATGGCAAGCTGTAGTTTGTAATGTTACTAACATTATAGACCCATCAAGATATATATTAAAGAAAGTATATTAAAAAATATATCAGGTTCAGTGTGTGTGATTAAGACACATCTTGGGCTTAGCCAAGACATGGATGAGTCAGTCTCTCGCCTGCAGAGGCGGACTTGTAACACAGCTTCTGTATAGAGACACAATCTACACCTCCCCGCATGCCCAGCCCCCTCTCAGCCTACTTATCCCATCCCCTGTGCCTAGTCATTCTCCGACCATTGTCTAATAAACTGCATGCAGAGTCTTCTGGGGGGTGGGGGGTGGGGGGTCAGTCCTTATAGGAGCTACTAAGATTGCATCAGTAAAGACCTTCTCTAGCAACATTTTATATCTCCAGATATAGTGTTAAAAAGAAAAGAAAAAAAAAAAAATATATATATATATATATATTTACACACACGTTTTTTTTTTAAACACTATACCTGGATATATAAAATTAGCCTTGAGTACTACTTACTGTGTATATGTGTATATATATATATATATATATATAGTCCCCGTTCACACTAAGGCGACCTGTGAGGCGACCTGGTCGCCTCACAGGTCGCCGTAGGTCGCCTTCCATAGGGAAGCTGCGGACCCATTCTAATAGGAGCGACACAAGTCGCTCCGACTTAGAAAAAGGGTCCGGAGCTTCTTTGGGGAGACCCTTGGAGGTCGCCCCCCCAAGTCGGATCGCCCCAGTGTGAACGGGGCCTTAATATACATATTAAACATACATATTTATATATAAAAAATCATATGTAAATAGTTGGTTTGGGCTGCTCGTCTTTAAGAATTACATACAAAATAATGGTACCGCTTTCAGCACCTAAAATCGGAAACAATCATACCGCCAGGGAGGTTAAGGAACCACAAATGAATACCTTCGGAAACCCTAACCCCTTTAAACAGAGCATATAATAGAGAAAACACATACAGTATCTCACAAAAGTGAGTACACCCCTCACATTTTTGTAAATATTTTATTCTATCTTTTCATGTGACAACACTGAAGAAATGACACTTTGCTACAATGTAAAGTAGTGAGTGTACAGCTTGTATAACAGTGTAAATGTGCTGTCCCCTTAAATTACTCAACACACAGTCATTAAAGCGGTTGTAAACCCTATAAAAAAAAAAAACCTGCAAGACAAAGGCATAATGAGCTAGTATGCATCGCATACTAGCCCATTATGTGTAACTTACCTTAAAACGAAGCCCCGACACGGACCCCCGGACATCGCTGCGGGCGCTGCCATGATCCCTCGTCGTCTCTTCCAGGTTCGGCGGCTCCGGTGCGATGATTGGCCGGAAGAGACGGCTCCGGCGCGATGATTGGCCGGAGCCGCGATGACGTCAGTGATTTTTCCGGCAAGCTCCCGGCAACTTAATTGAAGGTCCCCCCGGGACCTTCAGAGTGCATGCGCCACTCGCGCGAGCGGCTGCATGCACTGTAAATATCTCCTAAACCGTGCCGGTTTAGGAGATATTAATTATACCTACAGGTAAGCCTTATTATAGGCTTACCTGTAGGTAAAAGTGTCAAAAAGCGGGATACTACCACTTTAATGTCTAAACAGCTGGCAACAAAAGTGAGTACAGCCGATAAGCTAAAATGTCCAAATTGGGCCCGAAGTGTCAATATTTTGTGTGGCCACCATTATTTTCCAGCACTGCCTTAACTCTCTTGGGCATGGAGTTCACCAGAGCTTCACAGGTGTCCACTGGAGTCCTCTTCCACACCTCCATGACAACATCATGGAGCTTGTGGATGTTAGAGACCTTGTGCTCCTCCACCTTCTATTTGAGGATGCCCCACAGATGCTCAATAGGGTTTAGGTCTGGAGACATACTTGGCCAGTTCATCACCTTTACCCTCAGCTTCTTTAGCAAGGCAGTGGTCGTCTTGGAGGTGTGTTTGGGGCCGTTATGTTGGAATACTGCCCTGCGGCCCAGTCTCTGAAGGGAGGGGATCATGCTCTGCTTCAGTATGTCACAGTATATGTTGGCATTCATGGTTCCCTCAATGAACTATAGCTCCCCAGTGCCGGCAGCGCTAATGCAGCCCCAGACCATGACACTCCCACCACCATGCTTGACTGTAGGCAAGACACACTTGTCTTTGTACTCCTCACCTGGTTGCTGCCACACAAGCATGACACCATCTGAACCAAAAAGGTTTATCTTGGTCTCATTAGACCACAGGACATGGTTCCAGTAATGTCCTTAATCTGCTTGTCTTCAGCAAACTATTGCAGGCTTTCTTGTGCATCATCTTTAGAGGAAGCTTCCTTCTGGGACGACAGCCATGCAGACCAATTTGATGCAGTGTATGGTCTGAGCACAGACAGGCTGACCCCCACCCCTTCAACCTCTGAGCAATGCTGACAGCACTCATATGTCTATTTCCTAAAGACAACCTCTGGATATGACGTTGAGCACGTGCACTCAACCTCATTAGTCAACCATGGCGAGGCCTGTTCTGAGTGGAACCTGTCCTGTCAAACCGCTGTATGGTCTTGGCCACCGTCTTGGCAATCTTCTTATAGCCTAAGCCATATTTATGTAGAGCAACAATTCTTTTTTTCAGATCCTCAGAGTTCTTTGCCATGAGGTGCCATGTTGAACTTCCAGTGACCAGTATGAGAGAGTGAGAGCGATAACACCAAATTTAACACACCTGCTCCCCATTCACACCTGAGACCTTGTAACACTAACGAGTCACATGACACCGGGGAGGGAAATGGCTAATTGGGCCCAATTTGAACATTGTAACTTAGGGGTGTACTCACTTTTGTTTCCAGCAGTTTAGACATTAATGACTGTGTTTTGAGTAATTTTAGGGGACAGCAAATTTACACTGTTATACAAGCTGTACACTCACTACTTTACATTGTAGCAAAGTGTCATTTCTTCAGTGTTGTCACATGAAAAGATATAATAAAGTATTTCCAAAAATGTGAGGGGTGTACTCACACACATGAACTTTAATGGCATCCCAGTCTTAGTCCGTAGGGTTCATTATAGAGTTGGCCCACCCTTTACAGCTATAACAGCTTCAACTCTTCTGGGAAGACTGTCCACAAGGTTTCCCCCAGAAGCACATTTGTGAGGTCAGGCACTGATGTTGGGCGAGAAGGCCTGGCTCGCAGTCTCTGCTCAAATTCATCCCAAAGGTGTTCTATCAGGTTGAGGTCAGGACTCTGTGCAGGCCAGTCAAGTTCCTCCACCCCAAACTCGCTCATCCATGTCTTTATGGACCTTGCTTTGTGCACTGGTGCGCAGTCATGTTGGAACAGGGAGGGGCCATCCCCAAACTGTTCCCACAAAGTTGGGAGCATGAAATTGTCCAACATGTCTTGGTATGCTGACACCTTAAGATTTCCCTTCACTGGTACTAAGAGGCCAAGCCAAACCCCTGCAAAACAACCCCACATTACAATCCTCCCTCCACCAAATGATTCAGACCAGTGCACAAAGCAAGGTCCACAAAGACATGGATCAGTGAGTTTGGGGTGGAGGAATTTGACTGGCCTGCACAGAGTCCATTAGAGTGGAGATGGGGAGCCAGGCCTTCTCGTCCAACATCAGTGCCTGACCTCACAAATGCGCTTCTGGAAAAATGGTCAAACATTCCCATAGACACACTCCTAACCCTTGTGCACAGCCTTCCCAGAAGAGTTGAAGCTGTTATAGCTGCAAAGGATGGACCAACTCAATATTGAACCCTACAGACTAAGACTGGGATGCCATTAAAGTTCATGTGCGTGTAAAGGCAGGCGTCCCAATACTATTGACAATGTAGTATTGGTATTGTGATTATTAGTATTACTAATATAGGTAGTGAGGCATTTCCTGGTGGGTAGCTGCACATACACACGCTGCCTATGATTGGCGGTGTGCAGTGACGGCTTCTTTGCGGGATTGCTCAGGGGAGTTGGGACAATGATCTGAACACGCCTGAGCCCATACCTATTAGTGATGAGCTCAGGAGTGTTTGGATCCTAGTTTAAACCCACTCGAGCGAGCCCACCGGAAAGCTGTCACTGTATAGGGCCAACCTGCTGCGACCAAGGTAATTCTTTGGCCACTTATGATTTGCTCGGTACGGGAGATAACTTCCTGGCAGGTTTGCTCACTTGGGTTCAGACTAGGATCTGAACACACCGGAGCTTATCCTTAATAGAGGTAAATGGACTCACATCGGTACATAACATTGATGTTCGCCCTGAATCTAAGATTTGCTTGGGAAAATTGGTCTGCCTATTTGTAAACTGGTGAAGGGGACTTTCAGACCCCTTAGCAGTTTACTTCCTGGCACCATTTGTGGTATGCCTGTAGTCCAGTTTCGGCTAGTAATACGGGGCTCAGCCCCCCCTATCCATGCATCCGGCCCCCTAATCTACATGCGGGGCGCCGGACGCATGGAGTTCAATGGGGCTTTTTTTTTTAGCCATGTGATTAGAGCCAGAGGCTCTCATAGGCTAAAAAAAAGGGTGGGCTTGGGGCGCAGAGCAGTGCGCCTCGAGCCCACCCAGTTGTGTGACAATAGCAAATGAAAATTCACTATTGTCATACGGATCCTCCTCCTGGCCAATCAGGAAGTGGGTTTTGAGACAGAAAGAGAGAAGAAAGGAGAAGCCATGCCATTGGGCATGGAGGAGGAGGAGGGAGGAGACGCAGAAGACGGGGAAGAAGCCGAAGCTGTTGCCGCCGCCTGCTGCTGCATCCAGGCAGGGTGAGTGAGCGGGGGGGGGGGGTCCTGTTCGTCCTTCTCCTCTCCTGTCTCCCTGTGGTCTGAGGAGGGGGGGATGGTGTCGTCTGGGGGGGGGGGGGGTATGGTGCGGTCGGTCTCCCGTACCCCCCCCCCCCAGCCCATGGAGCACCAGCCGCCACTGCTGTAGTCCCAGACTATGGATAAGCAAATCTGCCTAGGTTCCACTCATAGAGCAGTTGGTAAATCCTGCCTTGCTTGAGGTGACTGTAGCAGTATTGGTGCATTTGCAACAGAAACAACTGAGTACTGTCTATTATACTTTTTTTATTTGCACCAACATACAAATTTTCGGGACAAGCTTTTGGGGTATGTCCCCTTCTTCAAGGTCTAAACAGTATTGAATACTGCTAGGACCTTGGAGAAGGGGACAAAGCTTGTCCTAAAAAATTGCATGTTGGTGCAAATCAAAAAAGTATCACGGACAGTACTCAATTGTTTAAATCCTGCCTGAAATTCACTAAACCCAAACTGAGCTGCAAATTCCACTGAAGTCTACAGGAGGGGGGAGGGGCTTGGTGGAAGAATCTTGCTGGTAAATTCTGGCCATTTTTAGGGTTAATGGGGGGGGGGGGGGGGACTGAGTGCTGCCATGGGGGACATTTAACAAAGCAACCTTTTTTTTTTTTTTTTTTTAAATCAACATACAGCAGAGAAAGGGTCCTTGTATATTGCATCTTTGAGAGCAACATGGAAAAACATGAGTATTTTTCATGCTTGGGAGATACCTTTGAAGTATAAGATCAACTTTTAAACATGTAGCATACTACAACTGTAATTAAGTCGTATGCGCATTACTTGTGAGACGCTATTACAAACAATAGTGATCCAAATAATATACACAATTTTAAATTAAACGCTATTTCAAATTAGTATATTAGCATTGTCCATATTTTCCTGTGTTCTTCCAATCACCACGTGAAATAAGTGATCAAAATTCTTCTTAGTAAAAACAATAAGTGCTCATAGTGTTCTGCCACCTAGATGTGAATGGGCCACTCACCAGATAGCTATGGGCCACCAGGACTCAAATCACTTAGAATAATTTTCCTTGTATCCCAAGATTAACCGGTTGCCGACGGCCGCAAGTACATATACTGCGGCGGTCAGCCCCGACCAGGCAAAGTGACGTACCGCTCCGTCACTAGCCTGTCACCTCCTTGTGAGCCAATAGTGGGCGAGCGCGCGCCCGCGGAGGCGCGTGCCCGCCCCGGCTCGTTCCCTGGGAAGTCCGTGCGTGTGACTGGCAGACCCGATGTCCGCCGGTCACTCGCGATCGTCCGCCGTGAAGGGAGAAAGGCAAGAATGGTGATCATACGGTTCTACTATGTAGGACCGTTGATCACTGTTCCTACACCAGTAGCCATGTCCAATCACAGTAAGAAGCACGCCCCTAGGGACACACTTCACCCCTCCCTCCCCAATAAAGTTAACCCCTTCCCTGCCAGTGTAATTTTGCAGGAACAGTGCATATGTATAGCACTGATTACTGCAGTAATGTCACTGGTACCCCCAAAAGTGTCAAAAATGTCAGTCAAGGGTCCGAACTGTCCGCCGCAATGTCGCAGTACCGCAAAAAAATCGCAGATCGCCGCCATTACGCGTTAAAAAAAAAACACCAAAAATGACAGAAATCTTTCCCTTAGTTAGTAAACGCAATAACTTTTGGCAAACCAATCAAAATACGTTTTTTGCGATTTTTTTTTTACCAAACATAGATAGCAGAAAACAAATTGGCCAAAAATGTTAAAAAATTTAGATTTTTACATTTTTTTTGGGAATTTCATATAAAAAATGTGAAAAATATTGTTATTTTTGCAAAATTGACTTTCTTTTTTTGTTTATAGCGCAAAAAGTAAAAATCGCACAGGTGATCAAATACCACCAAAAGAAAGCTCTGTTTGTGGGAAAAAAAGGACGTCAAATTCGTTTAGGTACAGCGTCGCACGACCGCGCAATTGTCCGTTAAAGTCACGCAGTGCCGAATCACAAAAAAAGCCCTGGTCAGGAAGGGGGTAAAATCTTCCGGGGCTTAAGTGGTTAATTCAAGGATTTTCCAATCTAGATCTGCAAAGACCGTTGAAACAGCTCTCTGGGTGTAATATCAGGAGGTATTGATCTCACATCTGAAGCAGGGTATTAAATGCCAGAGGTTTTTTCCCAAAATGTGAAGCCAAAAAGATCATGCAGTAAAATTTTTATTATTTACAAAGTTTAAAATCAAACCATAAAAACTCACATTTGCCTGTGCCTCATAGCGGCACCCAACTTAATAAGCCTGGATAATTTAAAATGCCGCTCCGTTTCCGCGTGCATTCCACCTGCGTTCCACCGGGTCAAACGCGACGAAACTGGAAATGATGTCGCTGTACTGGAGCTCAAGTCATAGGGTCCATTCACACGGTGCGCCGTCCAACGAAGTCCGTTTTGCTCAGCGGGGAATTGATCTGCCGATCCCCGCTGAGCAGGCGAATGACAACTCCGTCTCCGCTGTGTGTGCGCAGACGGAGCTGTCAGATCCCCGCTGTTTTCTATGGGGAGATCAAATGAGAACGGACCACCTGTCCATTCTCATCCGATCCCATCCGATCCAAACCGCCAGACGGATGGAAAATAGGGTTTCCATCCGACCGGATTTCACAGACAGGATCGGGTCGGATAGCAGCGGGTGTCAGCGGACATGTCTCCGCTGAAATCTGCTTCCCCATAGGGATGCATGGAGCATCCGATCAGGACCGCCTGAAAAACTGACAGGTGGATTGGATTGCATCCCCCGTGCGAAAGGGGCCAAAAAAAAAATCATAACATGTAACATGTTATAGAACTGACCCCCACCCCACCCCCTGAGCCCCCATTTTGTGATAGCGGGTAGGGATACTTCTTCTCTTCAGCACTGTCACATTTAAAATTGGTGCCCACACAGCCACATCATTCATTTACAGAGATTTGTGAATGAATAAACTACAAGTACCATCTTCCACTGCGGCAGACAGATTTGTATTTCTCAATGGACTGCATGCGCAATTCAGCGCACTCATACTGTAGTCCATGAAATCTTCCTCAAGCTTTCTAACTAAAAGCCCATATGGAAGTACAAGTAGAAAGGTGAAGGACGTGTTGTGTGCGTACCTGGGAGGCACTTTACACAGGTGCATCTGAATTACTTTCAAACCCAATTTACCTTGTGTGGCCTAATCATGACGTCATGTAGGGGGGTTTTGTGTTATATGTTTGATGTGGGTGCCAAAGTTGTAATTTTTTATGTGGTGATGGATGAAGGATTGTTCAAATGTTAGTACTTGCGCATTGTTACACATTTTTCAATAAAGCTATTTTTGTACCATTAACCCCTTTGGTGCCAATGAGTCTCTATAGATACCTGCTTTTCCTGTGTTCAGATTCTTTATGGCTCCTTTCACACACTCCGTCCGATCGATCCGCCAATCCCCCGCTGAGCAGGAGGATGACAGCTGTTCTCCGTGCTGTGTGCGAAGACACAGCTGTCAGTTCCCCATGCATCTCTATGGGGGAAATCGGATGGGAACGGACCGTCGGTCCGTTCTCATCCGATCCGATCCGCTGGACGCATGGAAAATAGGGTTTCCATCCGTCCAGATTTGACGGATCGGATCGGATGTCAGCGGACATGTCTCCGCTGACATCCGATGCCCCATAGGAATGCATGGGTGGACCGTTCAGATCCGCCAAAAAAACTGACAGGCGGATCTAAACGGTCCGCCTGTGTGAAAGGGGCCTTATTTAAGGCTCCGTTCACATGTAGGCGTTTTTGGGTAGTTTTCTGCTCTAGGATCAGCTCTCAAAACGCCCAACGCCTGTAAAAACGCTGGAAAATCGCGGTAAAAAACGTGCGAAAACGCTACGCTCAGGTGTGAATGTAGCCTTACACTAAACTCTTTTTTCTGAAACCTGACATTGCACCCACAATCCACTGATTGGAGGCCCAATGCTTTGCAGGCTCCTGTGTAAAAACATAATAAATGCAAATTTTTCCATGCAGAAATATGTGCATTTATTATTTTTTACTTATAGGTGAGCTTAGCTTTTTACCACTTGCCTACTGGGAACTTTTACCCACTTGCTGCCCAGGCCAATTTTCAGTTTTCAGCACTGTTGCACTTGGAATGACAATTGTCTGGTCATGCTACACTGTACCAATATTTTTTTCACACAAATAGCGTTCTTTTTGTGGTATTTAATCACTGCTGGGTTTTTTATTTTTTGCTAAATAAACGAAAAAAGGCCGAAAATGTAAAAAAAAAAAGAAGTTTTTCATAGTTTGTTATACAATTTTGCAAACAGGTAATTTTTTTCCTTCACTAATGTGCGCTGATGAGGCTGCACTGATGGGCATTGATAAGGTGGCACTGATAGGCACTACTGAAGGGCACTAGTAGGCGGCACTGATGAGGAGGCACTGATGGACACTGTTGGAGCTGCAGTGATAATCAGAACATTGATAATCAGTGCCCTGATTATCAGTGTAGATGTCCCTTTCACACAAGCCGGTTACCGGCTCTCCTCTCCTCTCCTCGCTCAGTGTAAGAAAAGAAATGCCCATAACCGGCTTTTGGACGTAATCACGGGAGGATGTCATTTGACGCCCTCTCAGAATTGACCGACCACGCTGTATCCATAATTCGGGTCATCACTCTATTCTGTAATTAATTATTCATTGAGCTTGGCATAAACACAGCAGTAGCGCCCCAATCTAAGTATTTCAATTTGAAAAAAAAAAAAAAAGGCTTTTTTAGGTAGTTTTGGCTGAAACACCTGATTTTCTTTTTTATTAGGCAGTAAAAGCTCTGAATTGACTTGACTGGTGAAAGTAGCAGCTTTACCAGATCCTAATACTATAGAAAAGTCAACTCTGAAGCTAAAGCCCTCAACTTTGTACATATTGGCCAGTGGCACAACAGTTCAAATATCCAATGATCATTTTTAGGACTGCCATTTTGTGTGTCAGCAACAACTGTAGTTGACGTTGAGATGCTGCTCCCAAACCCCCATCAGAACACCACATATTGTCTCCTCCTATTGCCATAGCTGCAACTAAAGATAGGCAACCTTTTTGTTAAAACAAATGTTAGGCAGCCCTAAATTGACAAGATGAGGTACTGAATAAGGCGGTAGTAGGGGGCGAGTAAGTTCTGCAGCACACAGTGGTGGTCGGGCCACACCATCTAGAGCAGGGGTCTTCACACTATGGCCCTCCAGTTGTTCAGGAACTACAATTCCCATCATGCCTAGCCATGTCTGTGAATCTCAGAGTTTTACAATGCCTCATGGGATGTGTAGTTCCACAACAGCTGGAGGGCCAAAGTTTGAGGATCCCTGATCTAGAGGCAGGGCATGTCTGTCTTTTCTAACTTGGAGTACATATTACTATATCTACGCAATTGACTTCTGGCTCGGGGATATAGTAAAAAGATATTGAAGAAGGCCTATCACAAAGCTAAACTCAATCAAAGAGAACATCTGATCTTTGCGCCCAAAATGTGTAAAAAAAACAATATCATTAAAGTAATTACAGGGTTTAGTGCCCATCGGGAAAAAATTCGAGAAATATTGTTTGGAGAAATTGGGGCTCGTGTACACGCCCATTGGAAAACATGTTGGGTTAAGACATAGTTGTAACCCAAAAGTAATCTCCTTTGTTCTTGAAAAAATCCCCCATAACCCAAGGGGTGGGGATTTTGATAAACAAATACTTAGTTACAAATACTTATACTACAAACAAGAAGCAAAATGGATTTATAACCTGAGGGCAACGTCCCCCCTGGGGTTAAATAAAATTTTTACAACAATTTTTATAACATTAAGTTACAATTATTTACAATGGGATACTTGTGTGATTTAATTTGCTGTTTTTCTTTAAAGAAAATCCATGTATGTGGCCCTCTATGTGGAATAACAATATTGTTACATATTGTATAGTACTATTGATGTATTGAGTTCAGATGTTGTATCTCTGGATATGGTGAGGTACTTTCGGCTATTGACGACCGCGTTTCTATGATGGACACTCGGGCACCCAGCCCGGATGGGGGAGTATTTCCATCCTCCCAGCCATCCGTACCTGGCTGAAGTTCAACCTCCAGCCGGAGGTGACACTGCATGCGGTGGAATGTGGCCTCTTTTCTTAGCTTATGCTTTGAGGCTGGGTCAGATCCTGCGCATGTGCACTAGTCTTGGCATCCTCACCGGATGTGACGTCAGCGGGCCATGCATCGTCCCTGTCATTTCTGGTGGGACCATATTTATTATGGGAACAGCGGGACCTGGGGCGGGATTCAGTGGCAGTGGCTTCTCCCGCCATACCCGTAGTGCATTTATAAAAGGTGAGGAATTACAGGGTTCAGTTGATTATTTTTGGCCACAAATACTATTTCTATAACTGTGCTATTTTTTGGTCTTCACCTGGATATGTGTTGGATATTGGAATGTGTGGAGCCTAAGAGGAAGGGGTGCACTTTGTTAAAGCTGAGTGTGTTAGTCATTTGTATGGTTGCTATATGAATGATTAGATGGATAGGGTGATGTTAGCAATTAGAGTAGGCTCACATGTGTGTAGGTGTTATGTATGGGGGTGGTGGGGGGAGGTTGGGGCCAGTGGGGGAGGGGGGCTATAGAGGGATAGATATAATGTTAGTGAGATTTAGAGACATAGGGGGGTTTCTGTTTCCAAGGGATTTTTATATGTAGGTTTGTGGTGGTATGTTTGTGGTTCTGGTGGGAGTGGTCTATGTGGGTTTCTCATATGGTTGCGGTGAATGTGGGTACCTAACTGTGTGTTTGGATTGTTTGCATGGTGGATGCTGTGATTATTCCATGTGGCGTTTGGGTTGTTTGCATGGTGGATGCTGTGGTTATTCCATGTGGCCTTTGGATTGTTTGCATGGTGGATGCTGTGGTTATTCCATGTGGCGTTTGGATTGTTTGCATGGTGGATGCTGTGGTTATTCGATGTGGTGTTTGGATGGTTTTCATAGATGATGGGGTGAATCTAGGTACCTGACGTTGTGTGTGGTTGCTTTGCATGGATGGTTTGCATGGTGGGTGTTGGTGTGGATGTGGCGGTATGCTTGGATCATTTAGTTGTATTAATATGGCTGTAGCAGATGTATGTTTAGTCATAGGACATGTTAGGTGCCATCCAGGTATGGCAATTGACTATAGAGACGATGACATTGCTCCATCCTTACTATGTGAAGTAATTTCTATTCTAATGGTCCAGTAATAATTGTGGCCCAATTCTGAACCCTCCATATACTGTCCATCGTCCTTCAGACTTGACCCTGGTATATCACCAGGAGTCAGTTGGTCGTCATATAGCCGGGGTTACATCATGTATGCCTGGAGGTACTAACAGTATACTGTGGAAAGTTTTAGTGAGCACGGATACTTTTTGTTATGTATACAAACAGTAAAGTGTACATTTGAAGTGAACTAAGTGGTTGTGATGTATACGTTGTTTTCTCTTTCTACCTTTAAATCTTTAATAACGTAGACACAGAATAAAATTCCCTAAAGAAGCAGAGAAAGTGTTTTGTGAAACGCGTTGGACCGTTATGTACCTAAGGACATCACTGCTAATGTCTTACAGTTTGAGATGCGCCACTTTCTAGCTGCACACATGCTTTTATGTCTAAATTGTAGACTATTTTTTACCATGTTTGCATAAATACAATTTTTCTTTTTTTAAAAAACATATATGTGCATGTGTCCACCTCAGTGATAACGCCACTTCCTTTAAATTTGTTATGGAACCGCGACCCACACTGCGTTCGTGGGCTTCCGTTAGTATACGGCTTCCTCCAGTCTTGAACATACGTAGGTATCAGATATTCTAGCTGCCCCCCATACAAAACTAAATAGAACTTAGCTTGTAGAGAACTAGAACCTTTATTCGAACAAACTCACCCCGAATATATACAGGATGGACATTCCCCCTACTGATCAGATTACCCCACCTTGTCAGGTTCCCGATTACATTATCATATGCAGATGAAATTGTATACAGAAATATAATTAACCTGAACTAATTATCTAAAGAACAACCAACACAAACAGTATTCCACTTTTCTACCAGTAACTAATGGATGACAATGATTCAGTCAGCCTGAGACAATTAACTAACAGACTGCTGTCATCGAGCTCATGAAGTACAATACACATTATAATAAGTGTAAACACAGAACCCATAGTAGATAACAGGTGAGAAAATAAGCATATTCAACGATGTGTGGAAGACAGGTGGGTGAGCTGAGGATATTAGCATCTGCTATGAGTCTAACTGTGAAGCAGTCTTCATATGTTTCTTGAGATATATGGTTGATAAAACTTACTGTCCCATTTGAAGTAATCCAAACCATATTCTCGGTGTCCATTAAGTACCTGTCTATCATTTCCTTGGTCACCCTGTGTCCCTAATAATCACAGGGTGACTTATACATAAGAGGGGCCTAGGGGGGCTGAGAGAGGGATTTCCTAACCTCTCTAAGGTAAGCTGTGTTCCACAGGCCCCCCAACCAAAGTGAGTCCTGTCACAAAAGTCCCTTATGTGTTAGAGGTATGCTTTATACCTTCTCTACATTTGTTTTCTTTTGGAGTACATATTCTTTACAGCAAAAGCACATGCAGGAGGAAGTTATGTGGCTGATAAAGCCTTTCTCTTGTTCCTTCTCCTAGGAGCAGAGAGTTGTGATACACAGCTCTCCAGTGGTAATCCGTTATATGAAACATATTACAAGCAACTGTAATAGGACCATCAGAAGCAGCACTCTTCCTCAAAAAGTCTGCACTTTCAGATGTTGTCCTTGGAAAGATTTGGGACCTGGCTGATCCAGAGGGAAATGGTTACTAAAGCCTCGTACACACGCAACGATTATCGGCCGACCAATCGTCCGACTTTTGTCCAGAGTGGTGTTTTGTTGGTTGGAATGTGCCTAGACTGCACACGAATTTGCTCGGCCAACAAAAATCTACTTCAGAAGTGATGTCATGTGCTGGTTTTCTTTCCGTGTGTTTTTTCTTCTCTGAGCATGCCCAGTCTTGCTCATCAGATTTTTGTCTGCCGAAATCTGTACTGACTGACGGAAAATCGGCCGTTGTGTTGACGGCCAACAAAAATTTTATAGCCTGCACACCAGATTTTTTTCGGCCGAAAAGTCGAAGTCGGCTGTCGGAAGCATCATACTAACAAGCCGAAAATCGGCCGATCGGACGTTGGCCGAAAATTCCCAGCCAATAATCGATGCGTGTGTATGGGGCTTTAGACAAACAGGGATTTTTCGTTGCTTTGCGGTTAGTGGCCTGTGCGCAAAGTGGGCATGAAGTTAACTTGGCCAGCCTAAATATACCAGTGCCACCTCACAAATGTGTCCCCTTCTTTACATTAAATGAGAGAAAAACCTTTGGAGGGTTTGGGGCTGGTGTACCCTAAATGTTTTCATATGAAGATGATCGGTGTTTATATCAGATGATTAGAAGCTGGGAACATCATAAATTGTTGGAGGCTTGTCTTATACGGAGGGTTGGTGAGTGTGCATTTTATACACACGTTTGGTGGAGCACTAAATGAAAGGTTGTGAGCACTGCACATATTTTCTTACAGTGGTTGATGACTTACAAGAGGACTTCAATAATATTGATGGAACTTTTTATGAATTAATTCACGAACTGATGATTATGTTATTGTCTTCTAATTGATGAAGTGTTGAATTGATACAGTAGCACCTGCATTCTGTTATTGTTAGTTTTCCACCACACATAGCATTTTACTTTTGACCCAAAAGGTTTAATTTTTGTCTCATCTGACCAGAGCACCTTCTTCCACATGTTTGCTGTGTCCCCCACATGGCTTCTCGCAAACTGTACTTCTTATGGCTTTTTTCAGCAATAGCTTTCTTTTTCCCACTCTTCCATAAAAGCCAGATTTGTGGAGTGCACGACTAATAGTTGTTCTGTGGACAGATTCTCCCACCTGAGCTGTGGATCTCTGCAGCTCCTCCAGAATTACCATGGGCCTCTTTGCCCGGCCTGTTAGTTTCGGTGGACGGCCATGTCTTGGTAGGTTTACAGTTGTACCATATTTTTTCCATTTTCGGATGATGGATTGAATAGTGCTCCGTGAGAGGTTCAAAGCTTGGGATATTTTTTTATTTATAACCTTACCATGCTTTCAACTTCTCCATATCTTTATCCCTGACCTGTCTGGTGTGTTCCTTAAGGCCCGTACACACGAGAAGAAAATCTGTAGGGAAAATTCGTTCGACGATCGATCTGCCGATTTTCGGATTGTTAGTATGATGCTTTCGACAGCCAACTCCAACTTTTTCAGTTGACAAAATCCTGATGTGCAGGCTATAAAATTTTTGTCGTCCATAATACAATGTCCGATTTTCGTCTCATTAGTACAGATTTTGACGGAAAAAAATCTTAAGAGCAAGACTAGGCATGCTCAGAGATGAAAGAACACATACAAAGCAATCCAACACATGACATCACTTCTGAAGTAGAATTCTGTCGTACGGGAAAATTCGTATGAAAATAACCTCTTCACTTTCCACATCAGACTAGCATGCCACAAAAAACGGACGACAGATCGTTCGATAATCTGATCGTGTGTACTGGGCTTTAGTCTTCATGATGCTGTTTGTTTACTAAGGTTCTCTAACAAACCTCTGAGGGCTTCATAGAACAGCTGTATTTTTACTGAGATTCAATTATACACAGGTGTACTCCATTTACTAATTTGGAGACTTCTGAAGGGAATTGGTTCCACTAGATTTTAGTTAGGGGTGTCAGAGTAAAGGGGGCTGAAAATAAATGCACGCCACACTTTTTAGATATTTATTTGTAAACAATTGTGAAATTCATTTATCATTTCCTTCCACTTTACAATTATGTGCCACTTTATGTTGGTCTATCACATAAAATCCCAATTAAAGACATTTACGTTTTTGATGCAATATGACAAAATGTGGAAAATTTCAAGGGTTGTGAATACTTTTTCAAGGCACTGTATAAAATAGAATTTTTAGGCTGCTTTCTCACTGATTTGCAGGTGTAGCGCAGTACACCTGTGGCTTTTCTGCGAGTTAGCTGCTCTGAGCCAGACTTCTACTTTATCGTGCGTGCTTGGTGTGCTTTCAAAAAATGCACCACACTCGCCCCACAAGATGTAATAGAAGTCTATCACAAAGCGCAGCTAACCCACAGGAAAGCCGCAGGTGCACCGCACTGCACCTGTGGTGCGGGTTAACCTGCAGCGCATCAGTGTGAATACAGCCTTATAGGGGGCTCAGGACAGTAAGGACTCATTTATATTTGTGGTTTGGGGAATGGTAAAAAAACCCATGGTTTAATGGTTGCCACCAGTTATTAAATCACTTAAGTGGCCCTTGCTCTTTAAAAGCTTGAACACCCCTGCTGTATAGCTTTACCTTGGTGCATCTGCACCAGAGAGGTTGGTGGGAGTAGTATCTCTTAAAGACACTACATATTATTCACAGCATACTTGGTCAATCTTCTCGTATTTGGAAAGATTGGAGGACTGGGCAATCCACTAGAGCATAGGTCTGCCGCATGCGGCTCTTTTAAACCTTTCCCGCGGCTCCGGGGCGGATGAGGGGAGGAGGCGCACTGTGTGTCACGCAGAGCCGCCGATTGGTGGCCTTCTGGGTGTCATCGGTGCGCATAGCAATGCACCCCGACACTCCCCCACTGTGGCGCTGTCCTGGCTGTGATTGGTCCAGGCTGGACCAATCATAGAGGACATCCCAGATGACGTCGTGTGGGGGGCGGTGCGTGCGTTAGTCACGCACCGTCCCAACGTCACCTTCCCGCCCGCCGTCAGAGAGGAGGGCAGCGGCGCGAATGCAGGTCGAGGAAGAAGAAGACGACGTCCGACCGAGACCCGACTCCCGTCAGCAGCACGCCAGGCACGGTGATGGCAGGTAAGTGAAGTGATGCTTTGAAGGGGGCACGCACGCATGCTGGTCTCTGCATTGAAAGGGGGCATGTACGCTGGTCACTGCTTTGAAAGGGGCATGTACGCTGGTCACTACCATTGAAAGGGGCATGTACGCTGGTCACTACCAATGAAAGGGGCATGTACGCTGGTCACTGCATAGAAAGGGGCATGTACACTGGTCACTACATTGAAAGGGGCATGTATGCTGGTCACTACATTGAAAGGGGCATGTACGCTGTGAAAGGGGCATGTATGCTGGTCACTACATTGAAAGGCGCATGAACGCTGGTCACTACATTGAAAGAGGGCATGTACGCTGGTCACTACATTGAAAGGGGCATGTACGCTGGTCACTACATTGAAAGGGGGGCATGTATGCTGGTCACTGCATTGAAAGGGGGCATGTACGCTGGTCACTAAATTGAAAGGGGGCATGTACGCTGGTCACTACCATTGAAAGGGGCATGTACGCTGGTCACTACATTGAAAGGGGCATGTATGCTGGTCACTACATTGAAAGAGGGCATGTATGCTGGTCACTGCATTGAAAGGGGGCATGTACGCTGGTCACTACATTGAGAGGGGGCATATATGCAGTGTTATATTTGTTTTAAATGTTGCAATGGTTTTGCGGCTCCCAGTTTTTTTTTCCTTCGGAAACGGGTCCAAGTGGCTCTTTTTGTCTTAAAGGTTGCAGACCCCTGCACTAGAGCTAGTGGTACAGCCACATCTTGTCTGATGGTGAGAGAACAGTCAACTATACCCCCTTCCTCTCCTTCTACCCCCTTCTTCCTTCACTTTCTCATGTGTATGTAAATATTAGATCCAAATTCATTTTGTGGTGGCGTCACTATATTTGGTGGAGGACTCATTTCAATTCCCCTTAGTCCTCATTGGCCTTTTTCTGAAAGCCTTTCTACGTCCATATATATATAAATAAAGCTGCGCTAACAAATGAAACAGTCCATGTGAATGTCCATAAATGAAAGGGAAAAATGATGACCCTTGTGCAGGTACCGCTTACCAGATTCCAATCATTAAAGAGCCAAGAAATTAAAGGCAGAGTCTTCAAATGTGGAACACAGCAAGCTTCATAGGGCTCCGATGTAAATCTCCTCAGTGGTATATGAATAGAAGGAGAAAAACAGCACCATAGTGTAAACCAGTAACAAAAATGGGAAAAAATGCGTTGTGACTTGTGCGGGTACCGCTTACCAGAAGTAGCAGATACTGTAGCCAAAATAATGGGAACCGAATCCACAGACCTCAGAAGGCAGCAACCCGTACCGTGGTGATGCAGGTGTCCAGGGATACGTTTAAATGAGGAAAAAAAAAGGCAAACGCCATAGCGTAAAACCATAAAACAAACGATGATAACACCCAAATAGTGATAACTAAAAATCCAATAGTGGTGAATAGTGACAGCCACCACCGAAGAGGGTAGGTTCCCTTATAGACTGTACCAAAAAGTTTAAGCAGGTAGTGAGATAAACCGCTTACCAGATAGACTAGAAGGTAGACGTATAATAGAACCTAGAGGGCACCAGTGAGAATGGGTACTCTTACCAGCTCCAGATATTAATTGAGCGGGGGTTCAAAGTGACGCTGGACAACACTCCTGATAGCGCTCGTCAACCAGACTCAGGGAGGGATGCAGGTTACCCAAGAAATGAGGAGGGGAGAGCCATAGCATAAAATCCAACGACTATTTATTGACACAAAAATGTATTGCACTTACGAATATCAGACGACAAGGAACGTAGATGAGAGGGGTTGGAGGGAGGTAACAGCCGCCGGCCGGACGGCTCCGCTCGCCCGTCCTTCACAACAAGTAGGTGGGTGTGACGTCAGCACGCCGTGGTGACCTGACTAGTTTCATCAAAGATGATTTTTTCAAAGGAAAAAATCATCTTTGATGAAACTAGTCAGGTCACGGCGTGCTGACGTCACACCCACCTACTTGTTGTGAAGGACGGGCGAAAAAATCATCTTTGATGAAACTAGTCAGGTCACGGCGTGCTGACGTCACACCCACCTACTTGTTGTGAAGGACGGGCGAGCGGAGCCGTCCGGCCGGCGGCTGTTACCTCCCTCCAACCCCTCTCATCTACGTTCCTTGTCGTCTGATATTTGTAAGTGCAATACATTTTTGTGTCAATAAATAGTCGTTGGATTTTATGCTATGGCTCTCCCCTCCTCATTTCTTGGGTAACCTGCATCCCTCCCTGAGTCTGGTTGACGAGCGCTATCAGGAGTGTTGTCCAGCGTCACTTTGAACCCCCGCTCAATTAATATCTGGAGCTGGTAAGAGTACCCATTCTCACTGGTGCCCTCTAGGTTCTATTATACGTCTACCTTCTAGTCTATCTGGTAAGCGGTTTATCTCACTACCTGCTTAAACTTTTTGGTACAGTCTATAAGGGAACCTACCCTCTTCGGTGGTGGCTGTCACTATTCACCACTATTGGATTTTTAGTTATCACTATTTGGGTGTTATCATCGTTTGTTTTATGGTTTTACGCTATGGCGTTTGCCTTTTTTTTCCTCATTTAAACGTATCCCTGGACACCTGCATCACCACGGTACGGGTTGCTGCCTTCTGAGGTCTGTGGATTCGGTTCCCATTATTTTGGCTACAGTATCTGCTACTTCTGGTAAGCGGTACCCGCACAAGTCACAACGCATTTTTTCCCATTTTTGTTACTGGTTTACACTATGGTGCTGTTTTTCTCCTTCTATTCATATACCACTGAGGAGATTTACAT
Source organism: Pelophylax lessonae (assembly GCF_965119305.1). NCBI lineage: Eukaryota > Metazoa > Chordata > Amphibia > Anura > Ranidae > Pelophylax > Pelophylax lessonae. The sequence continues at coordinate 54,117,307 of NC_138774.1, forward strand.
CGGAGCCCTATGAAGCTTGCTGTGTTCCACATTTGAAGACTCTGCCTTTAATTTCTTGGCTCTTTAATGATTGGAATCTGGTAAGCGGTACCTGCACAAGGGTCATCATTTTTCCCTTTCATTTATGGACATTCACATGGACTGTTTCATTTGTTAGCGCAGCTTTATTTATATATTTTCTTCTTGGGGTGTCAGTCGCACTTGAAGCTGCTGCTTTGCTTTTTTTGAATTAGCGCAGTTGTTTTTTCTCCTTTATTTCTACGTCCATAGGCTGCCCACCCTTCCCTAGATTGAAACCTTGAAAGCAAAGGTTTCACTTTTTTACTTACCCACAGCCACCCCACCATGTCTAGTTACAACCTTAACATCAGGTTTGTGGTGGTGCAGAAAAAAACAAATTGTCCCAAACCACAACATGCCCAATTGCAGTATGCCAGCTTACCAAAACTAACCATCTAAGTGTCTCTGAGATGATGCACTAATGTAGCAAAACACCTGTCTAGTAAGAGGGAAAAGGCTCCAATTAAAAGAAAAGTAGCAAAAGCACTTTCAATTAAAGAGATAGCTGTTGTTGTGGATAGATATTGAGCCTTAAAATTATTTATTCTTTCATTCAAAGCTTTCAACAGCTTACCGATGTGGCGATTTTTACATGAAATTTAGATATCATTTTTAGCGGTTCTGTGAGACCTTAAAATTATTTCAAGGGGTCTTCCAGGGTAAAAGGATTGAGAAACGCTGACGTATTGGTAAACCCAACCACTAACATCTAATTTAAGCCTTAACATGTTAATTGGAAAGCCTATTTTTCTTTATTACTAGGCAAGGACCTCCTTAGTTCTAATAAATGTTGGGAACATACCTCAGCATTTAAAGCCACATAAGTATGTTTCCTTAATCCAAACACTATGGAATCGGTCAAGGTAGATGTTGATTGTTTAAGAACCTGATGGGAGAAATTAAATTTTTATAAAACCACCCCTTCTCCATATATAATTCAATCACCATGGGTCCATAAAGTCTGGGCAGAATGTGAATAGGTCATGATTAAAAGGTGTGAATCGCAAATTGGTTTACATGGAATTATTTTCCCATAGCCTTCAATCAAATTCAAGGTAGGCTTGAATCTGATTGGCATCTGAATATCTTCCAATATCTAGGAGTTGAAGGAACTAGGACTGATATGGTGGACAGGGCTCATCTTTAAAAAAAAAAAAAAAAAAAAGCGTCAGTGCGCCTGGGAGTTGTATTTTGTGTAGACTTGGACTGAATTTGGCATGGCACCCAATTGTTTTTGCACACAGTGCTGGGTCCTGCAGCACCTGGAGTGGTTACTTTTCCTTTATGAACATCCAAAAGCTGGGGATTCAGGAGAATAGACCTTCCCCAAGATTATCGCATGGAAGTGTAATATACAAGCTTACTAGAGGTGAGAAAATAAAATCAGAACAGAGTGGTTGCCAATTGAAACCAGAATTCTTGTTCGGTTTTTCTAAACATACAGGGCAAACGCTAATTGTTTGCAATTTGCAACAACTGCATTTATTTTTCTGAAATGTTAATGAACGTTGCCCCATTTCATACATTTTAAAGTGTACTTTAGTGTTTGGATAACACCTACTTTATATTTGTTACATGTTCCCATTAATGCAGAACTAAGGCAAAAAAAAGCCAAGTTAGACATAGCGGTGACTCCTTTTCTGAGAGTCTTAAAGGACAGCCCATGAGACCTAGGGCTCCTACTAGGACAGGAAACACGTTACCCTACCAGATAAAAGGCGGTATTCTAGTCCTCCCCCTTCAGTATTTCTCGAACGGTAGGACATCCCTGCAAAACATAATACAAGACATCACCGGGTGGGAATCCGGCTGTCTTGGAAGACTCTCAGAAAAGGAGTTACCGGTAAGTCTAACTCAGCTTTTTATCAAGCAGTCTTCCAGGACAGCCCATGAGATGACAAGCCAGAACTTACCAGTCTAGGGAGGGACCACTGCCTGGAGAACCTTTCGACCAAACACCTGTTCCTGGGAAGAGAGGAGGTCCAGGTGATAATGTTTAACAAAGGTCAAAAAATAAGACCAGGTGACTGCCTTACATATTTTCTCCAGTGAGGCTCCAGCCCTTTCAGCCCAGGACGTGAACAAGGCTTGTGTTAAATGCGCATTGACAAATGGTGGAGAAACATTCCTAACTCTATAGGCTTCAGCAATTGTCTGCTTTATCCACCTGGCTGTGGTGGCCTTAGAGGCTCCATTACCCTTGGGTGTCCCAGAAAAAAGAACAAATAAGGCCTCCGATTTCCTAAAGGTTTTGGTAACTTCTAGGTATGCGAGAAGAACCCTTCTGAGTTTAAAAACTAAAATCACTCTCTTTCCCATTTTTAGGAAAATTGCAAAAGGTTGGTAGCACAATATCCTGTGATCTATGAAAGGAAGTGGCTACCTTTGGGAAAAAGAACCAGGTCGGTTCTTAACACCATTCTATCGTCCAAAATTGTGAGGAAAGGCTCCCTAATTGAGAGAGCCTGCAATTTGCTGACCCAGCGAGCTGACATAACTGCAACCAGGAATTTCATTTTTAGTGTGAGCATGTTCACTGAGAAATCCCTCAGGGACTCGAAAGTGAACAGTCACTAAAGCTTGAAGGACTAGAGACAGGTCCCAAGAAGGACATGCTCTGACAACCATTGGTTTTGACTTGGGAATGGCCTCAAAAAACCTCATTATAACAAAAATTCCACAATAGATGGAACATCGGGAGAAAATCTTGGATTTTCAGACAACCAAGTGTTACATTTATTCCAAATTGTGTAGTATATAGCTCTTGTGACAGGCTTCTGGGAATTAACTAGGGTCTTCACAACCTTGTCTTAGAACCCCTGGGAGCTTAGAATCTGCTCTTCAGATACCAAGCTGTTAAATTTAAAAAGATGCCACCTGAGGATGAGATACTGGACCCTGATAAAACTTGGTCCCGTCTCATAGGGAGAGTCACTGGAGGTTTCGAGGCTAGGGCCTGCAGATCTGAAAACCTTGGCCTTTTGGGCCATCAGACTCAAATTGGTGTTTTCCAGTAGAAACTTCCCAATGACTTCCCGGATTAGCCTGATAGGAGGGAAGGCGAAGCAGAGACTGAATGACCAGGGATTCGCAAAAGCGTAGATCCCCAGGATTCAGGAAAAATATTTTTGCTGTTTGTTTTGGCTGCAAAAAGGTCCACCTCTGGGGAACCCCACCTGCTGGCAATTTAGGCAAAAAATTTCCAGCTTGAGGGACCAATTGTCCCGAGACCATTAGCAGCAGCTGAGGTCTTGTACCCCCCCTTGGTTGCTGATGTACACTACTGTTGCAATTTTGTTGAATCGAATCTGCAGATGGTGACCACTGACCTCCATGAAAAACCTCTAAGGCCATCTGAACTGGCAGAAGCTCCCTTTGATTTGATGATACTCTTGCTTCCACCGAGGACCATTCTTCCTACACTATCTCGATTTGTAGATGGGCTCCCCAAAAGAGCTTCCATCCGTCATTATTCTCTGAGATATTGGAATAACCCATTCCAGCCCTCTGGCCAGGTGAAGTGGTGACCTGCACCTCCACAGGGTTCTCTTTACTTTGGAGGGAACTGGTACCTTTAGTCTAAAGAACTTGAAAACCCATCCCAGGTCCTTAGAAGGAACAACTGAAGAGGACATTGGCAGAACCGCGCTCAAGGCACAGACGGAAAGTAAGAGGTCATAAGACCTACGGCTCTTGAGACATCTCTGAGCGAGATCCACTGGTTGGTTTGCAAGGATGTCATAATTTGAGAGGTTTTTCAAACTTCTTTCCCCGAAAAGGAAATCTTGTACCCGAACTGTGTCCCTCCTTGGGAAGGCTTCAGAGAAGACTTCTTTGTCAACTATCGAGCCTAGCAACTGGAGGAACTCCTGAACCATCTGGAGATTCCTCTCTAGTTTCGGACATGATTGTGCCACTAAGAGGTCGTCCAGGAAGGGGGTTGATCATAATTTTTGTCTTAATGGGGCCAACGTTTCCCCCAGGACCTTTGTAAGGATTTGTGGGGCTGATGACAATCAAAAGGGCAGCGCTTGGAACTGAAAATGCCAGATCTCTGATCCCAATTTGTCATAAAAACTTTTGGTATGCTGGGTGAATAGGGATGTGCAAGTAGGCATAAAAGTCCAGTGTTAGCATAAAGCAGCCCGGGTAAAGCAGATTCCTTTGGAAAATATTGATTCCATGCGAAAATGAGTGATTTGGAGAACGGTTCAATATCAGGCGGCATTTCCCCAAGGGCTTGGGGATATGGGAGTAAAAACCCCTGCCCTGCTCTGATCTACCAAGTCTCCTATCTGGAGACTCAAGGCAGTTGCCTTTACTCGATCTCTGGGCAGACTGGTGACTAAATCGCTCTTTGGCGATTGGTAATCGAATTCCAGTCTGTGCCCCCTGGTCACCAGATCCAAAATGAAATGGCTTAAAGTGATCCTCGCCCACTGTGGGAGGAAGGCCCGTAACCTTTCTCCCACTCTGCGGCAGGAGTCATTGTAGTTTGGCAGGCTGTTGAGGGGGCTTAAACGAGACCCCCCCCCCCCTCTGCTTTTGGGTGCCAGTCCAATGCTTCTTGGGGCTACCCCCCTGCCCTCTTAAAAAAAAAAAAAAAGTGTTCAGGGAGTCAGATTCTCTCTTTTCTGGGAACAAATTCTGGCAGCCGTACGCTCCAGAGCTTCTTGTAACTCAGGGGCCAAAGAGATGGCCGCCTGTTAGGGGAAGACCAGACAGACGCAACTTAGAAGAGTCTCCTGACCATGTCTTAAGCCAGAGATGACTTCTGACCGACTTGATTAAAGCAGAGATCCTAGCTGCCTTCCAACTGACTCGTGGAGGAATCAGCCAGAAAACCTACCGCCCGGAAAAGAAGCGAGAAAAATTGAATGATCGTATCCCAGTAGACAGGAGAGTCTGTGAGAGCAATTACTCAAGGTTTCTGACTACACATGTAGACGCTAACGCTGGTTTAAGACCAATGATGGATGCTTTCCAGGCCCTACGCAACATGATATCCCCTCTCTTATTCATGGAGTCTAAGCGTACCTATGTCATCAAAGGCTAGAGCCATATTCTTGGAAATTTTTGAAAGTGGCACATCCAACTTAGGATACTTGTTCAAAGGCTGTGCCTTGTCATCAAAAGGAAACCTTTTCAGGTTGCTGGAAAAAAAATGGTTTCCTTTTAGGATACTCCCATTCTAATCTAAATTGTATATAGAAATGAGCTGTGTATAGGAAAAACCCTGGCCTTCCTATGCATTCCTTCATACATAAGTTCATGTTTTGATAATTGAACCTTCTCTTCAATTTCAAGCGTGACAGTTTTTAACAAATCATCAATATCTTCTACTGAGAACTTGTACCTAAAGCCCCTGATGGATTCCCTATCCTTAGGCTCTTCCCCCTAGCCGGATTTTTCATGTGCGGCATGGGGAGACCTAGTCTCCTCTTCTGGATCCTCACTTTCTGCACCCTGCTGCAGAGCTCCAGCCAGGGTCCTATCAGAGGCCTGACTGAGTGGGAGTCTGCATCTTGTCAATCAGGGTTGTGAAGGAACTAAAAGTAGTGGAAAGCTCATCTATAACTGAAGTGAGCATCTTTTGAGAGGATATAGTTGGGTCATCCTTCACTAAACTGTCTATGCATTTGCGGCAGACCACTTTAGTCCATGAGGCGCTTAGCTTTGCCCCGCAAACTGCACATTTCCTCTTGAGTGGTAGCGCCTGGACCTTGTCCGAAGCCTTGGTCTGCAAACAAAACATAAAAGAAAGCTTAGTTTGAGAACCAGGCCACCCAGATCTCCAAACGCACCCTAGTGCAGGAGAGAGGAAAGGTGCTTCTTCACCAAGCCCAACAATGCTTAGGATGGAGGAGAAAAAGCCACACAGAATATGCAAGAGGGTAACCCCAGGCTTACCGGAGAAGTGCTAGTGCCAGAGCCTGCATCCGCTGCCTGAGCGGTAGCTGCAGGAGTCCCTCCTGCTTTTTTTTGTGTTCCACAGCATCTGCTGGGTGTCACAAACTACACCAGCCGCCCTGCAGTCCCCTGTTTGTGCCTTTGAGAATGGAACCAGCGTCTCCAGCACCCGCTGGCAACGTCACCACATGACGATACATCACTTCCTCTGGGCCAGCATGGAACGCAGGAGCGCTCTCCCTCCCCCCTGCTCAGCCAGTCAAGCTGCCAACGCAGCCATTCTGGGATGCATCCACGTAAGTCTAAAACCATCCCTCCTGCTCCCCTGACATCAGCGGTCTTGGCCCTCCCCAGGCTCTGAGGACAGTAGATAAGCAGCCACCGCAAACATGCAGGTATGAGGTATCGCACTGGGCAGGAGAAGGCTGTATAGGATTCTCTACCAAGTCTCCATAGGACAGACCATGAGACCCAAAGAACTAGGTTCCAGGAACATCTTAACACCCTCCCTGGAGGAAACACTAATACTGAAGGGGAGAGGACTGCCTTTTATCTGGTGGGGTTAACGCATCTCCTGTCCTGGTGGGGGGGGGGGGGGGGGGGGGGGGGAGTCCTAGGTCTCATGGGCTGTCCTGGAAGACAACTTGAGAAAATGAATATCATCAGTTACTTTTAAAGTGGAACTTTTCTCTCCTAATCAACATTGACTATTTTTAATTCTCATGCTAGCATTAGTAAATGGATAGGAAAGTATATCATATTTACTTGTTTTAAACGGTTACATTTCTTCAGTTACTTCCTGGTTTCTTGCCTAGGCAAATTATGTCATACATCCCAGGAGTCTTCAGGGGAGGAGGAGAAGGTTCTCTCAGCTAAACATACTCTCCTGCATGCATGCTTGAGCTAGGGAGGGGGATGGCTTCCAGGAAGTAAATGCTACACAAATCATTTGCCTTACTCAAGATGGCCACAGCCAGAAAATGATAGGGGGCGTTTTACAAAGTTATTTTCCAACAGAATAAAAGCATGGAGACATGGGTGGATGGTGGAGTTTGCTTTGCACATTAAAGCGGAGTTCCACCCTGGGAACGTTTTTTTTTAAAATAAAAATACCCCCAGGACAGTCAGGGCTAGTGCATTCCACAATGGCTAGCCTCTGAACTGTCCCGGGTTGCACTTACCTTTTAGAAGAAATACTTACCTTGAAAATGTATTGTCCAGCGCTGCCATCTCAGGTGTGGGCAGCTTAAAGCCAGTGCGATCCCCTTCTGTGTCCTCTTCTGTCTTCTTCGGTCCCACGATGCACTGCACCGACCCCGCTGTCACTTCCGGTGTCGCAGCGTCATCCCTGCATAGCTTCTGGGCATGCCCAGAAGCTGTTTTGCAAGGTATGACGGCACCTGCACCGGAACTGACGTCGGGGCCGATGCAGGCGCATTGATTCCTGGGAGCGATGACATTCAGCTCCCAGGAATGATTGCATGCCAGGAAGTGACAAATCGCCGTGGCCGCCGAGGGGAGGAAGAGGAAGTAAGGTGAGTATATTTTCTTCTAAACGAAGTAAAAAAAAAAAAAAAAAAAAAAATATTTGTTTTTCAGGTGACCCGGGAGCAAGAAGATGGAGGTAAGTATCATTTTAGGGTGGAACTCCACTTTAAAATGAATTAAACAGTGCCTGTGGTGCTCAGATGGAGTGAAGATCTGTTTAAATTGGTTTTTGAGCCACCCAATAACCTTGCTACAATCCCCTCTGCTATATTAATGCCCCCAGTGCATGCGTTTTTCAAAAACAAAATAAAAAATGCTGCTGTGTACCTCATTCCAGAGCACCGATTGGCTGCCTCTCTTGACCGGACAACAAAGCGGACGGGGCTGAGAAACCCCCGCTGAGGCCAGCCAGGAGGAGAGGGACGGCCAGTCATGTGAGCGCCGATCAGCACTCTGAAATAAGGGAACATGGCGGCATTTTTTTTTTTTAAAAACAAAAGAAAAAAAAAACACTTGCACTGGGGACATGAATTATAGCAGAGGAGATTGTATCAAGGTTATTGCCTTATGATAGCAGCAGAGAGGAGGAGAGGACTGGGGAGTGGACAGAGCTGACAGACAGGGAGAGGAGAGGGCAAAGAGGACGACGGGGGAGGGCAAAGAGGAGAGCTGCGGGTGACGGATGCACCTAAACTGACCACGTTGTTAGGGGCTAGGCAGCAATGATAAACTGTGGTCAGTTTACAGGGGAGGGGGCATAGCCAGGCAGAATAAGCCAGGTTTTTTAGGTTATACAGGGGGCCAAAATTACACAGCACAAGCAATGTTCGGTTATTCATGTTTAAGGGAATGGAATTTTTTTTTTTTTTTTTTTTTGGGGTAACAAACACTTCTAAGTGTTTTTACTTGCTTCACAATCCTTACATGGCCTTCCTGCTTTGTAATGTTTAAACATAATTAACCCAGTCTGTACTATGTTTGCAGTTGTGCATTATCAGTTCTAAATTAGATTTACACATTGTCTGTCCTAAACAAAGGGTATAAAATTTTACAAACCGCCCTCCTGTATTGTATGTTAATGAGTTATAGTTCAGTCTGTATGGAGAGGGGGGGGGGGTGTTGGCAGACCCAGTAAGCCTGTCCAGGAATTCTTAGAATCAGCTGTAACCCCCCCACCTTTTTTTTTGCTAGGTATGCTGCATGAATGGGAACACAAAGTGGAAATAGGCTTTAAAGGCTTGTGAGCTTCACTTGAAGGTCCATTTATAACATATGTTCAATGCACTGCACTACATGCATATTATTCATTTATAGGTTTGTGGTGTGTTTAGGCATGTATTAGGGATGCACCAATACCAGTTTAAGACCGAGTACTGCTACTTTTTATCAAGTACTCACGGATACCCAGAGACGTCCATATGTTGGGTGCGTGACGTCCTGCGTCTCTCTCCCTAAAAGCGGTGGCTACAGTCTGCGGACTGAAGGCATCGGTTTTAGTATCGGAGCATTTGCATGAGTACAAGTGCAAATGCTTGGTATCTGTGAAACACTAGTATTTGTGATTTTTTTTTTTTTTTAACCGAGTTGCGTGCACGCACACACACACACACACACACACACACGTTTGCATTTCATTCCAGTTATGTGGGGAAAAAAACTGCACATAAAATCACCAGTGTCAACCCAGACCATTGACGAATCAATTGATAGAATCACGGAGACAAATAGCGGAGGATAGTAAAAAGAACCCAAAGAAATTCAACAGCAAAAAACTAGGGCAGAGCATATTGCACACATAATTAATGAAGATGGGGGGGGGGGGGGAATGGTTACAGAGGACACTGAAAAGGCAACCGCGCTGAGCGCCTTTTTCTCATCAGTTTTTACTCAGGAAAAGGAAGGGTACACTGACCATGACTGTATGGTCAGTAGTATTACACAGGACTCGCCGCTATGGCTAACAGAGGGTGAAATCAGGGAAAGGCTGGATAAAATTAACACAAACAAATCACCAGGCCCGGATGGCGTACATCCGAGAGTACTCAAATAACTCAGTAAGGTTATATCTAGACCACTGTTCCTGATCTTTGCTGACAGTATTATGACAGGAAATGTACCAGGGGAGTGGAGGAAAGCTAACGTGATACCGATTCAAAAAAAGTGCAGGCATGTCCCGGGAAATTATAGGCCTGTCAGTCTGACATCGATAGTATGTAAACTTCTGGAGGGGATGATAAGGGACTATCGTAGAGTTTGCTAAAGACAACATCATCAGCAGTAATCAGCACGGGTTTACAAATGGGCGTTCTTGTCAAACCAATCTCTTAACATTCTACGAGGAGGTGAGCTGTGAGCTAGATAGGGGCAGACCAGTGGATGTGGTGTACCTGGATTTCACTAAGGCGTTTGATACAGTTCCCCACAAGCGCTTAATTTATAAAATAAGGTCTGCAGGTATCGACAGCAGGGTTTGCTCTTGGATACGGAATTGGCTAAAAGGGCGTGTCCAAAGGGTGGTAATAAACAGCGCATACTCAGACTGGTCTGAGTTGGTAAGCTGGGTCCCCCAAGGCTCAGTCCTGGGACCAACCTTGTTCAATTTATTCATAAACAGCATTAAGGACGGGATCAGTAGTTCTATATCAGTTTTTGCAGAGGACACAAAATTGGGCAGGGCAATAACTGCACAGCATGAAGAAGATATCCTACAGAATGACCTGGACAAAATAACGGAGTGGGCTACGACATGGCAAATGAGGTTTAATGTGGAGAAGTGTAAGGTTTTGCACTTGGGGACTAAAAACAAACGTGCAATACACGTTAGGGGGGGAATCAAAAATGGAGAAAGATCTGGGAGTCTTGGTAGATGATAGACTAGGCAATAGCATGCAATGTCAAGCTGCAGCTGCCAAAGCCAGCAGAATATTAGTATGCATAAAGAAAGGGATGTATTCCAGAGATAAGACTATAATCCTTCCACTTTATAAAACTCTGGTCCGACCACATCTGGAGTATTCTGTCCAGTTCTAGTCGCCAGTCCTCAGGAGGGATGTGTTGGAGCTGGAGAGGATCCAGAGAAGGGCAACTAAACTAATTAGGGGATTGGAGGACCTTCATTATGATTTATTCTCCCTGGAGAAGAGACGCCTGAGAGGGGACATGATAGCAATTTATAAATATCTCAATGGTGATCTCGGCATAGAAAAAAAGCTATTCAGTCGTAGGGAGTGCATGAGGACTCGAGGGCATACAATGCGATTAGAGGAGAAGCGTTTTAACCTCAGGCAACTGGGGGGGGGGGGGGGGGGGTTCTTTACTGTTAGAGCTACAAGATTGTGGAATTCTCTACCACAAGAGGTGGTTTCTGCAGAAAGTATGGTGGCTTTCAAAAGACTTAAGACGTACATCTCAAGGATCAGAACATTCAGGGGTATGTGAGATGATTACGCCCACACACACCTACACAGGTTGAACTGGATGGACTATTGTCTTTATTCAACCTCACCTACTATGTAACAGTCCTAAACATTGCACACATCAGCCAGTTTTTTTTCCAACCAATTCTTATGTCCCACTTACCAAGGATTGTATTCGATTAGTCATGAAACGGACAGGCCATACTTGTGCTTCCCTGGTAGCTGGGGAAAAAAAAAAAAAAAAAACACCCCAGTGCACAAACACAAAAGTAACCAGTTTTTTTTTTTTTTTTTAACTTCAAAATCATTTATTTTTCTTAAATAAGAAAAAAAAGAAAATATATGGCAATTCTTTTCTTGCCTGTACATATTGCATAGATTTCTGTTACACAAGACATACATTAAATAACTGTTTTCTCTGAAACAAAAAAACGTGCAAAATGAAATGGCTCCTTTTTATCCATAAAAAGCTGTGACCGAGAAGACATTTGCGTTTCCCAGGTGAGGAGTTGAGCACAATTTACTCTTTAGATCCAGAGGAGGAATCCATTTCTTGGAACCAAAGCTGTGCAAAGAGCATAGTCTATGAGCACTAACCCATAGCGACAATTTACTGGCATCATATCAAGCTAAGGATGCCTAATTGGTTGCTGCACTTTAGTCCAAATTGGATTGCAATTGAATTGTTAATGGGTTCCTCATTTCTAATTTGTGGTTTACCAAACTCCAGCCTGAACCCAAAGCCCTTTCCAGTGGTCTCGTAACTTGTATACCCTAGAGCAGGGATCCTCAAACTACGGCCCTCCAGCTGTTGCCAAACTACATGTCCCATGAGGCATTGTAAAACTCTGACATTCACAGACATGACTAGACATGATGGGAATTGTAGTTCCTGAACAACTGGAGGGCCGTAGTTTGAAGACCCCTGTCCTAGAGGCAGCCCTTTTGGATCTGTTTATGGGGATTCAGCCCATCACTTCATGAAGAATTCATGACTACACTACAGAAGAGTCATGTCACCACCAGCAAGTCTAAATCAAAGGTTTCCGTAATTCCTATTGAACACCAGGGCTGAATTCTCATAAACCTAGATCCCCCGCCCCACCCCAAAATGGTACTCATGACATAGGTAAACGGGCACACTTTTAAACAGTTGAATATGGCTGTCTTAAAATAAATGAGAGCCATCGCTCATGAGGTCACTTATATTTCACATTTCATACACCTGTGAGGTGTCCAGCCCCCCCCCCCAAAAAAAAAAAAAAAAAGAAATGAGCTATTGAGCAATTTTCCCATCAGCAACATGAAAAATGACTGAAAGAAGAGCATGGCATAGGTCATGTAGAATTAGGGTAATTGATTTCTGTGCCCACATTTTGTAGTGCTGCCCATCAAAAACTGTAGCCAAGAAGGAAACTATGCACTAGTGTTGCATAAGGGCCTAATGTCCATACCAGCTATTCCCAAGGGTTCCTTAAACTGTGGCTGATTGACCCTCCAATATGATGGCGTGCAACGTTCCAGTGCCAATGTCACTTGGCAAAACCAGCTGCAAGGCACCAATGATCTTTTTAACTGTCTGTAAGGGTATCATTTAACCACCACCACAAGAGGGCATTTATTCCCCCTGGTCACCAAAGAAGCATTTTTTCTACTGACCCAACATTTGATTTTAGCAGGGGTTCTCCCAACTCCTCAAAATTTCTAGGGTTCCTCTAGGGCAGAGATATGCAAACAGTGGCCCTCCAGATGTTGCAGAACTACAAGTGCCATGAGGCATAGCAAGAATCTGACAGCCACAAGCATGCCATCCAGAGGCATGATGGGACTTGTAGTTTTGCAACAGCTGGAGGGCCACAGTTTGCATATCCCTGCTCTAGGGTAACAAAGTTGAGAAAGACTGGACCATGCAGTTAAATGGTCAGTACACACAAATATAAGGGTCAATCCCTTACTACCTTCATATTTCTATTTCTCTGCATATGCTTTTCCCATATAGTAAAACAAGTGTGCATGAATGGGAGATATCAAACTAATGGAAATCAAGGCCAGAGATCATTGCTGCTGGAGTGTTAGATATAAAAAGTAATTAATTGAAAACTTCCCAACATCTATCAATAATTGGACTATCCTTATAAACTCCTGATTGACAGAATGGAGGTGAGCACAGAAAGCAACTGAATCTGGTAAAACAAAAAAGGAAAAACTGCCAAGTAGCTGGCTGGAAATCTCGTGAGATGTGCAAAAAAAAAAAAAAATGGAAGACTAAAGCCTCGTACACACGCAACAATTGTTGGCCCACCGATCGGCCGTCTTTTGTCCAGTGTTGTTGTGTTGGATGAAATGTGCTCTAGACTTCACACAAATTTTCTCGGCCAACAAAAACCAACTTCAGAAGTGATGTCATGTGCTGGTTTACTTTCCGTGTGTTTTTTCTTCTCTGAGCATGCCCAGTCTTGCTCATCTGATTTTGTCTGCCGAATTCTGTACTGACTGACGGAAAATCGGCCGTTCTGTTGACGGCCAACAAAAATTTTATAGCCTGCACACCAGATTTTGTTCGGCCGAAAAGTCGGAAGCATCATACTAACAAGCCTACAATCGGCAGATCGGACGTTGGCCAACAATCTGTGCGTGTGTACGGGGCTTAAGTAAACTCGAAACCCCAGTATAAAGTGACCATGTAGCACCCAATGAGTGAGGAAAAGAGAAAAAGTATAGAAGACCGAAGAAGAGAGAGAACTCGTGTGACAGTTGATCTGCATATTAAAAATAATAAAATCAAATAACTAAAATATGTTCTTCACAGAAGACATTGTGAGTTGCCCGTCCCTCAAACACAATAGCAACCCAAACCTCTATAATACATTACGGTATTAAAATTAGTGAAATAAAAAAAATATATATATAAAAAAGGAAGCAATATGCACCAGTGGATCAGTTAAGACAAGTCAGATAAAGATAAATCTCTATTACTGCATGGCTTCCGTAAACACTGAACACCTCTAGTTACTGGTTTGTAGGCACCATTCCTGCATTAAATGCAAGAAAACCAGTAAAAAAGGACAGCATACAGTCTTGTGCAAATATGCATAGTCTTAGAGTCCTTCCAGCTCAGAAATATTATACTGGCCCATTTTAGAACAAAAATTAGGTCTTGCTTTAGAAAAAGAGGTCAGGACCCAACAAGGATTTCTATGATGTTATCAAGGTCACTGGATTCCCGCATGCTTTGGCCAGAACTGTAGGAAGGGGAGCTACAAGAGGAAGACAACCAAAGTTCTTCTGATCCAGACAAACGGGCACTTAGAGAAGGGCCTACAGATTGAGATTCTCTCTCGAACACAGAAGTGTCAATGTCTGAAAAGGGGTCATCAAGGGAGACATCATTAAGATAGCTGGAATTCATAATCTCAAAACTGCCAAAGACTGGCTCCGAAGGCTTGAGCACATCACTCGGAACAGTTAATACGCAATTATCTCGTTGAACTTCAGACTCCCTCTGTTCAGGGTTGGCAGTGTCCATGTCTACTGGTGCTTCACCATTAGAGGGTGAGGAGGCTTCAACTGGCACAGAAGTGTCCATTACAACAGGAAGCTCGGGTAGGGCATCTGGAGCAGATGCAGGCAGGTTTTCAGAATAAACTGCAGCAAACACCAACTCCCTTATTAATTCTATTTCTCGACTGTCTCCCAAGGAGCTAGAATTGGTATTAAACATCTCGTCCTTCCGAGCTTCAATGCAGGTACTTGAGGTTTGGCTTGTTGGGAAGGAGACTCGTAAACCTACTTGGTTGAAAGACTCTGCTTTGACTTCAGGATCATGCATGACAAAGGGTCGTTGGAAGCTCTGCGGACAACTTTCATCTAATACACTTTCTAACTCTTTCAAAATGGAGGTAATGGCAGCAGATACAGAGAATTCATCTTCCATGGAAGGTAGAAGGACATTTTCCAGATCTGGAGGGAGAAGGGAGCTTATGACATTCCCTATTGACGGATCACATGTGCCAGGGATTCCACTCTCCATGACAGGAGGAGGGCATGGACTTTCATGGCGAAAATCATCCTGGATGACTCTCAGGGTGTTGGCGATGAGAACATAGCGCCGCAAGCTAGGCTCCACCATCATACGTCCCTTGTTGAACTTCTCCAGTGACATGTTGAGTAAGGACTGACGGAAGAAGCAGTAACTGTCTGTCTGAATAGACAAATGTCCATCCAGCACAGACTCTTCCCATTCAGGATACTTCCTTTTGATGCCCCTGGTAGGCATTGTCACCTATAACAAAACAGATAAAGAAAAAAAAAAAAAAAAAATTATAAAATGTGTTTTGGAAGAACGGCTATTTAACAGCAGCAAATGTGGACCTATCGCCCACTACAACCAATCAGATTTTATAGATAAATATATTTTAAAAGAATATAAGTTATGCATTGAAATGTCTGAAGGATGATTACTTTGAGCCCTTCCAACGCTCTAGTTTTGGCTGAAGATCTAGTTTAAAAGGATAAGGCCACTTTAAAAAAAAAAAAAAAAAAAAAAAAGAAAAAATGCACAATTTTTTGAAGTAAAAAAAAAAAAAAATTTTTTTTTTTTTTATTTTTTTTAAGGAGCCTGCAGAGCTTTACATTAGCTATCAACAGATAGAGAGTACATTGCCAGGCTTCTGCAGACTCTTAAGTGGGGTACACACTAGTAGAAAATCTTCTGAAAATTCCTGCCCGATGTGAAATCGTCCGATTTTCGCCTAGTGTGTACACAACTTTCAGCAGCCGATGCCGACATTTTCAATGAAAAAAAAAACAGAGGGACAAACGCCAAAATTTTTTTAGTCCGTCCCCAGACGACCAATTTTCATTTAATGTGTTTGCAGTACGTCCGTGAAAAATCAGATACGAAAGACTGCGCATGATCTGAAGTTGCTGACATCCCGGAAGTCTAGGAACAAATGTCCCAAAAAAAAAGAAAAAAAAAAAAAAAAAAATCGGACGAGAAATTTCGTCAACATTTATGCACTGTCGACTAAAAACGGCAATGAAAGCTGAGAAGACAGAAAAATCGGAGGATATTTCGTCCGATTTTCATCAAGTGTTTACGGCCCTTTAGCATAGTTGCCTGCTCATACCTCCGACAGACAGGCAGTTACTTGACAGCACGAAGATCAATGAACTATGAGCGCGATCACCAGCGCCAGCAATTTTATTAAAGGATGATTATTCTACATCTTGGTGTGTGCATTCCTGTTGCGGCTACAATT
This sequence comes from Pelophylax lessonae, assembly GCF_965119305.1. Taxonomy (NCBI): domain Eukaryota; kingdom Metazoa; phylum Chordata; class Amphibia; order Anura; family Ranidae; genus Pelophylax; species Pelophylax lessonae. Next base: position 54,133,442 of record NC_138774.1, read on the forward strand.
GAAATTTCACCATGTACAGATACTCACGCAAGTCAAAATATATGTTAAAAAATACAAGATGTGCAAGTTGTACTTTTGAAAAATGGAAAAAAAAATTATAATATATAATTTTTATTTTTTATTTATTTTTACACACGGCACATTATTTTTTATTTATTTAGTTTTACACACAGCTCATTTTATAGTTTATTTTTTTTCTAAAACAAAAAAAAAAAAATAAATAAATAAAAAAAAATGTATGTATATTTGAAACAAATATATTTTTTTGAAACAAAATTAAAAATAAAAGAATTTGTAGAAAAATAGTTAGGAAGTGTAACACTTGGATTATTTAGCAATGATTTTGCAAAGTGTACATTTGCAGCTAATAGGAAGTGTAGTTTGTCAGAGCTGGAAAGAGATCCTATTACAAGAGAAGGCTCATCCCTAATCCTCCCCCACCCCAGCATGAGAGCCCACCCTCCCCCCTCCTCTGGAGCTGGCCCGTCCCCTCCTCTGCTGGGATTGTGGAAAACAAGCACAAAACAGCCGTGCTACCATTTTGGAAAACAACCAATATAATCTGAGTGATGGCGATACAGCCACATCCAACTCCGAGTCCTAGGAGAAATCCCAACCAATTCACCGATTTCTTATAACTACACCATCTAATACTACAACTCCCACCCCCTCCACCACCTACACCGAGATCAGCACTCACTGCTTCCAATACACTCTGCAAACAAGTTCTCAACACACTTCACATCCAGAGAAATGTATACAAACTACAATAAGAGACATCGAAAAGAAAAGGAAACCAATCTGTTTATAACTACAGTATATAATTACAACACCAGGGCTTTGGTGAGGATGGGGGCGGATCCTAAACAACAACTACATGGATGATGTGCACAGGTGACTCCCAGGGTGCCGGAGGAGGCTTCTCAAATGACACAAAATTAAATGACCCGGAAGTGTGTAACACAACATGAATAATATATAATCTCCCCATCACTCTCCGATCAAAAATATACACACACATTATGGTACACAATATGCACACAAACTAAATAAAATGTGTGCACCAAGATCAACAATTACACTACAGTGATAAAAAAAAAAAAAAAAAAAAAAAAAAAAAAAAAAAAAAAAAAAACTTACTGCGAATACAGAAAAAGGAAAAAAAGTAAAAAAAACACAGTGCATAAAAAAAATAACCTATTACTAATATAGCAAGAAAAAAAAAAAAAAAAAATTATATATATATATATAAAAAACACTAATTTATATATAAAAAAAACCAAACACTAATTATATATATATATATATATTATATATATAACACAAATTTATATATATTAAAAAAAAAACAAACAAACACTAATTTATATAATATATATATATATATATATATATATATATATATATATATATATATATATATATACACACATACATACATACACACATACACAGTACAAGAACTACAACTTTTTATTTCTAATACATAGTAAGAAAAAAAAAAAAATCTATAGAGCTATCTGAGAACAGTACATAAATACAACCCCCCCCCCCAAAAAAAATTATTATATATATATATATATATATTTATTATCTCCCCATCCATACACACAAACTTTTTTTCTCTTTCAGTAAGGCCTCTTGCACACAATACTCCTGTTTGAGCATCTCCTTTTTCAGCCGCAATTTTTGTCTTATTGAAAAGCGCGCATTTGCGAGTAATTTCACGCATATACGTTCGCGCAAATTCACGTAAATTCGTGCCTCTGAATATGCAAAAAAAATTTTCAGATCAACAGTATTATATTGTGTGCGTTCATTTGATCGCATTTGCGTGCATTAGGTGTAAATTACTGTCCAAAAAAATGCAGATTTTTCTATTCTGTTCTTACTGAAGAATACGCGGCGCTCATTTACGTGCCTGTGTGCATAGGCACATTAGAATGAATGGGCTCTATTTTAGCTCATAAAAAAAAAGAAAAAAGCTGTACTGAGCATTTTTAAGCTGCAGTGTGCAAGGGGCCTAATAGTAATGAACGTTTGTGGGTTTTTTTTTTCCGTTTTTGTATTTACGTACTGTTCTCAGGTGGCTCTATCTATATAATTTAAAAAATAAATAAAATAATGATGATTAAAACAACACAATTGATATATATTTTTTCTAAAATTATATATAGATAGCTTTATCTGAGAACAGTACATAAATACAGAAAAACAAAATCAGTTTAAAAAAAAAAAAAAAAAGATATATATATATATATATATATATATATATATATATATATATATATATATATATATATATATATTTTTTTTTTTTTTTTTTTAATGCCTTGTGGGCAGATTTGTTTTCTATACCTCTGTAGTGTAGTTTGAGTTGGCGCAGTCTCTTTGCAGCAGGCATTTTATGTAGAGTCTCAACTCTCTGCACTGCATAAATATACAGTATGTACAGACCTTAGAGTATACTTAAAAAGTATAAAAAAAACTACAATTAAGTTTTTTATATATTATGCTGATAATAATGGAAGCATTTTAATGTTCTTGTATGGAGATCCTGTGATCAGAGCTCTCCCCCATTTCCCTTTACCTCTATGGTAGATCCTCCATTACATAGCACAGCACAGGTGAGTTATATACAATGGAGGGGGGTAAGAGTGGAGCAACTAATCATGGCAACCAATCAGCTTCCAGCTTTCATTTTTCAGAGCTTCTCTGAACAAGCTGAAAATGGAAGCTGATTGGTTACTTTGCACAGCTGATGCAGATTGTGTCTCCTGCGGTTTTAGTAATATTGTATGTCACTGATTTTACAGTAAGGTGAAGGATTGGATGTAATGCAGACATTGCACCGACCTATAAGGATGATCTCCCTGCACCTCCTCTATGTTGCCCGGGTGTCGGTATCGATCTCCTGCACGGTGTTCCCCGGGAGAGAGCTCCGCTCCTCCGGTGCGCCCATCACCGCCCGGTCCCCCCCACCCCATGCCATGCCCGGTATATACTCACCACTATATCGATCAGCAGACGTCCGGTACAGCCTCTCCTTCTCACCGATCTCATTGATATAATCGCTTCCCGCCGCTGAATTCAAGTTTAGTATCACTCGGCGGAGCGATAGCTCCTCCCCCTCTCTGGCGCGAAGCACGACGGTAATTGTAGTGCAAATAGCTAGCCAGCCAATAGGCGAACCAAGCCGGGCAGACTACAATCCCACAATGCAGCGGGCGGCGCCGCCCACTCACGCATGCGCACACACCCAGCTCAGGCTACGGCTCGATGAAAGGCTGTGTCGCTGGGGCTTTAATTTAAAGGGGCCGCGCTGGTGAAAGTTGGGGTGCACCGTGCAAAGTGAACAGCGGTGCAGCGGGGAACGGCTGGCTGGGTTATAACGCAGAGAATGAGGTTCTGTAGTGCAATTGCAGCCATTGCCTTGGAGTTTAATGACAATCATGGTTGTAGATGGCGGTGGCTGCAGAGCTAGCAATCACCCGCGGGTCACGGCTTTACTTGTCAGCCAGTTGGGGTCCCCTATCCGATCCCCCCCAGGACTCACCTTGATGTGCCGCCTATGGCGGGGTGCACACGGTCACAGGCTGCGGTGTCCTCCTCCCCCCGGACTCCTCATACTGGAACCGTACAGTTCAGTCCTATCCCCCCCTCCTCTCCTCCGCACTCACAAACATGCCCAGCCCCGCTCATACTGCTCCGCGCTCATTGGACGCCCTGTCCCAGCTGCTCAACGCTCATTGGACGCCCCGGCAACCTGGCTCACAGATTCCGCAAGCGGATTGGTGAAGATGGCTAAGTCCCTCCCCCCATGCCTCTGCTGCTCCTCTCCCCCTTACTACTGCACGGAGGAAAACGTGGAGGGGGAGGGGAGAGGAGCCTTCACCTGATTAGAGGGAGCAGCTGGGGACAGGAATGGCGGAGGACGTGTCCTAGGGGACACCCAGCTCAGGGGAGGGGGTCACAGCCTTCTCCCAGCATGCATAACCGGGGCCATAGCTGACCTACTTCTAAAAATGCCTCCACCTGTCCTAAAACCCCCTCCCCCTTGGGGCTCACTCACTATTTGCCCCTTCCTGTGTGTTGTGATGCTCATGCGTTAACATTTCAGGTGTTTCCAGTTTACTTTAGGGCTCATTCACATTGGCTTTGGCCTTTACCACTTCAGCTCCGGAATATTTACCCCCCCCCCCCCCAAATTCATGACCAGGCAATTTCTTGCGAATTGGCACTGTGTTACTTTAACTGACACTTGCGCAAATGTGCGACGATGTACCCAAATAAAATGTATGCCCTTTTTTCCCACAAACAGAGCTTCCTTTGGTGGTATTTGATCACCTCTGCGGTTGTTATTTTTTGCGCTATAAACGAAAAACGGCGTTACTTTAACTGAAAATTGCGCAGTCGGTGACGCTGTACCCTAATAAAATTGATGTCCATTTTTCCTCAAAATAGAGCTTCCTTTTGGTGGTATTTGATCACCTGCATTTTTTATTTTTTGCACTATAGACGAAAAACAGCGTTACTTTAACCACTTAAGCCCCGGAAGATTTTACCCCCTTCCTGACCAGGGCCTATTTTGCGATTCTGCACTGCGTGACTTTAACGGACAATTGCGCGGTCGTGCGACGCTGTACCCAAATGAATTTGACGTCCTTTTTTTCCCCACAAACAGAGCTTTCTTTTGGTGGTATTTGATTACCTGTGCGATTTTTTGATCATGCGCTATAAACAAAAAAAGAGCGACAATTTTGCAAGAATAACAATATTTTTAACATTTTTTTATGATGTAAAAATCAAAATTTTCTAACATTTTAGGCCAATTTGTTCTCTGCTACATATGTTTTGTAAAAAAAAATCGCAAAAAGCGTATTTTGATTGTTTTGCGCAAAAGTTATTGCGTTTACTAACTAAGGGAAAGATGTGTCATTTTTGTTGTTTTTTGTTTTTAACGCGTAATGGCGGCGATCTGCGATTTTTTTTTTTTGCTGGATTGCGGCGGACAGATTGGACCCTTGACTGATATTTTTGACACTTTTGGAGGTACCAGTGACATTACTACAGTAATCAGTACTATATATATGCACTGTTACTGTAAAAATGACACTGGCAGTGAAGGGGTTAACTTTTTTGAGAAGGAGGGGTTAAGTGTGTCCCTAGGGGCGTGCTTCTAACTGTGATTGGATGTGGCTTTTCATGTAACAGCAGAGATCTACGGTCCTACATAGCAGGATCGTATGATCTCTGCAGTTACACCAGGGAGAATGACATGTGGCTTTGTTTACATTAGCCGCCTGCCTTTCTTCCGGTGTAACTGACGATCGCGAGTGAGCGGCTGACATCGGGTCTGCCGCTCACACGAACGGGGGGTCCGTGAGCGAGCGGGAGCCCGCCTCCGGCGGCGCGCGCTCGCTCCCTAGAGCCTCACAGGCTAGAGACGTAGTACTACGTCTTTTTGCCTGTGAGGGGCTGACTGCCGACGTAGATAGACGTTAGGCAGTCTGCAAGTGGTTAACTGACAATTGCGACCCAAATAAAACATATGCCCTTTTTTTACCCAAAATAGAGCTTCCTTTTGGTGGTATTTGATCACCTCTGTGGTTGTTATTTGCTCTATAAACGAAAAACTGCATTACTTTAACTGACAATTGCGCAGTCGGCTGCGGAACCCAAAAAAAATTGATGTCCAGTTTTCCCCAAAATCAAGCTTTCTTTTGGTGGTATTTGATCACCTCTGCGGTTTTTATTTTTTGCGCTATAAACGAAAAAAATCAACAAGTTTGAAAAAAAACCAACAATATTTTTTACTTTGTACTATAAAGCATATCCAATAAAAAACGGAAAAATCTAATTTCTTTATCAGCTCAGACCAATATGTATTCTACATATTTTTGGTTAAACAAAATCCCAATGAGCGTATAATGATTGGTTTGTGCAAAAGTTATAGCGTCTACAAACTGGGATATTATTATTTATTTAAAATACATTTTTTACTAGTAATGGCGGCGATTAGCGACTTATAGCGGGACTGCGACATTGCAGTGGACATTCCGATACTCCAAAACAAATATGCAGTGCTTAGCACCTTGCTCCTGCGCTCAGAAACAGGGTTCCCAGACCACTCCTTCCCCAGAACTCTTACTTGGCATCTCCAATGGCTAAGGCCTTGCTGCCCTCTAAAACCGGGGTGGTCAACAAAGTACTGCAAACAAAAAACAAAGAAAGGGCGCACCGGCCTAGTGCATTTTCCTCAGTAAGGCTTTATTAGTACAAAATAAAAGTGGCTACTCACAAACAGAAGTAGTAAACCAGCATATCAAACTACAGAGCTCTGAGGAAGAGACGAAGCCTCGAAACGCGTCAACCATCATTCTATCAAAGACAGTGGACATTGCAACAATGGACTCCGATGTTTGAATTTGATATGCTGGTTTGCAACTTCTGTTTGTGAGTAGCCACTTTTATTTTGTACTAATAAAGCCTTAAGCCTCGTACACACGTACCGACCAATCGGCCGTCTTTTGTCTGGTGCTGTCTTGTCGGTTGAAAAGTGCTAAAGACTGCACACAAATTTTGTCGGCCAACAACAGCCGACTGCAGAAGTGATGCCATGTGATGGTTAACTTTCCCTGTGTTTTTTCTTCTCTGAGCATGCCCAGTCTTGCTCATCTGCTGTTAGTCGGCCGAATTCTGTACGGACTGGCGAACAATCGGCCGTTCTGGTGACGGCCAACAAAAATTTTAAAGGCTGCACACCGATTCTGTTCGGCCGAAAAGTCGCAGTCGGTTGTCGGAAGCATCATACTAACAAGCCGACAATCGGCCGATCGTTCGGCGGTCGAATATTTACGGCCGACAATCGCTACGTGTGTACTGGGCCTTTACTGAGAATAATACGCTAGGCCGGTGTGCCCTTTCTTTGTTTGCAAGACATTTCCCGAAACTAACTGACACTTTTTACTCTTTTTGGGGACCAGTGACACGAATACAGTGATCAGTGCTAAAAATATGCACTGTCACTGTACTAATGACACTGACAGGAAAGGGGTTAAAGGAATAAAGACACTTTTTTTTTCTTTTTAAATAATAAACATGTTATACTCAGGGCCGGTTTTAGACAAAGTGTGGCCCTGGGCAAACCTAAAAGTGGGGCCCCAAATTTTTTTATATTCTACCAAAAATATAGGCGCATTTAATCAATTTAGCCAAATAAAACCTACAACTACATGAAAATATGCTTTAATTAAATAACATTAAATAGAATAAATAAAATATAACAAAATCAATGCACCAGGGCAGGGCATGCTGGGCATTGTAGTTAGTAACTGCAAGTCCCAGCATGCCCTGATACAGCCTATGGCTCTGCAGCTGCCCCAAAACACAACCTGCAGCATGTTGCACTATATAGTATAATATAATACTATAAAGTGCAACATGCTGCATGTTGTGTTTTGGGGCAGCTGCAGAGCCATAGGCTGTATCAGGGCATGCTGGGAGTTGCAGTTAGTGACTGCAATGCCCAGCATGCCTGGCCCCTGATACATCCTATGCAGCTGCTGCTGCACTATATATTATTTTCTAGCCACCCACCCCCCTTACCCTTTTTTTTTTATGCGGTGCAGACTTGTGGCAGCGGCTCCACTAACTTAAATTGCCTGGCTCCTCTCCGGTGGGGCTGGCGACGTCACTGACGTCAGTCTCTGCTGCCTGGCAACAGACGTGATGGCGCACACGTGACGTCAGTTACCAGCAGCCCCCGCGCTGGAGCCTGTGACTGGGGGACGGACGTTCCCAGAGGCAGAGGGAAGGGGGAGCCCGGAGCGGAGGAGAAGGTCAGAGGTGAGGGGAAGGTGGGAGGGGATTTGGGCCCGGCCACAGGCAGCACAGCGCTGCGCAGCGCATTGTATCCGCCCGCCGGCACATAGCGGAGCGGAGGCAGCGTGACACTGACAGGGGGCGGCTGGGGGCCCTTTGGAAGATGAAGCCGGCTCCTGACAGTGACGGGGCCCCTTTGTAAAATGGAGCCCGCTGCTGACAGTGACATGGGCACTGGCATGCGCAGCCTATGGCATTAGGGTGTGCACCTCAAACCAAAAGCTCAAACACATGTGCGCGTGTGTTTGTGTATATATATATATATACACACACACACACACACACACACATACAAATACACACACACTTTTATAAATAAATGTAAACTAAAATATAATCTATGGGGACCCTGCTCTAAAGGGGGATCTATGGCATAGATCCCCTTTAGAGCAGGGTCCCCATAGATCCCCCTTTAGAGCAGGCCAGGGCAGGTCCCCCATATAGATCCCCTCTTACAGCAGGCCAGAGTGAGGTCCCCCCCATAAAGATCCCCCCTTACAGCAGGCCAGGGCGAGGTTCCCCATATAGATCCCCCCTTACAGCAGGCAGGGTGAGGTGAGGTCCCCAAAATAGATCCCCCTTACAGCAGACAGGGTGAGGTGAGGTCCCCCATATAGATCCCCCTTACAGCAGGCAGGGTGAGGTGAGGTTCCCCATATAGATTCCCCCTTACAGCAGGCAGGGTGAGGTGAGGTCCCCCATATAGATCCCCCTTACAGCAGGCAGGGTGAGGTGAGGTTCCCCATATAGATTCCCCCTTACAGCAGGCAGGGTGAGGTGAGGTCCCCCCATATAGATCCCCCTTACAGAAGGCAGGGTGAGGTTCCCCATATAGATCCCCCTACAGCAGGCCAGGGTGAGGTGAGGTCCCCCATATAGTCCCCCTTACAGCAGGCCAGGGGGAGGTGAGGTCCCCCATATAGATCCCCCTTACAGCAGGCCAGTGTGAGGTCCCCCATATAGTCCCCCTTACAGCAGGCCAGGGTGAGGTCCCCATATAGATCCCCCTACAGCAGGCCAGGGTGAGGTGAGGTCCCCCATATAGATTCTCCCCCCTCCCCTTACAGCAGGCCAGGCAAGGGCAGGTTCCCTCTTACCTTTTTTTCACCTGTCCTCAGGCAAGATTTTCCTGCAGCACCACAGACCATCTGTCACCACACTTCAGGGCTTGAAGTTCAGGCTCTCTGGCCTCTCCCCCTCCTTTGCTGAACTGCTGTTGCTGTCTGTCCTGTCCTCCTCGCCGCACCGCAGGCTTCTTCTGCTGGTTCTCTCCCGCGCTGCACAGCAAAGTCCCTCCTCCCCACCGCACATACCGCACATAACGCACATAATGCACATACCGCACGCCTGTCTCCACCTCCACCACAGTGGGCGGCGCCGGCCGGTCTGAAGGCTGTAGCTGAGCATCCGAGCCGCCAAGCTGAGGCCAGCCGCAGCTAGTGAGCCAGCGGAAGAGCCGCAGAAGAGACTCAGCGGCGGTCCGGCAGCCATGGCGGAACGTGCAAGGAGGCTGAGGGTGATTGCCCACGCCTATGGACACGGGGCCCGGGGCATTTGCCCAGGTTGCCCCCCCCCCCCCCTAACGCCGGCCCTGGTTATACTTACCCCTTCTGTGCAGTTGGTTTTGCACAGAGCAGCCCCAATCCTCCTTTTTTTGTGTCCCTCTTCTGTGCTCCTGGCCCCTCCCTCCTGTTGAGTGCCCCCACAGCAAGCAGCTTGCTATGGGGGCACCCGAGCCGGGTCACAGTTCCCTGTGTCCATTCAGACATATAGCCTCAACATGGCCCCGTCCCTTCCCTTTCCTGATTGTCTGACTGACTTTGACAGCAACGTAAGCCAATCGTGCCACACTGCTGTCTCAGCCAATGAGGAGGGAAGTCCCGGGCAGCTGAGAACAACATCTCTGGATAAAGATGGGCACAGGTAAGTATTAAGGGGGCTGCTGCACACAAAGGTTTTTTTATCTTAATGCATAAAGAAAAAAAAAAAAAAACCTTCTGCCTTTACAATCCTTTTAACATCAGGGGCGATCAAAGGGTTAACTGTGTGCCTAGCCAGTGTTTTACTAGACTGTAGGAGGGGCTTTTACTAGGATAATGCATGGATCCTAGTCCCTGCTTTGCAGAGCCACAGGATCCATGCCTTCCCTCCTGTCAGAACGGAGATCTGCCTTGTTTACATAAGCAGATTGTAGTTCTGTCTTTCTGGCTGATGATTAGCGGGTGCCGGCAGACATCGAGTCCACAGCACCTGGTGATCGGCTCCTGATGTGATGTGAGACGCCCGTAGCAAGCATTCGCACCCCCTACCCGGAAATGTCAGATTACATTCTAGGTACATGATCTGGCACACCGGAGCCACCCTCCCGCTGCATATGTAAGCGGGAGGGTGGCGGTTGTAAAGTCTAATGTTTTATTTTAGTAAAATAAAGATGTTATGCTTACCTGTTCTTTGTGCAAGGGTATTGCACAGAGCACCCCTAAACCTCCTCTTCTAAGGTACCCCGACAGCGCTCTCCAATCTTCTCTTTCTCAGTGCACGGGTCTGCTCCTGAGCTGGGCTGTGTGCATCCATAGACACACGCAGCCAAGCCCAGCCACTTGTCCGCCCACCACTCTCTGCTCACTGCACTTGAGCCGATGGCTCCCACTGATCTCAGCAAACTCTGAGGGTAGAGAGAAGATCTGCAGACAGGCACAGCTCTGGTTAAATACAAGACAGGAACAGCTACTGAAAGTTGTTTTTTTTTCCCTTAAAGGGATTGTAAAATCTCTTTTTTTAAAACAAAAATAACAAACATGCCTATACTTAACTGCTCTGTGCAATAGTTTTGCACAGAGCAGCCTCGATCCTCCTCTTCTGGGTTGCCCTGCTGGCGCTCCAGGCCCCTCCTCTTCATCGGGTGCCCCCAAAGAAAGCCGCTTTCTCAGGGGACACTCATGCGGGTTCGCTCCTGAGTCCCACTGCTGCTTCCATTGACACAGACAACATAACTCAGCCCCGCCCCCTGCTCCCGTGTTACTGGATTTGATTGACAGCAGCGAGAGCCAATGGCTCCTGCTGTTTTCAATCTGTCCATTGAGGCGAGAGACAGCAGCGGGAGCCTCTGCACTCATGCACAACGTTGTATTGGATCAGGCTCAGGTAATAAAAAGGGGAGTCTGGGGGGAGCTGCAGCACAGCAGGTTTCTCACCTTAATGCATTCTATGTATTAAGGTGAAAAACATTGAGGCTTTACAACCACTTTAAAATAATCATATGCTGTTGCTTTGTGGCCTGAAATTAAGAAAGACACAATTTTTGTTTTATCCCACTGTACAGTGCCTTGCGAAAGTATTCGGCCCCCTTGAACTTTGCAACTTTTTGCCACATTCCAGGCTTCAAACATAAAGATATAAAACTGTAATTTTTTTGTGACGAATCAACAAGTGGGACACAATCATGAAGTGGAACGAAATTTATTGGATATTTCACACTTTGTTAACAAATAAAAAACTGAAAAATTGGGGGTGCAAAATTATTCAGCCCCTTTACTTTCAGTGCAGCAAACTCTCTCCAGAAGTTCAGTGAGGATCTCTGAATGATCCAATGTTGACCTAAATGACTAATGATGATAAATAGAATCCACCTGTGTGTAATCAAGTCTCTGTATAAATGCACCTGCACTGCGATAGTCTCAGAGGTCCGTTTAAAGCGCAGAGAGCATCATGAAGAACAAGGAACACACCAGGCAGGTCCGAGATACTGTTGTGGAGAAGTTTAAAGCTGGATTTGGATACCAAAAGATTTCCCAAGCTTTAAAGCGGAGTTCCACCCTTTTTTAATAGGTTGGAATACATAGCTGTATGTAATCCCCTTTAAAATGGCTTTTACCAATGGAAACTTTTTTTTTTTTTTTTTGCTAGTAAATACCTTAATTTCGGCTTTATTCCTCCTCTCCTCACTTCCTGGTCCGATCGGCGATGACGTCATTCGGCGATCCGCAGTGTCTGCTGGGATGTATTCTATTCCAGAAATCTCGCAGTAGCTGTATCTGTACTGAGCCGTGCCTGCCCCGCCTCCGCCCCGCCTCCTCTCATTGAGTTGCATTTTAGAATGTATTAAGGCTGTTCTCTGCCCCGCCTCCGCCCCGCCTCCTCTCATTGAGTTGCATTGTATGAATGTATTAAGGCTGTTCTCTGCCCCGCCTCCGCCCCGCCTCCTCTCATTGAGTTGTATTGCAATACAACTCAATGAGAGGAGGCGGGGCGGAGGCGGGGCAGAGAACGGCCTTAATACATTCATACAATGCAACTCAATGAGAGGAGGCGGGGCAGGCACGGCTCAGTACAGATACAGCTACTGCGAGATTTCTGGAATAGAATACATCCCAGCAGACACTGCGGATCGCCGAATGACGTCATCGCCGATTGGACCAGGAAGTGAGGAGAGGAGGAATAAAGCTGAAATTAAGGTATTTACTAGCAAAAAAAAAAAAAAAAGTTTCCATTGGTAAAAGCCATTTTAAAGGGGATTACATAGATCTAAAGTTCCAAAAATGGGTGGAACTCCACTTTAACCACTTGCCTACAGTGCACTTTCACCCCCTTCCTGCCCAGACCGATTTTCAGCTTTCAGCGCTCTCACACTTTGACTGAGAATTACTCAGTCATGCAACACTGTACCCATACAAAAATTGTGTCCTTTTTTTCCACACAAATAGAGCTTTCTTTTGATGGTATTTGATCAATACTGGGTTTTTTATTTTTTGTGCTATAAATAAAAAAAGACTGAAAATATCGTGAAAAAAACGCATTTTTCTTTGTTTCTGTCATAAAATTTTGCAAATTAGTTATTTTTCTTCACAAATTTTGGCCAAAATTTATACTGCTACTTATCTTTGGTAAAAAAAACCCAAATAAGTGTATATTATTTGGTCTTTGTGAAAGTTATAGAGTCCACAAGTTATGGTGCTATTCATTGAAAATTGATCACACTTGATCACACCTGATGTACTGAAGGCCTATCTCATTTCTTGAGACACTAAAAGGTCAAGAAAGTACAAATACCCCCCAAATGATCCCTTTTTGGAAAGTAGACATTCCAAGGTATTTAATAAGGGGCATGATGAGTTTTTTGAAGTTGTAATTTTTTCCCACAATGCTTTGCAAAATGAAGATTTATTTTTTTTTATTTTTTATTTTTTACAAATTGCCGTATTAACAGGTTATTTCTCTCACACAGCACATGTATACTTGCAACTACACCCCAAAACACATTCTACTACTCCTCCTGAGTATGGCGATACCACATGTGTGAGACTTTTTCACAGCCTGGCCACATACAGAGGCCTAACATCCGAGTAGCAGCGTCCGGCATTCTAGGAGCACAAATTACACATATCATTTCCTAACAACCTATCGCACTTTTGAAGGCCCTGGAGCACCAGGACAATGGAAACCCCCATAAAATGACCCCATTTTGGAAAGCAAACAGCCCAACGTATAATTTTTGAGGCATAATGAGTCTTTTGAATATGTCATTTTTTTCCACAAGTTTTTGGAAAATGTGGAAAGAAAATGAAAACACATTTTTTTTACACAAAGCTGTCCATTTATGCAATATTTCTAACACATCGCATGTACATAGCAAAACTTGCACCCCAAAATACATTCTGCTATTCCTCCTGAGTATGGCGATACCACATGTGTAACACTTTTTCACAGCCTGGCCACATACATAGGCCTAACATCCAAGTAGCGCTTTACACAAAGTTGTCCATTTATCCACTTTAAGACTGGGCCTATTTTTGACACTTGGTGTTTACAAGCTAAAATCATTTTTTTTGCTAGAAAACTACTTTGAACCCCCAAACATTATATATTTTTTTTTAGTAGAGACCCTAGAGAATAAAATGGAGATCGTTGCAATATTTTTTATCACACCATATTTGCGCAGCAGTCTTCCAAATGCGATTTTTTTGAAAAAAATTCACTTTTTTTAACAAAAAAATAAGAAAACAGTAAATTTAGCCCAATTTTTTTCCATAATGTGAAAGATAATGTTACGCTGAGTAATTAGATACCCAACATGTCATGCTTCAAAATTGCGCATGCTCACAGAATGGCGCCAAACATTGGTACTTAAAAATCCCCATAGGCAACATTTTAAAAATTTCTGCAGGTTACTAGCTTAGAGTTACAGAGGAGGTCTAGGGCTCAAATTATTGCACTCGCTCTAACGATCGCGGCGATACCTCACATGTATGGTTTGAACACCGTTTACATATGTGGGCGGGACTTGCGTATGCATTTGCTTCTGCGCGCGAGCTAACGGGGACAGGGCGCTTTAATTTTTTTTTTTTTTTTTTTTTTACTATTTATTTTATTTATTATTTTTTTATTTTTACACAGTTTAAAAAAAAAAAATGTTTTGATCATTTTTATTCCTATTACAAGGAATGTAAACATCCCTTGTAATAGAAATAGGCATGACAGGTCCTCTTTATTGTGAGATCTGGGGTCAAAAAGACCTCACACCTCACAACTACACTAAAAAAGGAAAAAAAAAAAAAAAATTGTTGAAAGAGGAAAAAAAAAAAAGCAAAAAAAAAAAGCGGCCCTTTAATCCGGTTGCTAGGCAACGTCTTTTGACGTAGCTCCGGTCCTCCAAGACCATAGAGTTGAGTGAGGGCCATCTTGCCCTCACTCGACTTCCTGTCTCTGAGGATCCGGGACCGGATAGTTTTCCCCGCTGCCGGCGGGTCCGGTAAGCTGGGAAAACATCTGGGACGCGGCAGGAGGGGGGGGGGGCACCTCTTCCCCTGCACCGTAAGGGTAATTCCGCGGCGAATCCGCCACTGGGACCACCCTTATCTGAAAGCCGACCGCCCGCCGTTTCAAAAAATACCGGGGTTATGGGGGCTATCTGCTGCCATAACCCCAGTATTTAGCTTTTAATGGCCGACGCATATAGTCATTAGGCGGTCAGTAAGTGATTGCATGTATATGGCAAACAGGTGACGATGACTGACGGGGTGACAGGTGACGATGACTGATGGGGTGACAGGTGACGATGACTGATGGGGTGACAGGTGACGATGACTGATGGGGTGACAGGTGACGATGAGGTGACAGGTGATGATGATTGATGAGGTGACAGGTGACGATGATTGATGGGGTGACAGGTGACGATGATTGATGGGGTGACAGATGACAGTCACTGACGGGGTGACATATGACGATGATTGATGGGGTGACAAGTGACGATCACTGATGGGGTGTCAAGTGACGATGACTGATGGGGTGACAGGTGACGATGACTGATGGGGTGACAGGTGACGGTGATTGATGGGGTGACAGGTGACGGGCGATGGTCACTGATGGGTGACAGGTGACGGGCGATGGTCAATGATGGGTGACAGGTGACGGCGATGGTGCACGGCGGTACTGATGGCAGTCTCTGGTGACCGGTGAACTTTAGGCTATGTTCACATGTGAGCGTAGCGATCGCGGGCAGAATCACTGCGATTCTGCCCGTGATCCAGAAATCATTGCAAATTGCGGGACGCCTGTGTGTTGCCCGTGATTTGCAATAGCACCCCAAATGCTGTGCGATGTTGCTGCGATTTCCGCCTGCCGAATCGCGGTAACATCGCGCAAACAACGCATGACGCTCCAAATAAAAACTCTTGTACCTTTTTTGGGCGTCATGCGATGTTTGCGCGATGTTACCGCGATTCGGCAGGCGGAAATGGCGGCAACATCGCACAGCGTTTGGGGTGCTATTGCAAATCAGGGGCAACGCACAGGCGTCCCGCGATTTGCAATGATTTCCGGATCGCGGGCAGAATCGCAGTGATTCTGCCCGCGATCGCTGCGCTCACATGTGAACGTTATGGGTGTCAATTTCTGGGCACTGATGAGGTGACTGTTGGGTGACAGGTGACATTGGGGGGGGCTGAGGACTGTGTGGGGACATTTATTAGTGTGATTTTACTTTTTGCAGGTACACAGAGCAGTAACTCACTATTTCTAGCTCTTCTCCCCTCATACTGGAAACTGTATGAGGAGAGAAGAGCTAGTAACAGTGAGTTACTGCTCTTTGTTTACATTTTGTGATCGGCTGTGAATGGATTCACAGCCGATCACATAGTAAACAGTCACTGTCAAGTGACTGTTTACTACCGCCGATGACAGCTGTGTTCCTACGGAACACAGTGCCACCGACATGACCGCGCTGCGCGCTCCCGATCGCGCATGCGCGGTCATCTGATGGGCGCCTTCATTGTGATCGGCTGTGTCATTGGAACACAGCCGATCACGTGGGAAACAGCCACGCCCATTGGCTGTTTCCCCCCTGCCGGTGACGGGGGGTGTCCCGGGGACACCCCGACACCGGCAGTGCAGGGCGGCGCGCACGCGATCGCGCGCCTGCCCTGCTTAAAGTGCCGCCGTCATATGACGGCGGCCCAGGATAATGGTCGCTCCGCTCCGCCGTCATACGACGGCGGGCGGGCGGCAAGCGGTTAAACATCCCAAGGAGCACTGTGCAAGCGATAATATTGAAATGGAAGGAGTATCAGACCACTGCAAATCTACGAAGACCTGGCTGTCCCTCTAAACTTTCAGCTCATACAAGGAGAAGACTGATCAGAGATGCAGCCAAGAGGCCCATGATCACTCTGGATGAACTTCAGAGATCTACAGCTGAGGTGGGAGACTCTGTCCATAGGACAACAATCAGTCGTATACTGCACAAATCTGGCTTTTATGGAAGAGTGGCAAGAAGAAAGCCATTTCTTAACGATATCCATAAAAAGTGTCATTTAAAGTTTGCCACAAGCCACCTGGGAGACACACCAAACATGTGGAAGAAGGTGCTCTGGTCAGATGAAACCAAAATCAAACTTTTTGGCAACAATGCAAAACGTTATGTTTGGCGTAAAAGCAACACAGCTCATCACCCTGAACACACCATCCCCACTGTCAAACATGGTGGTGGCAGCATCATGGTTTGGGCCTGCTTTTCTTCAGCAGGGACAGGGAAGCAGGGCCGGCCTTTGGGGTGTGCGAGCTGTGCGGCCGCACAGGGCGCCATGGGCAACAAGGGCGCCGTGCGGCCATCACAGCTCGCAGAGGATCAGGCTGAGCTGTGTGAGAGATACACAGCTCGCCTCACTGCAACAATAGGTGATCGAGGCACGGCTGCACAGCGGGAGGTGAGCAGCGACTGCGGCCTGGACAGGGTTAACACAGGCCGCGGCCGCCGCTTACCTCCCGCTGTGCAGCCGTGCCTCGATCACCTATTGCTGCAGTGAGGCGAGCTGTGTATCTCTCACACAGCTCAGCCTCCGATCCTTCCACGGAATCCACGCTGACTTCCTGCCCAGTGCCCACACATCCCCGGGAGTGTGGGCGGGCGGGAGGAGGAGAAGGGGCGGGGCGAGGAGGAGCTGACGATCTCTCCTCTGGCGTCAGTGCAGGGAGGGAGGAGAGATCGTCAGCTCCTCCTCGCCCCGCCCCTTCTCCTCCTCCTGCCCGCCCACACTCCCGGGGATGTGTGGGCGGGAAGTTTAAAGAAAAAAAAAAAAAGCTGCAGACAAAGTAAAGTAAGTGACATCTCTCTCCTTCAAAAAATGTAAGGGGGGGGGTCTGTGATGTAAGGGGGGGCTCTATGTGTGGGGGGCTATGTGTGGGGGGGCTTTTTGTGGGGGGTCTGTGATGTAAGGGGGGGCTCTCTGATGTGAGGATGTGAGGGGGGCTTTGTGTGTGTGTTTGTAGGGGGTCTCTGATGTTAGGGGGGCTTTGTGTAGGGGGTCTCTTATGTGGGGGGCTCCGTGGGGAGGGGGGTCTCTGATGTGAGGGGGGCTTTGGGTCGGGGGTCTCTGATGTAAGGGGGGCTCTGTGTGGGGGGCTTTGTGTGGGGGGTCTCTGATGTAAGGGGGGCTCTGTGTGGGTGGTCTCTGATGTGAGGGGGGCTTTGTGTCGGGGGTCTCTGATGTAAGGGGGGCTTTGTGTGGGGGGTCTCTGATGTAAGGGGGGCTCTGTGTGGGGGGTCTCTGATGTGAGGGGGGCTTTGTGTTGGGGGTCTCTGATGTAAGGGGGGCTTTGTGTGGGGGGTCTCTGATGTGAGGGGGGCTCTGTGTGGGGGTCTCTGATGTGAGGGGGGCTTTGGGTCGGGGGTCTCTGATGTAAGGGGGGCTCTGTGTGGGGGGTCTCTGATGTGAGGGGGGCTCTGTGTGAGGGGTCTCTGATGTAAGGGGGGCTTTGTGTCGGGGGTCTCTGATGTGAGGGGGGCTCTGTGTGGGGGGTCTCTGATGTGAGGGGGGCTTTGGATCGGGGGTCTCTGATGTAAGGGGGGCTCTGTGTGGGGGGTCTCTGATGTGAGGGGGGCTCTGTGTGGGGGGTCTCTGATGTAAGGGGGCTTTGTGTCGGGGGTCTCTGATGTGAGGGGGGCTCTGTGTGGAGGGTCTCTGATGTGAGGCGGGCTTTGGGTCGGGGGTCTCTGATGTGAGGGGGGCTTTGTGTGGGGGGTCTCTGATGTAAGGGGGCTCTGTGTGTGGGGTCTCTGATGTAAGGGGGCTCTGTGTCGGGGGTCTCTGATTTAAGGGGGGCTTTGTGTGGGGGGTCTCTGATGTAAGGGGGGCTCTTATGTAAGGGGGGCTAAGTTATTAGTGATCATAAAAAAGAAAAGTCAAATAAAGTGCAAAAAAGGTGCAAAAAAATTTGCGCGGGGGGGGCGCCACGGGATTAGCTCGCACAGGGCGCCTGATCACCTAAGGCCGGCCCTGCAGGGAAGATGGTTAAAATTGATGGGAAGATGGATGGAGCCAAATACAGGACCATTCTGGAAGAAAACCTGATGGAGTCTGCAAAAGACCTGAGACTGGGACGGAGATTTGTCTTCCAACAAGGCAATGATCCAAAACATAAAGCAAAATCTACAATGGAATGGTTCACAAATAAACATATCCAGGTGTTAGAATGGCCAAGTCAAAGTCCAGACCTGAATCCAATCGAGAATCTGTAGAAAGAACTGAAAACTGCTGTTCACAAATGCTCTCTATCCAACCTCACTGAGCTCGAGCTGTTTTGCAAGGAGGAATGGGCAAAAATTTCAGTCTCTCGATGTGCAAAACTGATAGAGACATACCCCAAGCGACTTACAGCTGTAATCGCAGCAAAAGGTGGCGCTGCAAAGTATTAACTTAAGGGGGCTGAATAATTTTGCACGCCCAATTTTTCAGTTTTTTATTTGTTAAAAAAGTTTGAGATATCCAATAAATTTCAGTTTTATATCTTTATGTTTGAAGCCTGAAATGTGGCAAAAGGTCGCAAAGTTGAAGGGGGCCGAATACTTTCGCAAGGCACTGTATTTATTCAGTGCAACTTATAACATCCAAGTGAAAGATATAACATCAATATGTCAGAAAAAAAAAACAGAATTACTGAGTTGGAAAAGGGATCAGCCTCCTTATAAAAATGACCTGTAAACTCAATCAGGTGCAGCTCATCACTTTCTCAATGGCACAAAGTAATTTGACTTTCAACTGTAATTAGCTGTGGTCATTTTGATTAGCTCAGCATGAAGAGAGCTTTCCTGGAGCATTTCAGTCCCCGGTAGTGCAACCGAAGCAAAGAATCAACTATGGGTGGAGAGGCACTGTCACCGGGATCTCTGGGATAAAGTTGTGGACAGGCACAAGTCAAGAGATGGATACAAAATAAAATTCAAAGGCTTTATCCATGCCTAGAAGCACAGTGAAGTCTATTTTTAAGAAGTGGAAGGTATTTGGTACAACACATACCCTCTCTGGATCAGGACGTCGCTCCAAGCTGGGTGAAAGAGACAGGAGGAAACTGGTCAGAGAGGCTACCAAGAGGCCTATAGCAACTCTGAAGCAGTTTCAGGAACTTATGACAAAGAGTGGTCATTATGTGAATGTGACAACACTATCACCAATTCTCCACAAATGTGGAATGTATGTGAGGGTTGCAAGAAAAAAGTCATTCCTCAAGAAAGGCCACATGCAGTCATGACTGAGCTTTACCAAAACGCACCTTGAAGATTCTGAGGCCCCATGAAAAAAAGGTGTTATGGTCAGATGAGACTAAAATATAATTATTTAACCTCAACACCAAACAATATGTCTGGCAGAAATCCAATACAGCTCACCATCCAAATAACACCATTCATACAGTAAAGCATGGAGGTGGTAATATCCTGTTATGGGGGTGTTTCTGTGCAGTAGGGACTGGAGCACTTGTCAGGATAGAAGGAAAAATTGAATAATTTTACATTATCGGCAGCTACATTCTAGCTGTCTACTATCTTCTTGACGATTTCAAATTTCCCTCTTCTGGGATTCCCTGCTGGCATTGTCTGCTCTTCTTCTTGGTGTGTCCCCATAGCAAGACTCTTTCTATGGGGGCAAATATGGATGTTCACTTCTTAGCTGTGCTGTATGCGTCCATAAACAAACAGCTCGACTTGGCCTTGCCCCCCGCTTACTGGATTTTACTGATGGCCGCAAGAGTCAATGACTCCCACTAGTCTCAGCGAAGTCTGTGAAAGCCAAGAGAGAAGACCTGCAGACCCTCGATAATGTGTTTTAGCTGGGCTAAAGGCCTACACCTATAGCAAGGGCATTGTTCAACTTTAGTCAAAGCTGCAGTTTGTCTTTATCTAAAGACATCCCTTATGTTCATAGGCAGTTTTTTGGTAAAGGTAAACTAACCCTTTAAAGAGGACCTTTATCCTCCTAAACCACCCACCTTAGCTCCTTGGTCTCCCTCCCCCTCTGCAGAGGAGCTCACAACCTATTTTTTTTCACATCATTTTGTCCTGTCCTGCCCTGCCCCCATGGCCATTCTCACTTAGGTGAGAAAGATGTTTCACTGCTACTGCAGTCTTCTGGAATATCCCAGGAGGCTGCAGGAGTAGGGATTAACAGCAGCCAGTAGGCACAGCTAAAGCACACCTTCGAAGGGGCAGCTGCCTGAACCAGGAAGAGTCAACCGGCTTCTAATGACTCCAGAGGACCAAGATGGTGGCGCAGGGTCCAACAGATTACAGTAAGACAATGCTGGACCTGCTGGGCTGGTGAACATCTGAATCAAGAACAGACCAAAAAAATGGATTCTGCATGGTGGAGCTGCGTTGGGGTGCTACTCAAAATGGCGTTGGTGTGTTTTGGCCCTTGGAGCAGACCTTCACTCCAAAACAGAAATTTGCACTAATGCAACCCTCTACCCTCCACAAACAAAAGAAGCCAACCCTTTTTTTTTTTTTACTTTCTTGTATCAGCCCCTTGAATAGATTCCTTGAGGTTCAGGCTGTGATTAGTTTTGGCTGCTCTGGGTCTCACAGGCTGCAGGCTCAACTACTTCTCCATGCCTTCTGGTAGGTTCTAAAATGTAGTGGGCTAGAAGAGGCAGACCCTGGGCCTGAATATTTATGAGGTCTCAGCCAATCCCTGGGGGGGGAGTGCCCAGTAGGTGAGAGAGAGATAAATAGCCGGAGGCCCGGAGCAGCCAGATCCTTGCTCTGGAAGAGGAGATCCCCACCTGAAGGGCTGATGCCTTTCTAGGCAGGTTAGCTGAAGCCTACAGAGAATTTACTGAGATCTTTGCTCAGTGTGAGCTGGGTGGGGGGCTATTGCAGAGAGTTCCTCAAGCTCCCAGGTCGGGAGGAGCTGGGGGGCCTAATTTTTCTGGAGGCAGTTCAGAACCAACTAAGGAAGTGCACTGAGAATCCAGAACTAGAGATTCATGGTACAGTGTCTAGCCAATATTAGACAAGAGGTACCCAAGTATTTGGAGACACAACAAGTAGAGGCCTGGAGGTGGGATCCTAGTGACTGTCCTCTGTTTAACCCCTTCTGTGACTGTACCAGTGCTACAAAAGAGGGATTTGTCCTGCTGGGAGTCCTAGAAGTGCTTGTATCTTTAGCCTCTGTAAAGAAGGGGGTTTCCCTGAAGAGGTCTGCGCTGCCATCATCCTTTCTAACGTCATTGGCAGCTGGCTGTCTCTTTCTGGGGGTCATTCGGCCTACCTCATGTGAGCTCAGGATGTCATGGACACACCCTGTGGGGATGCATGACCACATCAACCTTGGCTCACAGGAAAATGTTGTAAAGAATGGTGCCTATGTGGTGACACAAGCACCATTCTCTGCATTGTTCTGGACTGCTAGGGCAGATGAGAAAATACCTCAAGACATCACAGGCCAGCCCAGAGCAAAGTCACTCTGGATGTGTTTACTTGGTCCATGTACTACAGAATACAAAATACTGAAGCCAGAGGATCAGCATGGTTTCTCGGGCAAGCTCCTTAGCAAAAATGTTTACGTTTTACTGGGGAGGGGGAGGGAGTCCCAGGAGCTAAGGTGACTCTGGAAGGTGAAGGTCCTCTTTGAGGCCTCATTCACATAGCGGTATCAATGCGTACCCCATGTGAGGGCTTTGTTCTTAGGCCCCAAGCACACATGGCCGCTCCAGCTAAAGTGGGTAACTCCCGTCGCTTTCATTTGCCCCGGGTAGGAGAGCTACTATCCTGCTGAAGAAGACGTGTCTTCAAGTCTTTTACTCTTGAATACACAGGGCCCTAAACATTGGTGCCACTCATTTTTATCCCCATCAGCCATAGACTTTGCGAGGCTGCCTGCAGTATTTCTAGAAGCTGCACCTATAACTTCCAAGCACAGTAAAAAACACTTGGAGAGACACACCACGGCTGGACAGTCCCGTGTACGCGGAGCCTTAGAAGTATGGTTGGTGGTGATATTCACACTATTTTCAGTAATTGGCATTTCTCTGCACTTGATCAATTGCTGTCACTGCAGGGACATATAGCAAACAATCATTTTATGTACCCTTTCCACTATTAAATGCTCCTGTCAAATGGGTCACATCAGAGCCTATCTGAAGTCGCAGTCCATTATATGGCCACTTGCAGGTGCACAGGAAGGAATGAAATGTGATTCCAACATTTCTATAGTTTAAAAAGAAAAAAAAGTAAACCGTGTCATGCAACGGCACATAACAGACGCTAGCCCACATACTGAAGCAAGTCATTTTAATGTGTAGCTACTGTTAACCATTTAACCCCCGGAAGATTTTACCCCCTTCCTGACCAGGGGGTATTTTGCGATTCGGCACTGCGTGACTTTAACGGACAATTGTGCGGTCGTGCCACGCTGTACCTAAACGAATTTGACGTCATTTTTTTCCCACAAAGAGAGCTTTCTTTTGGTGGTATTTGATCACCTGTGCGATTTTTTGATCATGCGCTATAAACAAAAAAAGAGCGTAAATTTTGCAAAAATAACAATATTTTTTTATATAAAAATTCCCCCAAAAAAAATGTAAAAATCAAAACTTTTTAACATTTTCGGCCAATTTGTTTTCTGCTACATATGTTTGGTTAAAAAAATCACAAAAAGCGTATTTTGATTGGTTTGCGCAAAAGTTATCGCGTTTACTAACTAAGGGAAAGATTTTTGTCATTTTTGTTGTTTTTTTTTTTTAACGCGTAATGGCGGCGATCTGCGATTTTTTTTTGCGGTACTGTGACATTGGGGCGGACAGATTGGACCCTTGACTGACATTTTTGACACTTTTGGGGTTACCAGTGACATTACTGCAGTAATCAGTGCTATACATATGCACTGTTACTGTAAAAATACACTGGTAGTGAAGGGGTTAACTTTATTTGAGAGGGAGGGGCTTTGTGTGTCCCTAGGGGCGTGATTCTAACTGTGATTGGCTGTGGCTTGAAGTGTAGGAACAATGATCAACGGTCCTACATAGTAGAACCGTATGATCACTATTCCTACACAGGGGAGAATGACAGGCGGCTTGTTTACACTAGCCGCCTGCCTTTCTCCCGCTGTCACGGACGATCGTGAGTGAGCGGCGGACATCGGGTCCGCCGCTCACACGTGCGGGGGAGCCCGTGACCGCGCGGGAGCGCGCCTCCGGCGTCGCGCGCTCGCTCCCCAGGGCCTCACAGGCTAGTGACGTATCGGTGAGGGGCTGACCGCCTGTGAGGGGCTGACCGCTGCAGTATATGTACTTGCGGTGGTCGGCAAGTGGTTAACAAGCTTTGAAAGTCTGTATATTTCTCAGGTTGCCATTGCAAAGTCTCCATTTTGCAAAAGCTATATACCTACTTGCATACCAATATTGCAATGTACATCCATCTGTTCTTCATGTACAGATTCTTCACTTCCTCCTAAGATCTAGACCATGGGTGTCCAACCTGTGGCCCTCCAGCTGTTGCGGAACTTCAAGTACCATGAAGCGTTGCAAGGCTGACAGTTGCAAACATGACTCCCAATGGCAGAGGCAAGATGGGGCTTGTAGTTCTGCAACAGCTGGAGGGTCGCAGGTTGGACACCCATGATCTAGACCGACCTTTACCAACCAGAGTTCCAATGCATCCTAGGGTTCCTTAAGAGGTTGCAAGGGGTTCCCTCAGTAATGGACAATCTCTAACTCTCAGATGAGTAACGATTGAAACCAATTTCCACTGACCACCAATGTAAGGGCCATTCTTCCCACTGACTACCAAAGTAAGGAACGTTCTTCCCACTGACCATTATGCTAATGCACTGTGAGGTGTAGAAATAGTAACTGATCGTAGGTGTTCTCTGAGACTGGAATTTTATTTCAAGTGTTCTTCCATTATAAAAAGACTGAGAAATAAAATGATCTAGACCGGGGTCTCCAAACTTCCTAAACAAAGGGCCAGTTTATTGTCCTTCAGGCTTTAGGGGCGACAGACTATGGCCAGCGCAAGTGGAAATGTTACCGGCATTAGTGGGGTTAAACATCACCACATTTGGTATTAGGGTGAGGAATAGAGGAATGTAAATAATTTTTTTTTCACACAAATAGAGCTTTCTTTTGGTGGTTTTTTATCACCATTGTGTTTTTTATTTTTTGCGATATAAATGAAAAATGACTGAAAATTAAAAAAAAAAAAATATAGATATATATATTATATCTATTATATTATATATATTATATATAGATCGCTCCCTCTGTACAGTGCCCTGTCCCTCTGGTCTGTCATCCTTGGCCTGTACCTCTGGTCTGTGAGGGGTGGCCTGTCCCTCTGGTCTGTGAGGGGTGGCCTGTCCCTCTGGTCTGTGAGGGGTGGCTTGTCCCTCTGGGATCTCTGATCACCATTGTTCCCCATGATGAAGGAAGTAGATCAATCTATCTACTGAAAACATCAAAGCCTAGTAAAGCTGTTACAGGGTCGACTCTAAATAACATAAAAATACTATGCTTTTACTAATGACAAACTGTATCCTACAGTATCTCACAAACGTGATTACACCCCTCACATTTTTGTAAATATTTTACTATATCTTTTCATGTGACAACACTGAAGAAATGAACAGTGTATATTTGCTGTCCCCTCAAAATAACTCAACACACACCAATTAATGTCTATACCGCTTTCAACAAAAGTGAGTAAACCCCTAAGTCCCTAAGTAAAAATGTCCAATTTGGGCCTAAAGTGTCAATATTTTGTGTGGCCACCATTATTTTCCATAACTGCCTTAACCCTCTTGGGCATGGAGTTCACCAGAGCTTCTTCCACTCCTCCATGACGACATAAATGAGCTGGTGGATGTTAGAGATCTTGCAATACTCCACCGTCCATTTGAGGATGCCCCACAGATGCTCAATAGGGTTTAGGTCTGGAGACATGCTTGGCTAGTCCATCACCTTTATCCTCAGCTTCTTTAGCAAGGCAGTGGTTGTCTTGGAGGTGTGTTTGAAATCTCACACCACTCACATTTTTGTAAATATTTTACTATACCTTTTCATGTGACAACACTGAAGAAATGACACTTTGCTACAATGTAAAGTAGTGAGTGTACACCTTGTATAACAGTGTAAATTTGCTGTCCCCTTAAATAACTCAACACACAGCCATTAATTGGGCCCAATTAGACATTTTCCATCCCCAGTGTCATGTGGCTCGTTGGTGTTACAAGGTCTCAGGTGGGAACGGGGAGCAGGTGTGTTAAATTGGGTATTATCGCTCTCACTCTCTCATACTGGTCACTGGAAGTTCAACATGGCACCTCATGGCAAAAAACTTTGAGGATCTGAAAAAAGGAATTGTTGCTCTACATAAAGATGGCCTAGGCTATAAGAAGATTGCTAAGACCCTGAAACTGAGCTGCAGCACAGTGGCCAAGACCATACAGCGATTTAACAGGACAGGTTCCACTCAGAACAGGCCTCGCCATGGTCGTCCCAAGAAGTTGAGTGCACCTTCTCAGCATCATATCCAGAGGTTGTCTTTGGGAAATAGACATATGAGTGCTGCCAGCATTGCTGCAGAGGTTGAAGGAGTGGGGGGGTCAGCTTGTCAGTGCTCAGACCATACTCCGCACACTGCATCAAATTGGTCTGCATGGCTAACAAGCAGACCAAGGACATGTATTACTGGAATCATGACCTGTGGTCTGATGAGACCAAGATAAACGTATTTGGTTCAGATGGTGTCAAGCGTGTGTGGCGACAACCAGGTGAGGAGTACAAAGACAAGTGTGTCTTGCTGGCAGTCAAGCATGGTGGTGTCATGGTCTGGGGCTGCATGAGTGCTGTCAGCACTGGGGAGCTACAGTTCATTGAGGGAACCATGAATGGCAACATGTACTGTGACATACTGAAGCTGAGCATGATCCCCTCACCTTCGGAGACTGGGCCGCAGGGTAGTATTCCAACATGATAACGACCCCAAACACACCTCCAAGACGACCACTGCCTTGTTAAAGAAGCTGAGAGTAAAGGTGATGGACTGGCCAAGCATGTCTCCACACCTAAACCCTATTAAACATCTGTGGGGCATTCTCAAACAGAAGGTGGGGGAGCGCAAGGTCTCTAACATCCACCAGCTCAGTGATGTCGTCATGGAGGAGTGAAAGAGGACTCCAGTGGGAACCTGCGAAGTTCTGGTGAACTCCATGCCCAAGAGGGTTAAGGCAGTGCTGGAAAAATAATGGTGGCCACACAAAATATTGACACTTTGGGCCCAATTTGGACATTATTACTTAGGGATGTACTCACTTTTGTTGCCAGCAGTTTAGATATTAATGGCAAAGTGTTGAGTTATTTTGAGGGAAAAGCAAATTTACACTGTTATACAAGGTGTACACTCACTAGTTTACATCGTAGCAAAGTGTAATTTCTTCAGTGTTGTCACATGAAAAGATATAATAAAATATTTACAAAAATGTGAGGGGCGTACTCACTTTTTCGAGATACTGTATATGTGCGGATCCAAAACCGCTTCCCTTTTGGGCAGGTCCACTACATATAAAACACTGTACCTTCCAGGCCACATCCCCTAAAGCACAGTGGGGAGGCTCCCGGGACACAAGACGCTATTCTCACTGGCACCATATACCAACCACCTCAGAAGACTTCATAGTTCGCCTCAATTAATGAGGTATTATTGTATGTTTTAGATGTTTACTGAGCCATCTTACACCAATCTTCCACTTCCAATGTCTCGTCCAGGTCTTGCTCCCATTTTTCCATATAGAATAGCTTAGCTGAAGCTGAGGCAAGTATATTATAAAGTTTAGATATGTGGCCAATGTTCCTACCGTTCCTACCAAGATATTCCATTGAAGTGGAGGTGGTCAAGTCTGAAGTGCGTTTTACATTGAATATCGGTAAATTTCAATGTCAGGAAGCTGATATTTTTCTTGTAAGAATTTGTGCCACATTTTTATTTATATTCTGTCCTGCCCCCCACCTTACCTAGTAGAGAATATTGTGTATTACTGCCGCATCCTCCTGAGATATTCATGTCAGATATCCCAAGAGCCAGTTGCATCCATAGAACGTCAGGAGGAGGGTGGACCTGGCGGCATGTCATTGGGGGGGAAAGCAGCCTGAACCAGGAACAGACAGTCAGCCCCCAATGATGTAAATGGAGAAGATGGCATTGTGGGACCAATGGTGCTTAGGCAGATCACAGCAGGACAATGCTGGATTCACTGGACGGGTGAGTATGTTAATTGAGGCAGGGAAGAGGGACATTCCTCTCTAAAGAAAAAAAAATACGGTGGGAGGGAAGCTGTTCTTTGAAGAAAAAAAAAAAGTACAGTGAAAGGAAGTTTCCCTCTACTTTCCCCTACTTTGTTTTTCTTTACTCTTACATTGTCCACTGCCTCAAAATACATTCACTTACACCCAGCAAATCAAGCGTCGGCTTTTGCATGCCAGGTTCTGCGTTGCCATCTTCCTGTCTAATGTCATTTGCAGCTGGTTCTCTCTTTCTGGTATAGGCAGCCCCCCCCCCGATGACGTTCCACCAGGTCCACCCTCCCCCACCCGACTGCTGTGTTGAAGTAGATGCACCCAGGAATATGTGACAGGCATATCCCAGGAGGCTTCAGGAGCAGAATAGATGTAGCTTAGGCGAAAATGGGGGAAAGGTGGAGTACAAAAAAGAAAAAAAAAATCTGCATTTCTAATCGTGGAAGGTGGGGGGTTTGTACAGATTAAACATGCGGGTAAAAGGCCTCCATCTTGTCCTCTGGGTGGGGGGGTCATTTGTTCTACTTCATGTGAGCTCAGGATGTCATTGACACACCCCCCTGGGGATGCATGACCACGTCAACCTGGGCTCACAGGAAAACGCTGTAAGGAATAATGCCTACGTGGTGACGTAAGCGCCATTCTTTACATTGTTCTGGACTACCAGGGCAGACGAGAAAAGACCTCAAGAATCGTCCACAGCAAAGTCATTCTGGATATGTTTACTTGGTCCAAGTAATAGAGAAAATACTGAAGCAAGAGAATCAGCATGATTTTGCAACAAGCCCCTTAACATAAAGTTGTTACATGTCACTCGGGAGGGAGGAGAGAGTCCCGGGAACTAAGGTGGCTATGGAAGGTGAAGGTCCTCTTTGAGGCCTCATTCATATGGGGGTATCAATGCATACCCCATGTTAGGGCCGTGTTCTTAGGCCTCTAGCACACAGCGCCGCCCAGCTACAGTGCGTCCCTCCTGGTTCTTTAATTTGCCCGGGAAAGACAGGTACAGTGTAGTGATCGACCAATATCGTTTTTTTATTGCCGATACCGATATTTTGGACATCGCATATCAGTATTGGCCGATATTGGCTGATATTTTCATACATTAAAAAAAATATATTATTTATTTTTTTTTTTTTTTTTGACAGGTACTCTTGTGGAGGGATCTGGGGGTCTAAGAGACCCCAAACCCCTCCTCTGCGCTTAAAAGCATTCAAAACGCCAAGTTTGGCTGTTTTGAATGCTGTAATTTTTTTTAATTTGGCGCCGAGTACCCGGAAGTGATGTCATGACATCACTTCCGGGTTTTTACATGGAGACCCGATCAGAGCTGAATGCGGCTTTGATCAGGTCTTGACTTCGGCGGCCGTGCAGGCTGGTTGCCAGGGTCTCCCGGTGGGACGTGAGCCCGGGCGAGCCACGAAAAGGCGGTGGGAGGGGGGGTACGTCCCCTCCCGCTCCGTGTAATGACAGCCGAGCGGCTTCTCAGCCGCATCCGTTGTCATTACAAGACAGCCGACCGTCGGCTATGGACACCAGTACCGGGGTGATGCCTCTAGCTGCAGGCATCACTCCGGTACAAGCACTTTCCCAAAATATCGGTAACCTCAGGGGCCGATTCCGATATATCGGGGAAAGTGCATATCGGCTTTGCCGATAATCGGTCGATCCCTAGTACAGTGTCCTGCCCTGCTGAAGAAGATGTGCCTTCCAGTCCTTCGGTCTTGAATACACGGGGCCCTAAACGCTGGTACCACTCACTTTTAGCCCCATCCAGCCATATATTTTGCCAGGCCCCCTGCAGTGGTTCTAGAAGCTTCACCTATCCCTCCTGGGCACAATAAAACACTAGGAGAGATGCATCGCAGCTGGACAGCCCCGTGTGCAAGGGGCTTTAGAAGTAGGGTTAGTGTAGATGGTCTGTTCACACTATTTTCAGTGACTGGCATTTCTCTGCACTTAATCAATGCCTGTCACTGAAGGGGCACATAGCAAACAATCATTTTTTTGTACCCTTTTTACAATGCAACGCTGCGGTCAGGTGGTTCACATCAGAGCCTGTTGTAGTCCATTTTTTGTCCACTTGCAGGTGCATATGAGTGAATGAAATTGGATTCCAACATTTCAATAAAGTTTAAAAAAAGAAAGAAGTAAAGAGTGCCGTGCAGTGGCACATAACAGACCCTAGTCCACGTACTGAAACAAGTCATTTTAGTGTGGGGCTACTGTTAACAAGCTTTAAAAGTCTGCATATTTCTCAGGCTGCTATTGCTAAATCTCCATTTTGCAAAAGCTATATACCTAGTTGCATACGGATATTGTAATGTACACCCATCTCTTCTTCATGTAGAGATTCTTCACTTCCTCCCAAGATCTAGGCCAACCTTTCCCAACCAGAGTTCCAAGGGTTCCTCAAGAGGTTGCAAGGGGTTTCCTCAGTAATGGACAATTTCTAACTCTCAGATGAGTAAAGACTGACACCAATTCCCAATGACCACCAATGTAAGGAGAATTCTTCCGATTGACCACCAAAGTAATGAGCATTCTTCCCACTGACTACCAAAGTAAGAAACATTCTTCCCACTGACCATCACGCTAATGCACTGTGAGCTGTAGATATAGTAACTGATAGCAGGCGTTCTCTGAGGCTGGAATTTTATTTCAAGGGTTCCTCCATTGTAAAAAGACTGAGAAATGAAATGATCTAGACCAGGGGTCTCCAAACTTTCTAAAAAAAGGGCCAGACTTTAGATTTAGACTTTAGGGGGCACACAGGCACTGTTCCATAAAGTAAACTGAGCTACATTTTTAACCACTTGCCGACCGCCGCAAGTACATATACTGCGGCGGTCAGCCCCGTGCAGGCAAAGTGACGTATCGGTACGTCACTCGCCTGCGAGCCAATAGGGGGCGAGCACGCACCGCCGAAGGTGCGCTCCCGCCCCCCCCTGCTCGTTCACTGTGATCCCCGCACGTGTGACCGGCGGACCCGATGTCCGCCGGGCAACTCGCGATCATCCTTTACAGAGGGAGAAGGGCAGGCGGCTAATGTAAACAAAGCCGCCTGTCATTCTCCCCTGTGTAAGTGCACAGATCATACGGTCCTGCTATATAGGATCCTATATCTCTGTAGTTACACAACAAGCTACATCCCTTCACAGTTAGAAGCACGCCCCTAGGGACACACTTAACCCCTCCTTCTCCAATAAAGTTAACCCCTTCCCTGCCAGTGTCATTTTTACAGTAACAGTGCATATTTTTAGCACTGATTACTGTAGTAATGTCACTGGTACCCCCAAAAGTGTCAAAAATGTCAGTCAAGGGTCCGATCTGTCCACCGCAATGTCGCAGTCCCACAAAAAAAATCGCAGATCGCCGCCATTATTCGTTAAAAAAAAAAAACAATAAAAATCTTTCCCTTAGTAAACGCAATAACTTTTGCGCAAACCAATCAAAACACGCTTTTTGCGATTTTTTTTACCAAACATATGTAGCAGAAAACAAATTGGCCTAAAATGTTAAGAAATTTTGATTTTTACATTTTTTGGGGGGGGGGGGGGGGATTTCATATAAAAAAATGTGAAAAATATTGTTATTTTTGCAAAATTGTCGCTCTTTTTTTGTTTATAGCGCATGATCAAAAAATTGCACAGGTGATCAAATACCACTTAAAGAAAGCTCTGTTTGTGGGGGAAAAAAGGACGTCAAATTTGTTTAGGTACAGCGTCACACGACTGCGCAATTGTCCGTTAAAATCACGCAGTGCCGAATCGCAAAATAGGGCCTGGTCAGGAAGGGGGTAAAATCTTCTGGGGCTTAAGTGGTTAAGTGGACCATGCGCAGGCAGGTAAGTTTATATTATTATAAAGATCCTGTATAAATTGCTTACACACAACCCGGAACCAACACTAGTTTGCAAGCAACCAAGCGCTTAGAGAGGATAACTACCTCTAATACAGTGTGATAACAGATGCTGCTACTTAATAAAATAACATGAATAGGAGAATATGTGTAAATACAAACAATATGTAGATACAAAAAATCCTAGTAGCGCAAACAAGAATGATAAACTCACTCCCCAATCACAATCACTGAAAACTTGATAAAATCCAGTAAAGACTGTAGAAATAAATATAAAAAATATATAAAAATAATAGTCCCAACATGGATCAGTCCACCAAAGCAGCGTTGAAAAACGTATGACAAATAACGATATTCACACTGATGTATCCCTTGAGAAATCCTAATCTGTGCAGAAATAAAGGATCACCTTGACCACCACCACTGTGCTCTGAAGGGGGGAAGGTAATGCACACTCACCGACTTCACTGGCCCAGTGATTCTCACCACTGAGCAAACAAGCCACAATACAGCCACTTCCGCTCGGGACTCCGGATTGGGACCAATCAGACCAATGACAGGCTCTGCTGCATCCACTTGGGGTTCCGGGATAGGACCGATAATGGGCTCAATCAAATACAAGGGACATGCAAGGGAAGGAAGGAATAGAGCTCCACTAGTGTGATAACGTATAATACTGGCTTTATTCCAAAATACACAATATATCACACTCACATGACATCAGTTGGATAATCGCATGTCCGGAGGTGTGTACCCATCGGGACCCGTATCCTGACTCCATGCCGCGGATCGCGCCTTCCGGGTGCTCACACTCCTCGTACACTCTGACTTGGTTACGCCGCCTGGCCACGCCCCGACGCGTTTCGTACTTCCGATTCCTCACGGGGGCGTGGCCGCGGCGGTATGGCAGCAAACTAAATACCTACGACTCTCCGCCCATCCGGGCGGGGCCATGGAGTACGCAATTTGTCAATGGCTAAGCATTTCCTGTTCCGGACGGACACCAATAGACGCGGTTGCCTAGCAACCACGGCTCCCGTGAATTTTGGCCAAATCTTTCTCATGCCCGCTCCCAGTACCACATTAGCAGACTACATTGTGCCTCACATGGCTATCAAGCTGGAAATCATGGTACCACTGGTAATGAGGCGTCTCACTATGAACAGGGGAAATGTATAACGCCATAAATTGTGCTGCATTCAATAATTCCTAATGGTGCCATATAGTGAATCATAATAAATGCACACATCATTCAACAATAATATTAGCACCACTGTTGTCATTGTACCTCAATCCAACCAGAAATACTAATATAATTAAAATTAAAATTAAAATACACCTCAAAAGGTGATGAATATAGTATATACTAATACATCATATATCACATATAAAATATAATACAGTGAATACAGTAGATACGAGATCATCAAAAATAGTTCAGAAATAGCTCAGAAAACCTTTTAGAATTATTAAAAAATAGTTTTAAAATATAACCAAAAAATAACTAATTAATTAAATTAATTCAAATAACCAATCATCTCACCCGCATGAATTGCCCGCGCGGGATATTGCGTAGCCAGTTTGGGTGGTGGCCACTCTGAATTGATAGATAACTATTCCTGTCGGTGGCTTTAAAAAAGAGTAGTTAGCTTCCCCAATACTT
The DNA here is from genome assembly GCF_965119305.1 of Pelophylax lessonae. Lineage (NCBI taxonomy): Eukaryota > Metazoa > Chordata > Amphibia > Anura > Ranidae > Pelophylax > Pelophylax lessonae. The sequence goes on from NC_138774.1 coordinate 54,166,908, forward strand.
TTTTAATATTCACATCCAAGAAATGGATTTCAGATTGACTCCAATGGAGGGGGGCCAATTGGGTGAGGGAGTTATCCAAGTGCGAAACTAAATGGATATATATGACCCAATCTCTCAGCCCGATTGGCCTAAACATCGAATTGGACTTAAATTGTTTTATTAGTGATTCTTAATTAATTGATTGGTTATTTGAATTAATTTAATTAATTAGTTATTTTTTGGTTATATTTTAAAACTATTTTTTAATAATTCTAAAAGGTTTTCTGAGCTATTTCTGAACTATTTTTGATGATCTCGTATCTACTGTATTCACTGTATTATATTTTATATGTGATATATGATGTATTAGTATATACTATATTCATCACCTTTTGAGGTGTATTTTAATTTTAATTATATTAGTATTTCTGGTTGGATTGAGGTACAATGACAACAGTGGTGCTAATATTATTGTTGAATGATGTGTGCATTTATTATGATTCACTATATGGCACCATTAGGAATTATTGAATGCAGCACAATTTATGGCGTTATACATTTCCCCTGTTCATAGTGAGACGCCTCATTACCAGTGGTACCATGATTTCCAGCTTGATAGCCATGTGAGGCACAATGTAATCTCCTAATGTGGTACTGGGAGCGGGCATGAGAAAGATTTGGCTAAAATTCACGGGAGCCGTGGTTGCTAGGCAACCGCGTCTATTGGTGTCCGTCCGGAACAGGAAATGCTTAGCCATTGACAAATTGCGTACACCACGGCCCCGCCCGGATGGGCGGAGAGTCGTAGGTATTTAGTTTGCTGCCATACCGCCGCGGCCACGCCCCCGTGAGGAAGTCGGAAGTACGAAACACGTCGGGGCGTGGCCAGGCGGCGTAACCAAATCAGAGTGTACGAGGAGTGTGAGCACCCGGAAGGCGCGATCCGCGGCGTGGAGTCAGGATACGGGTCCCGATGGGTACACACCTCCGGACATGCGATTATCCAACTGATGTCATGTGAGTGTGATATATTGTGTATTTTGGAATAAAGCCAGTATTATACGTTATCACACTAGTGGAGCTCTATTCCTTCCTTCCCTTGCATGTCCCTTGTATTTGATTGAGCCCATTATCGGTCCTATCCCGGAACCCCAAGTGGATGCAGCAGAGCCTGTCATTGGTCTGATTGGTCCCAATCCGGAGTCCCGAGCGGAAGTGGCTGTATTGTGGCTTGTTTGCTCAGTGGTGAGAATCACTGGGCCAGTGAAGTCGGTGAGTGTGCATTACCTTCCCCCCTTCAGAGCACAGTGGTGGTGGTCAAGGTGATCCTTTATTTCTGCACAGATTAGGATTTCTCAAGGGATACATCAGTGTGAATATCGTTATTTGTCATACGTTTTTCAACGCTGCTTTGGTGGACTGATCCATGTTGGGACTATTATTTTTATATATTTTTTATATTTATTTCTACAGTCTTTACTGGATTTTATCAAGTTTTCAGTGATTGTGATTGGGGAGTGAGCTTATCATTCTTGTTTGCGCTACTAGGATTTTTTGTTTCTACATATTGTTTGTATTTACACATATTCTCCTATTCATATTATAAAGATCCTGCCTGTTGCATTTTTTTTTAATTTAGGCTTTAGTTGGACTTGGCAGCTATACATGCATAGATTTAAAGCGGAGTTCCGAGCACAAAAACTATTTTTTTTTTGTGCCCCTCCGCTAGGTAGAGCTCACCTGAAAAGGATTTGGATAGTTATTTTTATTTTTTTTGTTTACTCACCTTTTTATTGAAGATCGTAAATACTCACCTCTGACTGCTTCCTCCCTCGGAGCCGCGGCTCACCCCGTCACTTCCTGCCTCGCGATGATTCCTAGGAGCTAAACGTCATAGCTCCCAGGAATCAATGCGACGGCACCGGCCCCGCTCGTCATTTCCGGGCGACGCCGCATTCCCCTGCTAAACAGCTTCTTGGCATGCCCAGATGCTGTTTAGGAATGCGGAGCCGCACCGGAAGTGACGAGAGGGGCCAGTGCAGTGCATTCTGGGACACGAAGACGCGGAAGAAGACAGAGAAGAGGACCGCGCCGGCTTCAGCTGCCCAAAACAGAGATGGAAACGCTGTGGAAGAAATTTTCTAAGTAAGTATTTCTTCTAAAAGGTAAGTGTGAACCGGGACAGATCAGAGGCTAGCCATTGTGGAATGTGCTAGCCCTGACTGTCCCGGGGGTATGTTCAGCAAAAAATCATTTCTGTGCCCGGAACTCCGCTTTAACTAACTGATTCCTCTGTCCACGCTAAACTGTGTGGATGGAGTTATCTCCCCACTAGCTTATGTATTCTGGCACCAGAGGCTGTCACAATATCCAACAGCGACTGCATCTGATTGAATGAAGTCACCGTCCAGATGACAATTTTCCACCCAGCTCCTTCAACAAAAGTCAGCTGACAAAACAACTTTCATCGAGCCGTGTGTTGCTGAGAAGGGCACCTACAGTTTGATTTCAATTGAATCAGCTGAAATTTGAGCCGTGTATGGCAGCCTTTACTCCCATGTACATTGCTGTCCAGACTGAGCGGTGCCTGAGCTCAGGTTGACTATTCATATGCATACGCAATCAAGCAATGTAAACAACTCTCTTGCAAGGAAAACGATGCGGTGCATTTCCCAGTCCCGACAATGCTGGGGGGAAAAGTCATCTTTAGTTGTGCAATGATTATTTTAACCTTTTTACTGATTTTTTCATTAATGCGTGGAGGGCATACTGGCTAGGGGTTCCATGAGTTGTGGCTGTATGACCTCCCATCTGATGGTGCCCGCACGGTTCCAGGCCCGGCCAACACCATTCGACAGAAGAAGCAGCATTCCTGCAGTGACAAAAAAATACTTATTACTAAATATATGATTGCGCTAAACTAAAAACACTGTGGTAATGATAAAGTGCAAAGATGTGTACAAATATGTAGTGATACAATAAAAAGTGCACATTCAATAAACAAAAATCAAACTAAAAATCAACTAAGTCTATTAAACCATATCATATTGAAGTGTCCATAAAGCAGTCCATATTGTGTAGCAGCGGATATCTAAATATTGGTAAACACTTGATAAACTTTTTGTATGGCACTATACACCTCCACCAATTCACCCAGATTGTATATGTGCTTACCAGAAGCTGGGGACCCCTTATTATAGGGGGTCTTACACGCGGATAAAATCACAAGCACCAGACATCAGAAGGAGGCACCTTCTCCCCGTATTCACTGATGATCCCAATATGTTAACCCGGGCAATGGGCTTCCAAACAACATATCCAGGGGAAAAAAAAAAATGGGCTCGATAGTGAAGTACATTTAAGCAAAGGAATTTATTAAGAGATGGGTGCACTTACATTTTGTAGGTAAAATCAGAGCATATAGTCACATAATGCTGTCTCCGGTTCCCGGACACCTTCTGCGTTCCACGAGCGTGTTACCAGGAGCCGGGTTGGCGCAGTCATAGGTCCTTGCTTCCCGACGCGTTTCGTAAGCACGTCATGTCATCTGGTTTCTACTTAAAGTGAAATTTCACAGCAAAAAAAAACAAAAAACTTTGTTGCTGTTATAACCTCCCTCATCCACCTCTCAAATCTAGGTTTTATCTCCTAGTATTTCAGACATTAGTGTGTGTTGTGATAATATGGAGCAGCCATTCTCAGCTTGGGTTCTGTTAAACACTTTGTATCCTCCAAAGGTTGCTAGGGGTTCCTTGAGCTGTGGCTGATTGACCTCCCATCTGATGGTGCCTGCATAGTTCCAGGTTCAACATTACTTGGCAGAGCCAACAGCATGACTACAATACATACATTACAATGTACACCTATCTGTTCTTCATGTACAGATTTTTCACTTCCTCCTAACATCTAGACCAGCCTTTCCCAGCTAGAGTTCCAAAGAGTCCTAGGGTTCCTCAAGAGGTTGGAAGGGGTTCCATGAGTAATGGGCAGATTCTAGCTCTCAGATCAGTAACAACCGACACCAATTATGTTTTTAGCTACCTGTAAGGAGCATGCTTCACACTTACCTCAAATGTAAGGAGCATTACTCATAGTTTCATAGTTGGCAACAGTGCTGTATCTTGGCCTAGGCCAACAAGGCCCAGGCCTAGGGCAGCACTTTGCAGGGGGGGCAGCAAAAAAGCTACACCCCGCAAATAAAAGGGTCACATGGAAAGGGTCCCTGCCAGCTTGTGCCACACTTTTAGTATAATGCCAGTCCTATGGTGCAAATTGGGCTGGAGGGCAGGTTCCAGGAGGCAAATCAGCCTGGCATCCCCATAAAGCAGTCACACTGCTACCTGTCGGTATGATAATACCGACCGGTGAGGACTTTCGGACAGACCGCAGGCCGCCGACCACACTTAATACAACTGGCCCGACGGCCGCCAATGCTAATAAGTGTGGCACTGCAGCCTAATGCTCCGCCTACCCTCCTCCACCCCCAGGTATGGCAGGCATCATGTAAATAATATATATAACTGATGAGGCTGCACTAATAAACTGTGGTTGTGGCCTGTGGTTTACAGATGACAGGGCGTGTCATAAACAGGAAGGGGTGTGACCTTTACAGGAAGGGTGGGTCTTATTTCAATTAGGGGGTGCACAAGTTTAGTCAGGCCTAGGGCAGCACAAAACCTAAATACACCACTGGTTGGCAAGATTAAATTAGGACTCTAGTCCATCTAGTTCAGTGTGTGTGTCTCTCTCTACCACTCCCCATATACCTGTATATGTTTTTTCAGTAAAATTCCCATCTAAAAGTTTATTTAAATTATTGACATTTCCCACTGAAACCACTGATTATCGAAGGGAGTTCCACATCCTTGCTGCTCTTACAGTATAACCCCCCCCCCCCCTACGCTATTTAGGTTAAACAGCTTCTAATCCAAATTCATTGAGTAGCCACGTGTCCTCTTGAGTGATCTGAGAATGAATGGTTCCCTCCCAATGATGGAATCACCATTAAGATTTTTGTTATATTGCTATCATATCCCCTTTCTCTTTTTCACGGAGAATACATTTAATGTTTGTAATCGTTCCTCATAACTAAGGTCCTCCAGTCCCCTTACGGATTTTGTTGCCCTTCTCTGGACTCTTTCCAATTCTGCACATCCCTCCTGAGAACTGGTGTCCAGAACTGGACGGCACACTCAAGATGTGGCCAAACCAGAGTTTTGTAAAGTGGTAGAATTACACGAGGGATCTTCAAAAAGTTTCACACTTTTTTTTAACCAAGATGTGTATATATATATATATATTCTGAAACTTTTTGAAGAACCCTCGTAGTTTTATCCCTTGAGTAAATACCCTTTTTAATGCATGCTAATATTCTACTGGCATTGCTTGCTGCAGTTTGGCATAGCATGCTATTGCTGATGTAGAAGCACTGGTGCGCTGCTATGGCTGGCAAATTGTGTAATATAACCACAGTGAATAGGTAAAAATGTGATTTGCTGCTCCCACCAACTCAAGTACTCATAAACTTGAACAAATGAATAAATAATAATGTGAAAGTGGTGCGCTATTCTGTGTAAACATCAATGTGTAGTACACTGAACAAAATTATAAACCCAACACTTTTGTTTTTGTCCCATTTTTCATGAGCTGAACTCAAAGATCTAAGACTTTTTCTATATATACACAAAAGGCCTATTTCTCTCAAATATTGTTCACAAATCTGTCTAAATCTGTGTTAGTGAGCACTTCTCCTTTGCCGAGATAATCCATCCACCTCACAGGTGTGGCATATCAAGATGCTGATTAGGTAGCATGATTATTGCACAGGTGTGCCTTAGGCTGGCCACAATAAAAGGCCACTGAAAAATATGCAGTTTTATCACACAGCACAATGCCACAGATGTCGCAAGTTTTGAGGGAGCGTGCAATTGGCATGCTGACTGCAGGAATGTCCACCAGAGCTGTTGCCTGTGAATTGAATGTTAATTTCTCTACCTTGGTGTGTATTGGGTTGGTACCTCAGGCCAAGTTTAATTGGGACTTTTTGGGCAAGTGAAGTTGATACAGGATATAAAGAGAGGGAGAAAGCAGGACATAGGAGCGACTGCAGCCCGGATTAAAAAACTCCCCCTTCGAAATCTAACCTTTAAAGCCCAACAAGGACAGATGGGATAACCCACTCTAAAAAACTCGGAGGAATTACCACCTTCCTGTATACCATCAAGAGACAGACAAATTATATATTTTTGTGATAGTCCTCTATCTGGAATTATTTTGCAGTCACAGATGGGACCACTAAAGATATCTGAGATATGACCCCTCTCTAAGCCCAAACCCTTTGGGATGCTCCAAAAATCACCTGTGAAAGCCCGATACTGACGCTACCTTAGGTTCTCGCTGTTCAGTGCTGGACATAAGAACCACGCATGGAAAAAAGAAAAAATAATTTATAAATTGTGACGATACTTGAAAAAGGCTTGCTAAAAGCCGAAACGCGTAGGTTACGCAGGAATTTTCTCTAAAAACTTCCAAGCCACACAGCATGGAAGAACAGAGACATATATTCCTACCAACAGTCACTATTTTGACATATGTCACTGCATTTCCAACCTTCTAGCACCTAACCACTGGGGTCTATAACCCCCCACATTATAATATGAAAATACTTCATTTCTTTGATGTAATGAAACTTTTTTATTAAATATAAATTTAATTTTATATCCTGTATCAAGTTCACTTGCCCCTAAAGTCCAATTTAAACTTGGCCTGAGGTACCAACCCAATACACACCAATAACCCAGGGACGTGGCAGACACATACATTTATAAGCCTATTTGAGATCAAAACCAACCCTCTATAATTTCTCTACCTTAAGCCATCTCCAAAGGCATTTCAGAGAATTTGGCAGTACATCCAACCGGCTTCACAACCGCAGACCATGCGCAACCACACCAGCCCAGGACCTCCACATTCATTATCTTCACCTCCAAGATCGTCTGAGACCAGCCACCCGGACAGCTGCAGCAACAATCGGTTTGCATAACCAAAGAATTTGTGCACAAACTGTCAGAAACCGTCTCAGGGAAGCTCATCTGCATGCTCATCGTCCTCATCGGGGTCTCGATCTGACTGCAGTTATTCCTCGTAACTGACTTGAGTGAGCAAATTCTCACATTTGATGGCGTCTGGCACTTTGGAGAGGTGTTCTCTTCATAGATGAATCCCAGTTTTCTTAGATCTTTGAGTTCAGCTCATGAAAAATGGGGGCAAAAACAAGTGTTGCGTTTAAAATTTTATTCACTATAATTATATATTCATAATCATATTGCAATCAATAAAGCAGTACATATCATAAAAACAAACCTAGAACCAGAATAACATTGTGATTCGTTTAAAAACAAAGGATTAGTGCCAACATGTGAAATTGTGTAAAAATCACCAGCCTGTGCTTGTAATAGTATTTAGCTTCCTGGCTCCCTAGGAATAGTACCTTGTTTATCCCTGCCTGCTAACCTGTCTTCGATTCCCTTGTTGCTGCCCTTTCCGTTGAACTTGGGTTACTCTTTCATATTGCCCCTAGTCTGACTTTGGATTGATTGTTTATTGGATTTTGCATGCCTGCTACCTGCCTCAGCCTCAGCCTAGGACTATTTACTGGATTACGCTTGTCTGCTTTCGGCCCTGACCTCCAAACCTTTCTCAGGGTTACGCAACCAGCTTCAGCCTTCCCAGACCACCACCGCCTTCTGGACTGTGGCTCCAACGCTCTTCCACAGTGACCACGACCCCCGCCTGACCAGCCTATACTACAGTTGAAGGCTCTGACATGGGTAATCAGACCTGCCTCTTCCACAAGTGACAGTGCAGAACAAGGCAAGGTGGCTTGGCTTACTATATACTGCACAATATCTTTGTGCTGCAGGTGAGCACGCATTGCACTCACAGGTGAATAGCGGGTGGATGGATCTTGCACATTGATCGCTGAGGTTTTTTATTGAAGAAGCACTGCATGTTTAAGAGACTCAAGGATTTACCTTTATTATTGGAAGAACGTTCATAATATATATATACACAGTATCTCACAAAAGTGAGTACACCCCTCACATTTTTGTAAATATTTTATTCTATCTTTTCATGTGACAACACTGAAGAAATTACACTTTGCTACAATGTTAAGTAGTGAGTGTACAGCTTGTATAACAGTGTACATTTGCTGCCCCCTCAAAATAACTCAACACACAGCCATTATTGTCTAAACCCCTGGCAACAAAAGTGAGTACACCCCCTAAGTGTAAAAGTTCAAATTGGGCCCAATTAGCCATTTTCCCTCCCCGGTGTCATGTGACTCGTTAGTGTTACGGGGTCTCAGGTGTGAATGGGGAGCAGGTGTGTTAAATTGGGTATTATCGCTCTCACTCTCTCATACTGGTCACTGGAAGTTCAACATGGCACCTCATGGCAAATAACTCTCTGAGGATCTGAAAAAAAGAATTGTTGCTCTACATAAAGATGGCCTAGGCTATAGGAAGATTGCTAAAACCCTGAAACTAAGCTGCAGCATGGCGGCCAAGACCATACAGCAGTTTACCAGGGCAGGTTCGACTCAGAACAAGCCTCACCATGGTCGACCAAAAAAGTTGAGTTGAGCTCAGCGTCATATCCAGAGGTTGTCTTTGGGAAATAGATATATGAGTGCTGCCAGCATTGCTGCAGAGGTTGAAGGGGTGGGGGGTCAGCCTGTCAGCGCTCAGACCATACGCCGCACACTGCATCAAATTGGTCTGCATGACTGTCGTCCCAGAAGGAAGACTCTTCTAAAAATTATGCACAGGAAAGCACACAAACAGTCTGTGGTGTCATCATGGAGGAGTGGAAGAGAACTCTAATGTTTTAATGATATGTACTGGTTTATTGATTACGATATGATTATGGCTATATAATTACTACACATTGATGTTTACACAGAATAGAGCACTATTGTCACATTATTATTTATGCTATTGCTGAGTCTGTCATCTACTAGGACCCCCTGATCTTTTTCCATCCTTTATTCTACCAGAGGTTCTCCGCCTAGTGTGTAGCTTGTATTCATATTTTTAACCCCTAAATGCATTATTTTACATTTCCCAGCATTAAACCTCATTTGCCAGGTGTTTGCCCACCCCTATTTTATCGAGGTTTTTCTATAAAGTTGCTGAATCCTATATTCTTCCTACTGACCACCAATGTATGGGACATTCTTCCCACTGACCACCAATATTAGATCTATCTCCTAGCATTTTAGACATTAGTGTGTGTTTTCATATTATAGAGCAGCCATTCTCAACTAGGGTTCCGTGGAACACTTGGTATTCTCCAAAGGTGGTTCATAGAGTTATAGCTGATTGACCTCCCATCTGAAGGTGTCTGCATAGTTGCAGGCCCAACCCCACTTGGCAGAGCCAGTAGCATGACTGTAAGGGTAACATTTTGAGGACCACTGTAAGGAGGGGCATTTTTCCCACCGACCACAACCAATGTAAGGTCCATTCTCCCAATGACCACAGATGGACTAATATTAGCAGAGACTCCCCATCACCTATAAATTATTTCAAGGGTTCCTCTAGGGCTTCAAGGTTGAGAAAAACTGTACCAGCCATCCAGGACACAAACAACTTGACTGATAACTGTGCTTATATTATTATTATATGGGGTCACAGTGAATATTTTTTTTTTTTTAACAAGGTTCTGATCCTTTCCCACTTCATCCAAAGCTTACAAAAAAATGTTGGCTGGAGAAAATACACCTTATGGGCTCTTTCACATGGGCAACCAGAGGGTCGTAAAAACACCAGAGATCACTTTTCAGAAGACAAAAGAGACTGCTGACCAGGGGCAGACAGGCAACTTTCAGCCCAGGGGGCAAATACAAACCAGAGGCCCATGGTGCAGCGACTAGGCCCCCCTCCCTCTCTTCCTCTTCCCATCCTCCTCCTGACCCTCATTCCGGGCTGAAGCTCCACTCCAGGTACTCTCTACTCACCAGCTGAATCCCGGTTCCTGACCGGGCCAGCGAAGGGCGGTTGGAGGGAGCTGGGACAGCTTGGTTGGGGCTGGCTGGGAGAGGAGAGTCTCCAGTGGGGCATTACACCGCCCTCTGCTCAGATACAGTTTACACCATCCATGCTGGGGGGGAGGGGCTGTGCTTTGTCCTTGTCTTCATCCTGCACTCAGTAGGTCAGCGGCTTTTTACTTCTCTTCACCAGGAATCCTTTAGGCATGTCTGTGGCAGAAGTGGTGCAGCCTTTTTACGGGGGATCAGAGCGGCCCAGGGGGCAATTGCCCCCCTGGCCCAGTCCTCCCCTGCTGCGGACCATGTGAAAGAGCCCTAAATGGAAAAACAAATGTAATACAAGCTTCTTATTACTCTATTTAGTTTTTGGATAACTTGAGAGGAAAGCCAATGATCCATATCAGAACCCCAAGGCCTGTTCAGGACATTAAGACTTTGAGCATGTTCAGGGCAACACAGGTGTGGTCTTCAGCATACATATTGTGTATTCATTGAAATAAAGCAAACAAACTCAAAAAGCAGTGCTAGTGATTTGTTATTAGGAGGGGAGAACCAAATAACCAGCCCTATAGGTTTTAGGATAACACCACAATTCCTAAATTTCGGGATGCGTTTTTGTATATGCATTTAAGCACATTTTTTATTTTATATATTTTTTTTTTATTTGGACACTTGTGTGTTCTGGTGCGTTACATACATTTTGGTGTGTTTACATCCGTTTTGCCACGTTCCAGACTAACAAATTCAGCAGGTTCTACTTTTGTTGACTGCACTGGAACTAACCACACTTGTGTGACCTAGGGTCACTGAAATATATGGAAAACACTGTGCATATGTTTTTGATGCATTTTAAAAATGCTCTGGAAAGCATCTGGTGTGAACCAGCCCGAAGCTGCAGTCCAGTGCGTTTTCTGGACAGTGTTTAGCATGGATTCCAATGACCCTAGTTCACACAAGTTCAGTGCATTCCAGTGCAGTCAACAAAAGTAGAACGTATTGCATTTTTTTGCATAGACTCCATCTGGAACGCAGCAAAAGGCATCACAAATGCACTGTAATGCACATGTCTTCAATTGAAAAGAAGAAACAAAACACACCCGAATGCATCAAAAATGCACTTGCAGAAATGCATCTGGAATGCAGAAATTGTGATGTGAAATGGCTTTTAGACTGGATTCCCAAATCAAATTTTATTTTTGGAAAGAGTAGGGAAGAGCTAGAAACCCTTTTCATTCACTGTACTATTCTAATCTTCGCATTGCTTCCTAATAGGCGGTGCCTCGCTAGTCGCTATACTAGGGGATCTCTGCTGTACCATCAGATAGAGATAGCAAATTAGGTAAAGTGGTGAGACAAACCAGCTCTGCATTTGCTGCGATTTAGCAGCCATGGTCATGATAAATATCTGGCATTAGGACACATAGGTCTGTAAATCGTTAGGAGATTGTGCTTGAGGCGGCAGTGGTAGTGATGGTTCCTGATATGGAATTTTGATAATACAGAACCCCCCCCCCCTCCTCTTCTTATACTCCAACAACCTCAAGACATTACCTCTACATGTACAGAGTGCAACAACCCATAGCTAATTATTATAATTCATCTTTAGCTCCATTAACCTTAAAATCTGATTGGGTGCAACGGTTAACAGCACTTTCCCCTAATCATCATTGCTCTTATATGGCTTTACTGTAAGGCCATTAGTCACATTTGTCACCCCCCCCCCCCCCCCAGTATGAAGACATAAGAACATACTGTATAACCTAAGGAAGATATACAGTATTATTATCATGAATTGTCCCTGTATAGTACAAGATTCCTTTAGTGGCTGACACACAGTTACTAAGATGTATTGCGCATTCTTTACGCCTACGTTTCCTGAGAGTTCTCTGCAGGAAACAAGACTTCCTGAGGAACCTGTGTAGGACCTAGAGAGTCTACATGGCAGTCCTTAATTCATGCGGAAAAATGTCAGGTACTTCACCTATAGCCTAATCAGCTGTAATCCAGGTATTTTGGGGGCTATGTGAAATAAATGATGTCCTTACTTTAAGGCAGGTTTTTACGTAAGGTAAAGAAGACATTTTCTTGGGCAACTCCACTGGTAGAGACATAACTACCTATTAGGGCCGGATCTAGCCTATCTGATCGGGGGGGGGGGGGGGGTGTAGTATAAAAAAGTCAGGGAGCATAATGTCAACAACATGACATAGATGTAGGGAACCAGTATTCATGCAGCGCATCACAACCTGGAAATAAGGTCTGAGGAGGTGCGAGTGTGAACAGGGAACACTAGTATATAATAGCCCATCATTAGATTACATTGATTAAACCTAACCTGTCTCTCCTTATATCAAGTGAACCCCCATTACATCAGGGTTTCTCATCAGAGTTCCTCTTTACAACAGGTGTCTCCATCAGAATGTCCCCTTGCATCAGATGTCCTCATCAGAGTGACCCCTACATCAGGTGTCTCCATCAGAGTGTCCCCTTGCATCAGACGTCCACATCAGAGTGCCCCCTACATCAGGTGTCTCCATCAGAGTGCCCCCTACATCAGGTGTCTCCATCAGAGTGCCCCCTACATCAGGTGTCTCCATCAGAGTGTCCCCTTGCATCAGACGTCCTCATCAGAGTGCCCCCTACATCAGGTGTCTCCATCAGAGTGCCCCCTACATCAGGTGTCTCCATCAGAGTGCCCCCTACATCAGGTTTCTCCATCAGAGTGTCCCCTTGCATCAGAGTACCTCCTTAAATCAACTATTCACATCAGAGTGCCCCCTTACATCAACTGTCCTCATCAAAATGCCCCCTTACATCAAATTTCTCCATCAGAGTCCCCCTTACATCAGTTGCCCCCATCAGAGTGCCTCGTGGATCAGTGGATGCACTCTTGGAAGCCTGAGGGGACACAGCCCATTCCAGCAACCCCCTAGATCCAGGCCTGGTCCCTGTATTGGCATTTTTAGGGGAAAGAGAAAGAATATTGGATTGAAATGTATCAATACATGGGCATGTTTATAGCGAGCAATGATATATGTGCCACAGTGACAATGATGCAACAGTGGCCTATGTACAGAAGTTTTCTTTGCCCAGTAGGTCATATGGACTAAGAAATGTTTCCTTTTTTTATCATGGATTCTGAAGTGATTAAGGCCCTTTCCTTCAAATAAATTGTTGCATAAGAAGCCCACCAAAAATGATCAATCGTACAAACTGAAAGCAATATGTGGACCAATGAGGGGCGAAGCATTGCAATAGTGGACTGATCTTGGCACTCAGAGACAGATGACAGATATGATAGAAGGGCAAGAGCATTACAAAAGATGAAAAAAAGGTTTGTCTGTGGGCAGAGCATAGAGCTGGCATTGTTGACTTCTTTTTAAAATGGCAGGTTATGGGGTTGTCATCCTTCTCAGGAATTCTCCATTGAAAGCATGCAGCTAATGAAGTTAGAACTCACATCCTGCACACCTGACACCTCAGGTCACCGGCTAAGTAGGCAGGGAAGACAGGGTCGTAATGACAAACCCAAAGCCAGTATATTTAGAAATAAGTCAGCAATAGTAGCTCAGATATTTCTAGCCCCACAAGTTCACTTTAAAGTAAACCTATGGTTTGCCATGCAAGACCATATCTCAGCACCGGGCCGATCTCCAAATATCAGCACTGTCCAATGGGGAAAGTCCATGGCCCTGTGTGAGCTACAACTTTAGTGACTCATAGCTTACACAGAATGAGTTCTACTTTTGGCATAGTGGTGGGGGAGCAAAGGAATTGTGAGCACGTGCTGCTGGGATGGGGGAAGGGCGAATCAAGTGAACCTGTTTAAGCTGTTTTTTTTTTTTTCAACCAGCAGGTTCAATTAAAAAAATCATGCATGTCACTTCTTCACTCCCCGCACCTTTCCTTTGTGGTTCCTCCGTCCAAGGGACTCGTGAGGCACCGCTTGCTGAGTTTTTGCGCTACGTTCAACTGCGCCACTGGGTGACTTCCTTGAGATGCAAATGCTCCAATCCCTTTCAATCCACAGCGTTCGAACATACCTGTCAACACTCTCCTGGTGTCCTGGGCACTATCTCCCTGATCTACTCTTCCCTGAATGCTATTGATCCTCCTTCTTCAACCCCCTACAAGTCCAGTTGGGACCAAGATCTGGGAACCTATATCGACCCCAAGGAATGGAGCAAGGCCTGGTTTGCCATAGCAGAAAATTCCTTCAGCACGATGATGCTGGAAGCAGGATAATATGTTCTTTTGAGCTGGTACTAGGTCCGGGCCCATATTGCAGGTTTGAACCCATCTTACAGCGATAGGTGCTGTAGATGCTGCAGCCAACACGGTGATGTAATTCATATCTGGTGGTCCTGCTCACATCTAATGGGGTTCTTGTCCAGGGTTTTTGTGCTCCTAAACACACTATTCCATGTACCTATTCGTAAAGGCGCTAAACTTGCTCTACTGCATTGCCGGATCCAGGGCCTATTGTCCTACCAGCAGAAGCTTGCAACTTACCTGTTTATTGCCTCACAATGCCTTATTCCTGAGGCCTGGAAGACACCTTCTGTATTTTTGGCAGTAGTGAAGAGCAATCAGACCACCCTTATAAATAGCAAAAAATGGGCAGTATTTTACATGACTCCCATGCTAAATTCCTGAAAGTGTGGGCCTCCTGGTGGTCGTATGCACCCCCCCACCCTGTATCCGAGCAGCCTTGGCATCTTAGAATTTTTGATATTACCACCCAAGCCTGCAGGAACCCTTCTCCCTACCCTACACTCCCCTTCCTCGATTTCCTATCTTCTCCTTTCGAGGAATCTCTCCCCCGGCCCCTGCTGGGTTTTTGTTTTATTTTTTCTTTTCCTCTTCTCCTTTCTCCCTCCTTTTTTTCTGTGACTGGCTTGCCGGTTTGCTCCTTTTTGTTTCCTCATGGTATGCCCCTAGGCCCTCAGGCTTCGGCAACTTATGCAGACCTACGGATCCTATTGCGAGGTCCTTAAGTTGATGTTTTACTTTACCAAAATGTTTAGTTGCACAAGATATCACTCATGCCTATATGCCTTGTTCCCTGTCCATTGTCATGTACCCCCTGTGTGGGTCATCAGCTGTCTTGTTATTTATGCGTACAACAAAAAAAACTTTGTTCCAGAATTTAAAAAAAATTATCTGATTTCCCCCTGCACACATTCCAGGTGGATGGAGGAATCACTCCCACTGTGGTATTGTTTCTGATGGCGGGAAAACGTACAGTACCTGTCGTCAGAATACATAGATCAGAGCAGCTGGCTACGGCCAGCGGCACGGATCATTCAGGAAAAAACCGACAGACTTGTTGTACAGAAGTCATCAGTAGATTGACTTCTGCACAACCAGCCTGCTCATACATAGGTTGAACTTTGGCAGGTCCCTGTGGATCTGGCAGAATTTCCTATATATGGCCACCCATAGTAATAGGAGTAGTCTTCTGGGCAGTCAGTCTCTGGCTTCTCATATGTCTTGAGGGCTTCTTCAGAGATCCTCCACACCATAGCTCTGTTCTCTTCCATCTTCGAGAGTTCCTTCTCACCTTGGGGTATTCCTATTACTACTCGTGCCCCCTCCATAACAATAAATACACAAAAAAATCTAATAGGAAGAGTATACTAGGAGTCATCCATAGATAGCATGGCTTTATTGATTAGGTCCATTGTTTTTGCTTCATTAAGGAAGGGACAATTCACAATGCATGTAACTGGATTATCTGTTGATACAATTATCTAATTTTCATTGTGTATAGTAAAAATGAAATCCCAATTGTTAAAGAATCAATAATCACTTGGAAAGATCTGATTGTTTAAGTATATCTTTAGAGAAAAGAGTATAGTCTTAGGCCGGCCATACATTGTGCGAATTTCTTTTTTGCAACCACGGGTTGCAGGAAATAAATTTGCTTGATTCCCCCATCAACACAGACAGTGCCGTCAGGGGAGTAAAGTAAAAGGAAGGGAAAGCGCCTCTTGACTGTGATAAAAGATTTTTATTACAAAAATGATGTAGTAACTTACATAAAAGTAAGAGGATTCGCGAGTCAATCGTCACGCTCCGGAAGCGGCTGGTGATGTATGCGGCATCCAGGCAAAGTCACTTAGTTCCGGAGGACTGGAGAGGCCCGCTCTTGTCTTCCGGATCACAGTGGACAGCGGTGAGGAGGCTGGTGCGGCGGCGTCTCACGTCACGGAGGTGTGGATGCGAAGTGTGGGCAGTCTGGGCTCACAACGCATTTTGGAGCATGCGCGATTGTCCGATCCTGGGCATGCGCACTCCTTTGTCAAGTGTCACACTTGACAAAGGAGTGCGCATGCCCAGGATCTGACAATCGCGCATGCTCCGAAACGCGTTGTGAGCCCAGACTGCCCACACTTCCCATCCACACCTCCGTGACGTCAGACGTCGCCGCCGGCCGCCGCACCAGCCTCTTTACCGCTGTCCACTGTGATCCGGAAGACAAGAGCGGGCCTCTCCAGTCCTCCGGAACTAAGTGACTTTGCCTGGATGCCGCATACATCACCAGCCACTTCCGGAGCATGACGATTGACTCGCGAATCCTCTTACTTTTATGTAAGTTACTACATCATTTTTGTAATAAAAATCTTTTATCACACTCAAGAGGCGCTTTCCCCTCCTTTTACTTTTCTACATAGAGTTGGCTTCACTCTTCCGGTCAGCTGCTCTGAGTGTCCATCCATCCATCCATCCATCCCTGGATCCACCCCGGACCTGCTCATCCCTTACTGGATTCCAGGTTAATTTAACTTTCTCCTCCCTCAGGGACTTGCACATGGACTTTCCATCCCCTCCTTGTGCTTACCTATTATGGTTTACTGTGTGATGCCGTACTGTATCCCAGTTACATACCCCAGATACACCTCCTGGCACTAACCTTCTATTGCAGCTGTCACTCTCCTAGCACTACCTCTGAGCGCCATACTGCCTACTATTTTTTACTAGTGCTGACAGGGGAATCCCTCCTGCTGAGAAATTGTCTGCTCCCGGCTGGGACAGGGGCGGGTGGGGGAAGCCATCCCTGCAAGGAGAAGACAGTGATTATTGCTAGCGGCTATAGGAGCCGCTATCGATAATCGTAAGAGAATCTGGCAGGCTGGTTGTACCCAGGTTGATCGATTGATCAACTCGGAACATTCAGCCTGCCCATTAAGGGTTCAAATCTCGGAGCGGTTTCTGCTGAACCAGCCGAGATTCGAACTGGGTATGGCCAGCCTAATGTGTAGACATAATCCAACCAGCTTCCAGGATGTGTCTCAGCTGGCCCTATTCATAATGCTCAGCTTTGTCCAGCTTACTTACTTACAGTGAGGAAAAAACGCATTTCAAAAAAGTTATATATTGATTTGCATTTTAATGAGTGAAGTAAGTATTTGACCCCTTTGCAAAACATGACTTAGTACATGTTGGCAAAACCCTTGTTGGCAATCACAGAGGTAAAAGGTTTCTTGTAGTTGGCCACCAGGCTTGCACACATCTCAGGAGAGATTTTGTGCAGATTGTCTCCAAGTCGTTAAGGTTTCAAATCTGACGTTTAGTAACTCGAACCTTCAGCTCGCTCCACATACTTTCTATGGGATTAAGGTCTGGAGACTGGCTACCCAGGACCTTAATGTGCTTCTTCTTGAGCCACTCCTTTTGTTGCCTTGGCCATATGTTTTGGGTCATTGTCATGCTAGAATACCAATCCACGACCCATTTTCAATGCCCTGGCTGAGGGAAGGAGGTTCTAACCCAAGATTTGAAGGTACATAGTCTTGTCCATTGTCCCTTTGTTGCGGTGACGTTGCCCTGTCCCCTTGGCAGAAAAACAGCCCCAAGGCATAATGTTTCTACCTCCATGCTTGATGGAAGGGATGATGTACTTGGGTTCATAGGCAGCATTCCACCTCCTCCAAACATGGCAAGTTGAGTTGATGACCAAAGAGCTTGATTTTGGTCTCATCTGCCCACAACACTTTCACCCAGATTTTCTCTGAATCATTCAGATGTTCATTAGCAAACTTCAGACGGGCCTGTACCTGTGCTTTTTTGAGCAGGGGGACCTTGCGGGCTCTGCAGAGTTTCAGTCCTTCACTCTGTAGCGTGTTACCATGGGCGTAGGAACCGGGGGGGACGGGGGGGACACATCCCCCCAGGAAATAATGCGGGGGGGGGGGCGGGTATGGTGAAATCCCCCCCAGTTTAGCAGTGGCGCGTCCGAGCGCAGTACAATTGAATGTCCCGCGCTCGGACCGCGCAGCCGCAGACGTGGCGGCCAGGGAGCAGCAGTGCGCCCCGACCCGCCCATTCTGTGACAATAGCGAATGAGAATTCGCTATTGTCACACGTATCCTCCTCCCGGCCAATCAGGGAGCGGGTCCTCCCGCTTCCTGATTGGCCGAAAGGCAAACACCGTGCCATTGGAGGAGGAGGAGGCGCCGCGGGAGGACTGAAGACTCGGAGACGCGGGGAGCCGGGGACTGAAGAGAAGCTGCGAGAGAGGTAAGTGCGGGGGGATCGCTGGCACTCTGCAATCATTGAGGGCAATGTGTGGCTGGCACTCTGCAATCATTGGGGGCAATGTGTGGCTGGCACTCTGCAATCATTGGGGGCAATGTGTGGCTGGCACTCTGCAATCATTGGGGGCAATGCTGTGTTCTGGCACTCTGCAATCATTGGGGGCAATGCTGTGTTCTGGCACTCTGCAATCATTGGGGGCAATGTGTGGCTGGCACTCTGCAATCATTGGGGGCAATGTGTGGCTGGCACTCTGCAATCATTGGGGGCAATGTGTGGCTGGAACTCTGCAATCATTGGGGGAAATGTGTGGCTGGCACTCTGCAATCATTGGGGGCAATGTGTGGCTGGCACTCTGCAATCATTGGGGGCAATGCTGTGTTCTGGCACTCTGCAATCATTGGGGGCAATGCTGTGTTCTGGCACTCTGCAATCATTGGGGGCAATGTGTGGCTGGCACTCTGCAATCATTGGGGGGATTGTGTGGCTGGCACTCTGCTATCATTGGGGGCAATGTGTGGCTGGCACTCTGCAATCATTGGGGGCAATGTGTGGCTGGCACTCTGCAATCATTGGGGGCAATGTGTGGCTGGCACTCTGCAATCATTGGGGGCAATGCTGTGTTCTGGCACTCTGCAATCATTGGGGGCAATGCTGTGACTGGCACTCTGCAATCATTGGGGGCAATGTGTGGCTGGCACTCTGCAATCATTGGGGGCAATGTGTGGCTGGCACTCTGCAATCATTGGGGGCAATGCTGTGGCTGGCACTCTGCAATCATTAGGGGCAATGTTGTGGCTGGCACTCTGCAATCATTGGGGGCAATGCTGTGGCTGGCACTCTGCAATCATGAGGGGCAATGCTGTGGCTGGCACTCTGCAATCATTAGGGGCAATGCTGTGGCTGGCACTCTGCAATCATTAGGGGCAATGCTGTGGCTGGCACTCTGCAATCATTGGGGGTCCTGTCCTGTCCTTGGGGGTCCTTTCCTGTTCCTTGGGGGGGTCCTGTCCTGTCCTTGGGGGGTCCTGTCCTGTCCTTGGGGGTCCTGTTCCTTCGGGGGGTCCTGTCTTATCCTGAGGGGTCCTTTCCTTATAATAATGTGTATTGTACTTCATGAGCTCGATGACGGCAAGTCTACTAGTTAATTAGCTAAAGTTTAAATTAACTCAAGATTAAATCACTGTCATCTATTAGTTGCTAGTGGGAACATAGAATACGGTTTGTGTTGGCTGTTCCTTAGATATGTTATATACAAGCTATTCTTGGCTAGTTTTGTATAGGGGCGGCTAGAATATCTGATACCCATGTTCAAGACTGAAGGAAGCGCTATACTGACGGAAGCACACAAGAGCATTGTGGGGTTGCGGTTCCGTTACAGGCTGTACTTATCTGCTGTAGGTATTTGCCATTGTAAACATATTATGTATTTGTCTAACTCAGGGATCAACAACTGGTCAATTGCAATGTACCCATCAATCACGGCCATGTGACAAGTTAAAACGGTATTAAATCCTTGTTTGTTGTTTTTTTTCAGTTAATGTTTTTGCACAGAGCAGTCCGATCCTCTTCTTCTGGGGTCTTCCGCCGGCATTTCAGGCTCCTCCTCTGCGGTGGGTGCCCCCACGGAAAGCCGCTTTCCTTGGGGGCACCCATACGGGCTCACTCCCGAGTCCATTGACACAGACAGTGTGACTTCTTCCCGCACACCCCCCACCCCAATCCTGTGTAACAAATTTTGATTTTCAGGAGCGGGAGGCAATGGCTCCCACTGCTATCAATCTGTCCAATGAGGAGGGAGACAGCGGCAGGAGCAACTGCACATGTGCACATCACTGGATGGGATCGGGCACAGGTAAGAAAAAGGGGGGGGGGGGGTTTGGGGGGAGCTGCAGCTCTAACGATTTTTCACCTTAATGCATAGAATGCATTACAGTGGAGTTCCAGACACCTGTCAAAAAATAAATAAAAGTCAGCAGCTACAAAAAGTGTAGCTGCTGACTTTTAAAAACAGCCACTCATCTGTCCCTTGGTCCAGCGGTGCACTCAGCCCAGCCGTCTTCATCCTCTGTCCTCCCTCGGGGGCGCCGGCATCTTAACTATGGGCACCCAGCTGTGACAGCTTGCGGCTTCACAGCCGGGTGCCCACTGTGCATGTGTGAGTCGTGTGGCGCATTGTGAATGGTGGATGCAGTCTTCTGGAACCTGTCAGTGTCCCAGAAGGCTTCAGGGGGGAGGGAGGAATGAGAACTTCCATTGCCGAGCGATGCGGCACTCGGAACGGAAGTAGGAGCAGTTACCTCTCAAAATTGGGTACCTGCTCCCCCACAACCACTTTAATCAGGACTCTGCTGTATTGCCATAGCTGTGGCACCTGCACTTTGAGAGTACATTTCAAGACCTCTGAACTCTGAGTTACTTACTACTGACCCCTGCACTCTGCATTACTACTAACCTCTGCACTTTGCCTGACTTACTACCAACCTCTGAACCCTTTGGTCATTGCATCTGACCTCTCAACTCTGCGTCACTCACTTACTACTGACCACTGAACTCTACATTACTTACTACTGAACTCTGAACTCTGCATTACATACTACTGACCACTGCATTCTGCTCTGCATACTACTGACCTCTGAACTCTGCATTACATACTGACCTCTGAATTCTACATTACATACTTCTGACCTCTGAACTCTGCATTGCATACTACTGACGTCTGAACTCTGCATTACATACTACTGAGCACTGCATTCTGCATTACATACTACTGAGCTCTGCATTACATACCGCTGACATCTGAACTCTGCATTACATACTACTGACCACTGCATTCTGCATTACATACTACTGACCTCTGAACTCTGCATTACATACTACTGACCTCTGAACTCTGCATTACATACTACTGACCACTGCATTCTGCATTACCTACTACTGACCTCTGAACTCTACATTACATACTACTGACCTCTGAACTCTACATTACATACTAGTGACCTCTGAACTCTACATTACATACTAGTGACCACTGAACTCTGCATTACATACTACTGACCACTGCATTCTGCATTACATACTAGTGACCACTGCATTCTGCATTACATACTGACCTCTGAATTCTACATTACATACTTCTGACCTCTGAACTCTGCATTGCATACTACTGACGTCTGAACTCTGCATTACATACTACTGAGCACTGCATTCTGCATTACATACTACTGAGCTCTGCATTACATACCACTGACATCTGAACTCTGCATTACATACTACTGACCACTGCATTCTGCATTACATACTACTGACCTCTGAACTCTACATTACATACTACTGACCTCTGAACTCTACATTACATACTACTG
Source organism: Pelophylax lessonae (assembly GCF_965119305.1). Taxonomy (NCBI): domain Eukaryota; kingdom Metazoa; phylum Chordata; class Amphibia; order Anura; family Ranidae; genus Pelophylax; species Pelophylax lessonae. The sequence continues at coordinate 54,188,841 of NC_138774.1, forward strand.
ACCACTGCATTACCTACTACTGACCTCTGAACTCTACATTACATACTACTGACCTCTGAACTCTGTGTCACCTACTGCTGATCCCTGCACTCTACTTTACACATAGCTTCCCAACTGTCCCTGATTTTGAGGGCCTGTCCCTGATTTGCAACAAAGTCCCTCTGTCCCTCATTTTGGTCTGATCTATATAGTTGTATTAAAAATTAACTTTTTATCTTTCAAAAAGTGTTTCCCAGTGCTAAACCTTTCATTCAATTTTTAAATTGCTGCATCTTTAAATTTCAAAAGCCAAAATAAAGGAATAGCATTTGTAAAAAAGCACTTGTGGGTTTAACTAATCATTTTCCTTTTCTAATTCTGCTTTAAGTGGCAAGGCGGTGTAGCCTATGCCTACATACTTTTGCTAATAGGTGTCCCTCGTTCCCATCTCAAAAAGTTGGGAGGTATGCTTTACCTAGTACTGACCTTGGAACTCTGCATTACACATGACTGACCCCTTCAATCTGTGTTACTTAAGCCTCGTACACACGCACCGATTGTTGGCCGACCGATCGGCTGACTTTTGTCCAGTGTTGTTGTGTTGGTTGAAATGTGCTCTAGACTGCACACAAATTTTTTCGGCCAACAGCAACCAACTTCAGAAGGGATGTCATGTGCTGGTTTACTTTCCGTGTGTTTTTTCTTCTCTGAGCATGCCCAGTCTTGCTCATCTGATTTTTGTCTGCCGAAATTTGTACTGACTGACAAACAATTGGCCGTTCTGACGGCCAACAAAAATTTTATAGCATGCACACCAGATTTTGTTCGGCCGAAAAGTCGCAGTCGGTTGTCGGAAGCATCATACTAACAAGCTGACAATCGGCCGATCGGACGTTGGCCGAAAATTTACGGCCAACAATCGGTGCGTGTGTACGAGGCTTTAAGGCCCGTACACACGTACCGATCGTCGGCATACAAACGTCGGTGGACGAAGGATCTGCCGATTGTACGCGTGTTAGTATGGTGCCTCCGACAGATGTCTGCGCACAATCCGTGGACAAAAGTCTTTCGTGCAAACATGAAAATATTTGTATGCCGACACCAGAACGGACGATTGTTCGCCTGTCAGTACACAATTCGGCCGACAGACCGCAGATTTGCAAGACTGGGCATGCTCAGAAAATAGAAAACACAGGGAAAGTTAACCATTACATGACATCACTTCTGCAGTCGGCGGACAAAATTCTTGTGCTGTCCTTGTGCTGTCTTTGCACTTTTCAGCAGACACCGACATCCCGGGGAGAAAAGAGGAACATTTGTAAGCCGACCATCGGTACGTGTGTACGGGGCTTTACTCCTGACTTCTGAATTCTGCATTGCAGATTACTGACCTTCAGGCCTCATGCACGCTGGACTTTTTTACAGCTGCTGTTTTTGGCGTTTTTGTCTGCAGCCAGTAAACTCCCCAGCATGCTGTCCATGTACTGGCTGTTATCAGCGGTTTTTGGCAGGTGCATTTTCTGGCTGGAAACCCCCCCCCCCAGAACTAGTGGGTTTTGAGAGGAGCTGGAAAAACGCTGTAACACTTGTAAACGTGGCAAAACACGGCTAACCAGCGTTTTTGGGCGTTTTTGATCCCATAGCTTTTTTTAAGAGGCGTTTTGCGAACAACGCAAAAAAAGGTGGAAAAACACTAATGCAAAAAAACAGGAAAAACTTGTATCAATGCTACTGCTGTTTTCATTATGTCCAGTGTGCAGAAGGCCTTACACTCTTACTGCTGCCTCCTGGAATTGCCATTAAGGCCCCGTTCACACTTGTGTGACCTAAAAGTTGCGCTATTTTGCTGTGATTTTGACTGGACTTGAAGCAATGCCTGTGTAATCTTGAGGGCTATGGACCTCAAAATGCATCAAGGTCGGACCAAAGTAGTGCAGGGACTACTTTGAAGTCGTTGCGACTTGAAGTCGCACAGATATGAACAGTACTCATCGGAAATCACGGAGTACAACTTGTCATGCCACTTTGCAGTCCAAAGTCGCAGGAGTGTGAAAGGGGCCTAAGCTCCATTCACACTTGTGCAACTTGTCATGCAACGCTGGACATCAAAGTTGCATGACAAGTCAGTCCCCATGTTTTCCAATGATACCCATTCATATATTCACGACCTAAAAATGCAGAAACTTTAAAGTAGTTCATGCACTACTTGGTCCGACTTTCATGCAACTTGAGGGCCATAGACCTCAATGTTAACCCTCAGAAGTTGCATAAAAGTCGTATCTGAATGTTATACAATGCAACTTGTGTTCAACAGTTGTCCATTATCACTGGTTAAACCCAAAGTCGTATCCAAAATGCACCAAAGTTGCACTTCAAAGTCGGCGCAACTTTGGAGTCGAATAGGCGTGAATGTAGCCCTAAGCCTCGTACACACGCAACGATTATCGGCCGACCGATCGGCCGTCTTTTGTCCAGTGTTGTTGGTTGAAATGTGCTCTAGACTGTCACACAAATTTTCTCGGCCAACAAAAACCAACTTCAGAAGTGATGTCATGTGCTGGTTGACTTTCCGTGTGTTTTTTCTTCTCTGAGCATGCCCAGTCTTGCTCATCAGGTTTTTGTCTGCCGAAATCTGTACTGACTGACGGAAAATCGGCCGTTGTATTGATGGCCAACAAAAATTTTATAGCATGCACACCAGATTTTGTTTGGCCGAAAAGTCGGAGTCGGTTGTCGAAAGCATCATACTAACAAGCCGAAAATTGGCCGATCGGACGTTGGCCGAAAATTCACGGCCAACTATCGTTGCGTGTGTACGAGGCATTACTTTTTACTGGCCCCTAAACTAGACCCGCCTTACTTTTTAATGGGGCCATGCTGAATCATCTGCTTAAAAAAAAAACATACTGCTTCCTGGTGATCTTTGATCTCTTTTATGTTGTTCAGGTAGATCTCACCTCCTCCAGGGTTGCCTACCCCCAATCTAACCTGTATTAGCCTTATTTGTATCATTTACAGTGTACAATAGTTCAGTTAATGATGCCACTGTTTTAGATCACTAATAATATTAATAACAATAAAATCCAACTATACTATATTATTACAAGTGATATCCATATAGCAAATGTTTGCGGTCAGAGGGAGGAAAGTCCAGACATGTTACTGTATCACAGTAGTAGGTATAACATCAGAGGGGAAGGGAAAAACCAAGCACCTTGCAGATGACGACTGGCAGAACAATCTGGAAAATCAGGTTCTACAACCTCCCCAGTTCACCTTATTAGACATTCCAAGCCTTCGCACTACAGGGTGCCAGATGGGACACACAGCCATGGATGACTTAATGGAAAAAAATGACATTTGCCCCAGGCATACAAGGACGGGAGCCCAAAAAAATATTTATAATGAAGGGCTGGCTTGTGAGCAGTGTTCATTTTGGCAGCAAATTTCAATTTAGTTTTAGTCTTAGGACTAAAATGGCATTTTAGTTTTAGTCCCATTTAAGTCTTCTGCAAGTGTTTTAGTTTTAGTCGTATTTTAGTCGACTAAAATTGTGTTAATTTAGTCGACGAAAACGTGTTAGTCGACGAAATTAACACTGCTTGTGAGCTGTAGAGGGGTTTATATTGACTTTGTGGAGAAGTTTTGAGGCTACTACTGCTTGGCTTGTTTTGTAGTGTCGTAGCCCAGATGCTGAAACTTTTTGATTTTCAAAGAGTTTCTGAGGTTGAGCTTCACCTGTGTAATGGAGCTCATTTGAAAACCAATGGGCTCTGTATTGACAAAGAAAGATGAGTAACTCCTCAAGTGGTGGTAACCTTGGAGCTGTTTGATTTTGCTTTTCAACTGATCGGTGGGGGTCCTGAATGAGCAGACCACATCAGGAGACGGGGGATGGGGGAATTTGCAGAGCCTTCCCCTTCCTGTGTCGGCTCTGGTTCACACCTGAGACATTTGAAGCATTTCAACACTTAGCAGAAAGATTTCCATTCCCATTGCCTTTAGTGCCTGTTCAAAACTGACCATTAATACGTTCATGAACTTCTTTGGGGCAAAATTTCCCATTTTCTGTCCCTATAGATTTCAATGGGAGCCCATAACTGTGTATATATAATTAATATAATTATATTAATATATATATATATAATTATATTATATATTATAAATATATAATTATGTGTATGTAGTTATTGTTGGTTTTCTTTACGTAATAAAATTGTATTTTATACACTCTTTTGCCTAATTTTTCAGTGTTTTAGTGGCATATAAAGTCCCAAACCATTGGGGGTACCCTTTTTTGCATCTATCTACCGGGATGATGGCCACTTACACTGGGTACTAAGTGATAGGATCTAACAAATTATAGATTTCAATGGGAGCCCATAACTGTGTATGACATGCTTTTTTGCTGTGAATTCTTGTTCATCTTTATCCTATTAACTAGCTTTTCATTGGCTAAAACAAAAATGCTCAGGGCCAGTTCACACCACATGCAGTCCAGTGCGTTTTTTTTCTGAATCAAAAACTTATCGATAGTAAGTCATATGGTTTTCATTGTCATTGTTCACACTAGTGTGGTCAGTTCCAGTGCGTTCCAAGTAGAACATGCTACATTTTTTCTGCACTGGGCTGTACTGGAACGTGGTTAACCTCGCTGGCGGTATTCCTGAGTGTGGTTTGGGGTTAACTTTCAGTACCAAAAGGATTACCCCAGAATGTTACTCACCTTCCCTGCGATACCCCGTCGTCCTCCCAGGCGTCCTCACAGTCTCTCCCCGCTCTGTGCATGGCCGATGCCGGCACTTGCCTTCCGGTTCCCTCCCTGTGAGAGTTGCGACGCAGGGGGGTGGAGCCGGCGGCAAATTCAAAAGTGTAAAAACACAAATGACATGATACAAAGCTGGGATCCTAACGGATTACACTGTATCACGTCATTTCACCACAGGATTTCACCTGGTGGCTTTTCCAGTGCCCTGCCTGTGCTTTTCCAGTGCTTTGTGCCTGGAAAATTTTGAACGACCATGGCGTCTAAAAAGCGTTTTTTCTGCGCAAAAGCGCTTTTAGACAAACTGGAAAATGGCGACAGCGAAACGGAGCTACTTGAAGAACTGAGCGATAGCGATGCGTGGGAAAATTCGCCATCAGGTACGGAAAGTGACGACAGCGACGATTCTGATGTCTCTTTCTGGCACATAGCTTGTAGAATATGGGAAATATATCAAATGATTCTTCAGAATTTCCAACGATAGAATGTGCCAGAAAGAGACATCAGAATCATCGCTGTCGTCACTTTCCGTACCTGATGGCGAATTTTCCCACGAATCGCTATCGCTCAGTTCTTCAAGCAACTTAGTTTCGCTGTCTCTGTTTTCCAGTTCTTCTAAAAGCGATTTTGCGCAAAAAGAACGCTTTTTGGACGCCATGGTCTTTCTCATATTTCCAGGCACAAAGAACTGGAAAAGCACAGGCAGGGCACTGGAAAAGTCACCAGGTGCAATCCTGTGGGGAAATGGCATGATACAGTGTAATCCATTAGGATCACAGCTTTGTATCATGTCATTTAGTGTATTTACATTTTTGAATTTGCTGCCGGTTCCACCCCCCTGCGTCGCAACGCTCACAGGGAAGGGAACCGGAAATTAAACCCCCGTACACACGTACCGATCGTCGGCCGACCGATCGGCCGTCTTTTGTCCCCGGGCTGTCGTGTCCGCTGAAAAGTGCAAAAGACTGCACACTAATTTTGTCCGCCGACTGCAGAAGTGATGTAATGTGATGGTTAACTTTCCCTGTGTTTTTTCTTTTCTGAGCATGCCCAGTCTTGCAAATCTGCTGTCTGTCGGCCGAATTCTGTATTGACTGGCGAACAATCGACCGTTCTGGTGTCGGCATACAAAAATTTTAATGTCTGCACGACAGATTCTATTCGGCCGAAAGTGCGCTGTCGGCTGTCGGAAGCATCATACTAACAAGCCGAAAATCGGCCGATCGGTCGTCGGCCGAATCTTTTCAGCCGACAATCTGCACATGTGTACGGGCCTTTAGGGTGTAAATAGTCTTTTCAAGCCTTTTACTTGAGTGAAGTCAAGCTAAGGAGTTAAAACCTATCTGCATTGTCTCCGTGTGTCATCTAACCACTTAACCCCCGGAAGATTTTACCCCTTTCCTGACCAGAGCCTACTTTGCGATTCGGCACTGCGTGATTTTAACGGACAATTGCGCGGTCGTGCGACGCTGTACCCAAATGAAATTGACGTCCTTTTTTTCCCACAAACAGAGCTTTCCTTTGGTGGCATAAACAAAAAAAGAGCGACAATTTTACAAAAATAACAATATTTTTCACATTTTTTTATATGAAATCCCCCCCCCCCCCCCAAAAAAAAATGTAAAAATCAAAATTTTTTAACATTTTTGGCCAATTTGTTTTCTGCTTGTTTTCTGTTGTTTTTTTTTTTAACGAGTAATGGCAGCGATCTGCGATTTTTTTTTTGCGGGACTGCGACATTGCGGCGGACAGATCGGACCCTTGACTGACATTTTTGACACTTTTAGGGGTACCAGTGACATTACTACAGTAATCAGTGCTATACATATGCACTGTTACTGTAAAAATGACACTGGCAGGGAAGGGGTTAACTTTATTGAGGAAGGAGGGGTTAAGTGTGTCCCTAGGGGCGTGCTTCTAACTGTGCAGGGATGTGGCTGTGTGTGTAACAGCACAGATCAATGGTCCTACATAGCAGGACTGTTAGATCTGTGCTTTTACACAGGGAAGAATGCCTCTCTCCCTTCACGGCGGACGATCGCGAGTGACCGGCGGACATCGGATCCGCCAGTCACACGCGCGGACTTGCTAGGGAACGAGCCAGGCCCGCTATTGGCTCCCAGGCTAGTGACGTACCCATACATCACTTTGCCTGGCCGGGGCTGACCGCCGCAGTATATGTACTTGCGGCGGTCGGCAACCGGTTAAAGGTATATACAAAATGTCTGAACCTAGAGTGTCAGGAGAGCTGGATGGTTTAAAGGGTCAAAGCGGCACAGAAGAATATACAATTACAAGCACCCCCCAGGGGGCAGTGCTACATGTAATAATTTAGTCAACCTAAGAATATAATTTTTTAGTGTTTATTCCATGGTTACCATGAATCCAGAGGAGTAGCTTGAAGCTTATGGGCCCCAATGCTAAATGTAGCACCCTCCTAGGTAGGTGCTAGCGAGAGAGTATAGTTTTTAGCTCTGTTTGCCTATCAGAGGAGCAGCAGGGAAATCTATATTGCTTTCTGAATACCAGGGATCAGGATCTGTGAGTTAGGTCTGCTCTGTGTGCTCGGTGTGTGATTCATTGAGTCTAGATAGTGTTTCCACACTGGTCCAATAGGGAGGCAAATTGGACAGAAGTAGGAAACCTGACCAATGTGTACACAGGCTTTGATACAGTCCCAGTGATTGGCAGAGACTGGCTGTCTCAGTGCATTATGGGATAGTGTATAAAAGCCAGGAGAACATGTGCTGCAGGGTCATTGGCTGGTGAGTAGAGTCCTGGAGGGAGGGTGGCAGCTGCTCACACAATTGCGGGCTGATCTTCTTCATTGGCACACGCTTATATTGATGTGGTTTGGCTGCTGTAGTGCCCTCAAGATGATGTTGTTGTCCAGGATTCTATACTTGATGCAGGCTCTCCCTATCCATCTGCCTCCCTCTTTTTTCAAACGCGTGGAGTCCATGTTCCGTGAGTTTGTATGGTCACACTGGAAACACGTCTTCAACTCCGACTGCTGCATCTCCCCAAAGCCCGAGGCGGAGTGGGCCTACCTGATATTCGGGCCTATTACAAAGCTGCCTGTGACGAACGCCCATTTACTGGGACGTTCGTCACGGGTTACTGGAGGAGTGTGGAGGCCAGCCTCCTGCCCACAGACTACGGCCCTGGCTTGTAGGGGAGCGTGGCTCTGGTTGTGGGGTGTATGCTGGGGGACCCTTGGAGTACTGTTACTTTGAATTCAAGTCCCTGTCACCCCAAGCAACACAGACTTTGGGCCTAAGCTGCATATTACAGCAGAGGATGACACACATTGAGAGACCAAAGAGATGCTAATGACGTCTACTGTGGGGATGTGTATTGACAGTTATAATAAGGTGTGTTGAAAATGGAGACGTGCAGTCTGAGAGCCTATGTCTTCTGCTTTCATCAGTTTAGAGGTGAAGTGTGTTCACACTTTTAGGAATGTGGATTCGGCTATGTTTTGGGCTTGTTGTTTGTTGAATTAATTATGATAATGTTTCAGTCTCATTCACCTATTGTCTCTTTCCAGAAGGCCAAGGTATGTTAATTAAGTTCTGTATACAATACATTTGCATGATGTAAACAAGCTCCTAAAACTGTATATATATTGGAAGTGAGTTGGTGAATAAAGTGTCTTTTGTTTTACCCTTCATTGAGCTCAGCCTAATGTTTGGGGGGAATTGAGGGGCCAGGTCACTGCATCACTTGAGATTCTGGGGATTTAAGACAGAAATACTTGGTCCAAGTATTGGGGATCTGTTACACTGCCCATGTTACTAGGCTGGTCGACTGGCATTGTCACACAGGGGCAAAACATTGGGTGGACATGGAGTTGGAGGATTCAGGCAAAACAGCAAGGAGCTGGCCGTGGATCACCTCACCATTGCCGAGGGAGCTCAGTAATCATCCTACGTTAGGAAGCACGCTGCAGGTGTCTAGGGAGGCCTTTCATTCCATCTCAAACCCCCCATTGTCTTCCCCCATGATCCCTATCCTCGGGAATCGTGAATTTGCTCCTGGCCTCCAGAGTCCTCAGTTTCTCCATTTATGGGATAACCTGGGGTCGGATGGTAATCTCTCCCCAGGTTCAACTGCCTCTGCTGCGGATCCTACCTTGGACTTTTGGAGCAGTTTCGAACATCAACACTTTCTCCGCAAATGCCTTAGTCTCCCAGGTATCTCTTGCCAGCTCATGGAGCTGGAATGTAAATGCCATAGGAGGGAACTGATCTACCACAACCTCCCTACCATCTACGCTGCCTTGATCCGTCCCGGCATCCAACTTCTCCCCTTCCTTCCTTTCGCAGTGGGAAACAGACCTCGCCATGAAAGTTACAGATTCTCAGAGAGAGGGGATCCTTCACTTTGCACAAAAATCCTCCATAGCCACGAAGGTCCAGGAAATTGGTTGTAAGATCTGGACATGGTGGTATAGGGTGCCAACAACCCTACATCGCTATTTTCCGCAGGTGCCGGATACATGTTGGCGATGTAACGCTGGCCGGGGCACCATGTTGCACATCTTCTGAGATTGTCCAAAACTTAAACCCTTTTGGCAGGTGGTGACTAGTGTCATCAAACATCTGACCAACGTAGATCTGGCAGACGACCCTGCGGCGTGTTTGCTGCACCTCACGCAACGGCCCATTAAAAAATACAAGAGCTCTCTCACCATCCAACTTTTAAATGCAACCAGAGCCTGTATTCCACTGTGCTGGAGGTCTATGCATCTGCCTTCGGAGTCTCTTTGGTTCCCTAAAATTAACAAACCCAGGGACATGGAAGATCTTACGACTACCCTTCATAATAGAGAGGAGACCTTTCTTGAAGCCTGGGGACCATGGCAGCATTTCGTGGATGCCTATTTACAGGAGATCTCGCAACAAAATTTATCTTCTCTGGGAGCCGCCTGGGGACCCTGGGTGGGGGAGTTTTTGCCCAAGTTTTTCATGTCCTCTATCTGTCTTTGTCTCTCTCCCTTGTATGTACTTCCCCTCCTTCTCTTTTTCATCTATCTTCTTTTCCCTTTACTCATAAGTATTAACTTGTCCTCTATTTGCCTATTAACGCATGTGCTCGTAGCTATAATTACAGGATCGTTTCTTAGTAGATCTTATCCCCCCCCCTCTTTTTTGGTGGGGTGATTGCCCGCCGAGTGTTTTCACCTCACCCCGGCACTCTTTACTTTATCTCCCATTGGTATGCAACATTAAGTTAGAGCTGTTTCCTCTCAGGTTGGAACTACTGGAGTCTTATACCATCATGTCCTCCTGGTTATTCTATTCCAGCCCGATCTGGAACTTATCTGGTTTTATATCATATTATCCCTACAGTTCTAATGTTGTTATCTCGTGTTTCTAACTGGCAGACTTAAGTCATTGTATTTTATGCTCTTTTCATATTATGACTTGTACAATGCAACCTGTGGTTAAATAAAGGAATTACAAAAAAAATAATAACATGTTATTAGATTTTTTACTCCAGGAGTAAAAATTAGTTTGGCAATTCTAAAGAAATGCTTAAATAATGCATTAAAATTTACCTAAACCCATTCAAATTTAGACAACTAAAATGTACTGGAGATTTTAGTTGACTAAAATACCACTAAAACTAAAATGGGATTTTAGCCAAAAGATGAAAATAGGACTAAAACTAAAATGGCATTTTTAGTCAAAAGACTATAACTAAAACGAAATCTAAATTTAAAGTCAAAATTGACACTGGTTGTAAGCCCACATGGCCAATAGCAGCATTTTTCAGAAGCCTGTGTGACAGTTGTAGCCTCTGTCAGAAGCCCATGTGACACATGTAGCCTCGCTTTGAAGTCAACATGACACTTGTGGCCTCTGTCAGAACCCAATATGGCACATGTAGCTTTTGTCTAAAGTCCATGTGCCACGTTTAGCCCTTGTTGGAAGCCCATGTGGTGCTTGTATCCTCTATTGGAAGCCGATGTGGCACTTGTAACCTCTATTGGAAACCGATGTAGCACTTTTAGTCTCTATTGAAAACCCACGTGGCACTTGTAGACTCTGTTTGAAACCCACGTGGCACGAGAAACTTATTTTGGAAGCCCATGTGGCACTTGTAGCCTCTGTCAGAAGTCCATGTGCCACATGTAGCCTCTGTTAAAAGACTATATGGCCACTTGTAGCCCTTATTAGAAGCCCACTTGACACTTGTATCCTCTTTTGGAAGCCCACATGGCACTTATAGCCTCTATTGGAAGCCCATATTGCACTTATAGCCTCTGTTGGAAACCCACGTGGCACATGCAACTTCTGTTGGAAGCTCATGTGGCACTTGTAGCCTCTGTCAGAAGTCCATGTGCCACATGTAGCCTATGTTGGAAGCCTACTTGACACTTGTATCCTCTTTTGGAAGCCCATGTGGCACTTTTAGCCTCAATTGGAAGCCCATATGGCACTTATAGCCTCTGTTGGAAACCCACGAGGCACGTGCAACTTCTGTTGGAAGCCCATGTGGCACTTGTAGCCTCTGTCAGAAGTCCATGTGCCACATGTAGCCTATGTTGTAAGCCCATGTCACACATGTAGCCTCTGTTGAAATCCTATATGGCCACTTGTAGCCTTTGTTGGAAGCCCATGTGGCACTTGTAGCCCTGTTAGAAACCCACTTGACATTTGTATCCCTTTTGGAAACCCACATGGCACTTGTAGCCTCTGTTGGAAGCCCATGTGGCCACTGGTAGCCTCTATCAGAGCCCAAGTGACACTTGTAGCCTCTGTTGGAAGCCCATGTGGCCAGTTGTAGCCTTTTTCAGAAGCCCATGTAGCAGAGTAACAATAAAGGAGCACATTTGGGAGACAGGGACCAGGATTCCATCATCCTATAACACAAAGTGTTCCAACAAAGACCTTCATGGTAGGATTAACAGGCATTATTTTAACCAAGGCTGCAGGTTTAAAAACATTGAAAATCACATTTGAAATGACGTTGACATACTCATATTTTAGTGACTGGGTTTATATATACTTTAAATTCATCCCTGTAGGTCAATACTTATACAGTCAGGTCCATAAATATTGGGACATCGACACAATTCTAATCTTTTTGGCTCTATACACCACCACAATGGATTTGAAATGAAACAAACAAGATGTGCTTTAACTGCAGACTTTCAACTTTAATTTGAGGGTATTAACATCCAAATCAGGTGAACGGTGTAGGAATAACAACAGTTTGTATATGTGCCTCCCACTTTTTAAGGGACAAAAAGTAATGGTACAGATTAACAATCATAAATAAAACTTTCACTTTTTAATATTTGGTTGCAAATCCTTTGCAGTCAATTACAGCCTGAAGTCTGGAACGCATAGACATCACCAGACGCTGGGTTTCATCCCTGGTGATGCTCTGCCAGGCCTCTACTGCAACTGTCTTCAGTTCCTGCTTGTTCTTGGGGCATTTTCCCTTCAGTTTTGTCTTCAGCAAGTGAAATGCATGTTCAATCGGATTCAGGTCAGGTGATTGACTTGGCCATTGCATAACATTCCACTTCTTTCCCTTAAAAAACTCTTTGGTTGCTTTCGCAGTATGCTTCGCGTCACTGTCCATCTGCACTGTGCCGCGCCGTCCAATGAGTTCTGAAGCATTTGGCTGAATATGAGCAGATAATATTGCCCAAAACACTTCAGAATTCATCCTGCTGCTTTTGTCAGCAGTCACATCATCAATAAATACAAGAGAACCAGTTCCATTGGCAGCCATACATGCCCACGCCATGACACTACCACCCCCATGCTTCACTGATGAGGTGGTATGCTTTGGATCATGAGCAGTTCCTTTCCTTCTCCATACTCTTCTCTTCCCATCACTCTGGTACAAGTTGATCTTGATCTCATCTGTCCATAGGATGTTGTTCCAGAACTGTAAAGGCTTTTTTAGATGTTGTTTGGCAAACTCTAATCTGGCCTTCCTGTTTTTGAGGCTCACCAATGGTTTACATCTTGTGGTGAACCCTCTGTATTCACTCTGGTGAAGTATTCTCTTGATTGTTGACTTTGACACACATACACCTACCTCCTGGAGAGTGTTCTTGATCTGGCCAACTGTTGTGAAGGTGTTTTCTTCCCCAGGGAAATAATTCTTCGGTCATCCACCACAGTTGTTTTCCGTGGTCTTCCAGGTCTTTTAGGTGTTGCTGAGCTCACCGGTGCGTTCTTTCTTTTTAAGGATGTTCCAAACAGTTGATTTGGCCACACCTAATGTGTTTGCTATCTCTCTGATGGGTTTGTTTTATTTTTTTCAGCCTAATGATGGCTTGCTTCACTGATAGTGACAGCTCTTTGGATCTCATATTGAGAGTTGACAGCAACAGATTCCAGATGCAAATAGCACACTTGAAATAAACTCTGGATCTTTTATCTGCTCCTTGTAAATGGGATGATGAGGGAATAACACACACCTGGCCATGGAACAGCTGAGCAGCCAATTGTACCATTACTTTTGGTCCCTTAAAAAGTGGGAGGCACATATACAAACTGTTGTAATTCCTACACCGTTCACCTGATTTGGATGTAAATACCCTCAAATTAAAGCTGAAAGTCTGAAGTTAAAGCACATCTTGTTAGTTTAATTTCAAATCCATTGTGGTGGTGTATAGAGCCAAAAAGATTAGAATTGTGTCGATGTCCCAATATTTATGGACCTGACTGTATTTTAAGTAGGTTTGGCCAAGTTCTATAGCAATGATTACTTTTGAAATGTATATGATTTTGAACATTTCAGTACTGTGAACGGATTATGTAATTCATGGATTAGGAATATTGCTACAGGACACGTTGCTGCATTATAAATAAAATGTTATAATAGCATTCTGAGCTATGCTGTTCAGACATGTTATTATCTTAAAATAAAAGTTGGCTTCACGGTGTTCGTCTCTGGCCAGAACAAATTATATTTTATTAATTTATATAACACAGGCATATTCTGGGAGTTTATATGACATTAACCTCAGTCCCATGGTGCCAACCTTAAAGTGTTATTAAACCCACAACAGTAAAATCAGTCTGTATATGCAGTAAAGCATGCTTGTTATACTCACTGTGGAACCTAGGGGTAATCCTCTGCATTGTGCTAAAAAGCTACTTGATCCTGTCTTCTCTGATCCTCACCTTCTTTTACAGTCCCCGATCCATATCTTGAAAGCACAGAGCCTTGGGGGCACTCTGCACATGCTCAGTTTGGTGTGCATTGCTTGAGTTTTTTTTTTTCTTGGGAGGGTGCATGTGATCAACATAGGGCTAATCAGCATTGCTCAGACAGAGGGTCAGGGGTCATGCAGCCTCATAGGACATTCAGAGGAGAATGAAAACTCCTCCTACAAGCTTTAACCAGACACGGATGGATGTCATAAGACTGCTCTAAACTGCTGAAGAGAAAAGGTATTTAGCAGTTTATATTTACTAAAATGATTACATTTCCATGTTCTGTGTACTGTTGGATACCAGATATAGTAAATGCAGGTTCTGGGTTTAGTAACACTATATGTGCCTACTTCAGCCTGCGACAGGGTGCACATGCATTATCACACCACTAGGGATGAGGGTGGTCGTGTGATCATAATGGATCCTGCATAGTGAAACCAGGGAGTTTCTTGCTAAGCATGGGTGCTATTCAGAGAGCACCTTGTATTTTTTTCATGGAGACTAGGCATTCTCTGATTGGATGAGATGGAGATTATAATGTCAAGTTTCCACTTTATACAATCAGTGGAATGCTTTACATAAATTAAGAAAATGCAGAGCGTTCTCTCACCTGTGCTGAATGACTAACCCCCTTAAGCCGGCCATAGACGGTGCAAATTTCTTTCCTGCAGCCACGGGATACAGAAAAGCAATTTGCACGATTCCCCCATTAACACAGACAGTGCTGACAGGGGAATCCCTCCTGCAGAGCATTTGTTTGCTCCTGGCGGGGGCAGCCGTCTCTGCTGGGAGAAGGCAATGATTGTCGCTAGCGGCTATAGGAGCTGCTAGCGATAATCGCAAATGAATCCGTCAGGCTGGTCGAACCATCAACCTAGGTACATTCAGCCTGCCCACACACAATTGGAATCTCGGCGGGTTCCTGCTAAACCGACTCAGATTTGAACCGTCTATGGCCGGCCTTAGTGTTCATTAAGCAGCAGGGAGGCAGCACAGCAGTAACAGTGGGGGTGACTTTAATAGTGGCAACTCCTCCAGGATTCTCCACTTCCACAGGGATTGGCCAGGTACTCAGTATGCATACCTACATTTGTCCAAGCTTGACCAGGGCACCTATGCAAAAATATCCATACCTGGAGTTCAGCTTTAGGCTGGGTTCACACATATGCGATGCGGGAACCAGCGCGATTCCAGTGTGGGTTCCCGCATCTCATGTCTCTCGCAGGCAGGTCACACTGCCATATGAGAACTGTTGCGGGTGTTAATACAAAGTTAATGACACCCCATGATCCGTTCACAGATCACAGTGCAAACTGCAAAATATTGCAGGAATTGGATCGCATAGGTGTGAACAGGGCTTTTTTTCAGCTGCAACTTGGTGGAACCAGGGCCGGAGTGGGACTCATTTTCAGCCCTGGAGTTTCATGTCTTAGACTGGCCCACTTTAGTTCATGACTGACTATATTAAAATAATGTAATTAAAAACCGCAGCATATAAGTTTGCAATGGTGCACTGTTCTCTACAGCCTTGTAATTCATTGTATTTTTCAAAAAATATCATCAGCCTAAGGGCTCTTTCACACGGTCCGCCTCCGTAGACGGATCCGTGTTGACTCAGTTTTCTGGCGTTTTTTTAGATGTAGCGTTTTTTACCTTTTTTTTAGCAAAACTATACTACCACAAAAACGTATGGCTTATAGCGTTTTCTGCCCTTTTTTAGCTGTAGCATTTTTTAGTGTTTTAAGCTTTTATCAGAGTTTGAGTGTTTTTACATTTGAAAAACTCCTCTTTAGGCACTTGTGCAACTTGTCCTGCGACTTGGGACTGCAAAGACGCATGACAAGTCTTTCCCTTATGATTTCCAATGAGTATCGTTCATATCTGCATGACTTCAAGTCACAGCGACTTCAAAGTAGTCCCTGCACTACTTTGGTCTGACTATGATGCAACTTGAGGTCCTTAGACCTCTAAATTACTTAGGAATTGCTTCAAGTCGCCTCAAATTCACAAGCAGGGCCGGCCCAAGGTATTGTGCTGCCTGGGTGCAAGAATGAAATGTTGCGCCCCCCCCCAAAAAAAATCACGCCCACCAAAAGGCCCCCCACATCCATTATTTTATATAAATATAAAATTTTGAAAATATTATATATACTGTGATTTTCTGCCATAACTCACCACCGGACCGGTCCACCAAACACCCACTGTCTGTCCTCAGTCCTCCGGTCACTATTGCGTCTGCCGCACCCACCACCATAGAAAATCCTGTACCATCTTAAGAGCATTAAAGGGCCCCGGGCGATGCAGAGCACTGGTGCCCTGCCTACACAATCACCCACGAGAATAAAAATGCAAATTATCGATAAGGCGATATTTATTGGTACAGCAGTGCCAGGCTAATGACAGCTTCCAAGTTCGGTGGTTGGGTCCGGTGAACACACACATGGACGGGACACATCAGACTCGACTGTCTTGTGTGTGCCTGTTCCTGTGAAGGCGGACAGGCATTCCTGCAGTTGTGGGCTCCCCCTTTATGGCCCAAGTGGTCTGACAGCAGCGCAGGGCCAACAGGCGCTTGCCACCTGCTAAGTTGGCTGGCAGGATGCACACGGGAATCGGGACTAATGCTTGGCTGGGTCTGGGTACCTGGGCAGGTGGGGCCTCCTGGCAACTGCCCAGCATGCCCATTCAGTAAGATGGCCCTGAGAAGATCCAATTTGCCCTGCGTGAGATGGAGTGCGCTGATGTCTGACGTCATTGCGCACACCATGATCACATGAGGGACGTTCCCAGGAGGAGACGCTCCCCTCCTCATACTCATCAGTTTGCACTACAGGTGGCAGTGTGAGATGGTGAAATGCTGCCCGTAATGCGCCGCAAACTGCTAAAAAAACAAATCTTGGGCATCAATTTTCCGTCCCTCTCAAAGTTCCACCTGGGTCCAATGGAGCCAGTGGGACCCATGGTAGGGCCGGCCCTGGTTGCGAGACTTTCAGGTTGCACAAGTGTAAAAGGGGCCTAAAACCAACCATTTCTGGGTTTCTTTCCAGCCAGAAAACGCCCTCCCCTGCCAAAAACCGCTGATAACCGCCCATGTGTGCATGGACACATAGGATAACATGCTGGGGAGTTTATTGGTGCAAAAAAAAAACGCATGAAGCCAAAATCAGCAGCTGTAAAAATGTCCAATGTGCATGAGGGCCTGATTATAGGCTTATCTATGGGTGCAAGTCAGAAATGGGAATTTACTCCCCCTTTAACCCCTTCTTCTCCAGGGATTCCAGCACCTGTACTGTAATTCATGTTAACACTTTGCTAACCACACATCTTCAGGTAAAGGTGGCCCAGGGAAGGAGGTTGCATGACTAGGGAAAAGCCTTGTAGGAGTCAGGAGAGAAAAGGCGATGTGATGGGACAGGGCCATTATCTGGGATGATTCATTGGAGAGAGAAAGTGACAGTTATTGAAGAGGTTCTATGGCCTGGGATATAATGCATTTTATTCTGCGGGGACCAGGGAGAAAAGAGCTGGGAGATGGATGAGCTGAAAGGTGGGGAAGAGAAAAGCAGAGCGGAGGAGGAGGAGGAGGGGGAGGCAGCTGAAGCATTTCCTGTAGAGAAGCGACTGAGAAGAGGCACGGGGCAATACACTAATAATACATTGCGAGTCTCACTGTGCTGCCAGAATAGGACGCACCGTTTTAATGTACAATTAGATCAGGAACACGGTGTATATTCATACATGTCTACTTCTCTTACTGTATCACTCATTGTCAGTATGAGGCTGCAAAATGATATAGAGGTCTGTTCTGGAGCGTGGAACGTTTATTTCTTCTATTTTTTTCTTATTCTACAAAAATCATTCATGCAATGGGGGAGATCTAATAAAACTGGGGAGTGCAAAATCTGGAGAAACCAATCAGCTTTCAGATTTAAAGCCTAGGTTCACACTGAATGCGGGTTTGAAATCGTGTGAGTTCAGCGGCATTTCAGCCCGACTTTGGGGGGCGATTTGAGAGACATCTGTGTGGGTTCATGTGCAGATGTCTAATGAAATCGCCCCCGAAGTCGCCAAAAGTATTGCAGGAACTACTTTTAGGAATCATTGCGGCATCGCAAAGTCGGCGTCGCACTGATTCAGACAGTGCCGTTGCCGGCAATAAGCTCCAATTTGGCATGCGATTTGACATGTCGGCCTGATGTGAACATGGGCTTATTGTCAAAACTTAAAGTGGATGTAAACCCTCACATATTGTAGAAAAAAATATACTATGTATATTAGCGCGCCAGAGAGGTGGTTTCTAGAACCTGGTATAGGTAAATATTTTATGTAGAAAATAATATAAATAAATACAATTCCGTGATAATAAATGAATTAATGCAGCTGCTAGTAAAGTGCGGGTGCCAATTGGTTAGACGTCTTGAATCTGAAGACGTCTAACCAATGACGAAACGCGTTAGGTGGAACGCACGCCGTGACGTCATACGTTGTTCGAGTGGAACGCAAACCGGAACTACCGCTCTCCACTCCCCGAGCACACGTGTATGACGATCCTGTTCTGTTTTGTTTGTCACTATTTTGGATTGAACACGGTTTTCCTCACCTTGCTGCAATTTTATCTGAACTGTGGATGTGTATGACACCTGATTTTTACTCACCTATTGGACTTTTACGGATTTGTACCGTTGAGTGTGCGGAGTGTGTGAAATAAAATTTTGGAAAAACAATACCACACTATCCTTTTATTCCCCCATCACGACTTGTGATTGGAGGTGATTTACAGGGAAGCACATCTCATACAGTGGACCGTGGTTGGAGGAGACTCATCCCATGGTGGAAGATTAACCGCAGCGGCTGTCCATATCCAGGGAGAGGGAATCCGAACCTGGAAAGGATCTCCTTATTTGAAGCACGATTGGTTCTAATGTCATAAGACATATAGGACCCACAGCATCTGGTGAGTGGGCAATTTATTTATTTTTCACGGGAAAGGAAGCACCAAAGCAATTAAGGAAGAAGCACCAGCACTTTAGTCACATATATTGGATTTGGACTTTATTAATTTTTACTGATTTATTTATTGATTAATTTATCACCATACACTGAATGGACAATCATATTGGAGTGGTCTATTACTATTAATATATTTGAACTATTTATTTTTTCCACCATGTATTTTTAGCACTTATGTAATTAAATGTATTTCCACTAGGGAATAGCAAGCGCTAGAGGTATCACTATTGTGAATACTTTTCTTTCATCAAACCCTCACATATACCCAGTGAAGTGAACAGTCTCAGATAATACACAGAGATGAAAAAAATAATTCTACATACGATTTACATGTATATCTGATGTTTTCAGCTTAATATATTCTTTAGGAAGTGCACATCGTGTTAGAGATTTTCTCTTCCTGTTCTGCGCTGGGAGTGTAGTGAAGCCGTACACTGTGTGACAGCTGATTGGAGAAAAGGCACACACCCCCCCTCCACATAGACAGAGGAAGGAAGAGCTGTGCTGTGACAAGACCAGCTTTCTGCTAATCTATTTATAGCAGCCTCCCACAACACAATTTTCAACTTAGATTTATTTCAGTTGATGGAGAACTTTTCTGATAACAGAAGAACATAGCAGAAGAAAGCTATAGGACTAAGGCCCTGTTCACACCTGAGCATTTTCAGCTCGTAAAATGCTAATCTCTGAAGTCTCAAAATGCCCAACAAGCAAAATCCCATTAATTTCAATGGCTCCTGTTCACATATGAGCGTTTTGTCGCCTGAAGCAAAATGCCTACAGCTGAAAAATATACACGACTTCTTTTTTGCCAGATTAAAAGAGTTTTTGTTAGATGTCAAAGCCTGCCCTCAAACACCTGCAAAAAACGCCCGAAAAAAAGCATGAAAAACGCCTGAAGTCAATACGCTCAGGTGTGAATGGAGCCTTATGGCCCGTACACACGATCCCAAAATCAGACGAAAAATAACACTTGTGAAAAGATCGGACGATAATCTGATCGTTAGTACACAGTTTACGAGAGGCGATCACAACAGTTCGCCCGATATTATCCAGTCGTGCAAGCATAAAAATTTTGATCGTATTATAACACATCGTACGATTATCGTATCATCGGTATGTTGTTCGTCCGAAAAAAATGGTGAGCAGTAGACAGCGCATGAGCAGTAGACATTTCCCCTCACACGCTACAGCGTGGTTACGCATACCGGAAGCTTTTGAATAATCATCCGAGAAAATTTGTATCGTAAGTAACCTCTCCCATTTGCGAATATAATTGAGAGTTCCTAGCAACCAAACAAAAATGGACGGAACGTCGTCCGATTTTTGGATCGTGTGTACTGACTGGGCATTAGGCCCCTTTCACACATACGGTCCGTTCAGTTCATCAGTTCAGTCACGTCAAAATGTATCAGTTTTCCATCCGTTTTTCATCCATTTTTCATCCGTTTTTCGTAAGTTTTTACCTGTTTTTCATCCGTTTTTCATCTGTTGTCATCAGTTTTTCATCTGTTGTCATCAGTTTTTCATCTGTTGTCGTCAGTTTTTCGTCCGATCCGTTTTTTTGACAGATGAAAAATAGGGTATTTATCCGATCAAAAAAATGGACATTGAAGGAAGCGGATGAAAACGGATGTTCACTGATGATCATCCGTTTTTACATAGAGATACATTGATGTCTGTTTTTCATCCGTCAACGGATAGATGAAAAACGGACAAACGGACAGCATGTGTGAAAGGGGCCTAAGTGCTTTGGAGAGAGGTAGGAAAACTCTGCAGATATATGCGCTTTGGACAAACTTCATGAATCAGGTGTACATCCACTTTAATTGAACAAGCTGAAGTTAGAAGCTACCATGCACAGCTGCACCAGATTTTTAGTACTCCTGTCTTAGTAAATCTCCCCCACTGCATCCAAGGCAGATCGTTCGCTGATTGAGTGATTACGTGTGAGTGGCCGCAAATAGCTCCGGGAGTTGGCAGACTCCCATTGCTTTCAATGGAGCTTCCAGGTAATCACCAAGAACCCTACTAGGTCTTTGCATCTAATAGCTAAGGCTGAGTTTACATACACTATATTGCCGAAAGTATTGGGACGCCTGCCTTTACACACACATGAACTTTAATAGCATCCCAGTTGGCCCACCATTTGCAGCTATAACAGCCTTAAACTCTGGGAAGAGTCCACAAGGTTTAGGAGTGTGTCTATGGGAATGTTTGACCGCTCTTCCAGAATCGCATTTGTGAGGTCAGACACTGATGGGGACGGGAAGGCCTGGCCCGCAGTCTCAGCTCTAATTCATCCCAAAAGTGTTCTATTGGGTTGAGGTCAGGATTCTGTGCAGGCCAGTCAGGTTCCTGCACCCCAAACTCGCTCATCCATGTCTTTATGGACCTTGCTTTGTGCACTGGTCCAAATTATTTGGTGGAGGGGGGATTATGGGGCTGTTTTTCAGGGGTTAGGTTTGGCCCCTTAGTTCCTGTGAACTCTCAGGATCACTCACTGTGAGCCCCGCCCGTATTTCTCTCTCTGAGAGAGAGATAAACACCTGTGTGTAAAAAAAATAAAAATAAATACAAATAAAAAATTGAGTTGAGGTCAGGACTCTGTGCAGGCCAGTCAAGTTTCTCCACCCCAAACTCGCTCATCCGTGTCTTGCTAGCATTACTCTGCCTGACACCCTTTATTTAAAAAATTGAAGGAGCTGGGTGGAAAATTTTCAAGCAACCAATCAGAAGCAGCCACTGTTTGGGTATCTTGACAGCCGGTGGCACCAACAGTCAGAATACCATAACTGCAGCAGAAGATTCATCCATTTCCATAACTCCCAACTGTCCCTGATTTCGAGGGACTGTCCCTGATTAGGAACAAAGTCCCTATATCTCTCCTTCTTTCTCATTTGTCCCTCATTTTGGTCTGATCTATATAGTTGTATATAAAATCATTAACATGCACTATTTATCTATCAAAAAGTGTTTCCCAGTGGTAAACCTTTCATCCAATTTCTAAGATGCTGCATCTGTAAATTTCAAAAGCCAGTATAAAAGGAAAAGTAGTGGTGAAAAAAAAAGCACTTGTTGGTTTAAAGCGGAGTTCCGGGCACAAAAACAAACTTTTTTTTTTTGTGCCCATCCGCTTGGTCTCCCTCACCTGAAAAGGAATTGGATAGTTAGGCATTATTTTTTTTTCACTTACCTTGTAATTGGAGATTGAATATACTTACCTATTCTCTACTTCCTCCCTCGGTGCCGCAGCTCCGACGTCACTTCCTGTCTTGTGATGATTCCTGGGAGCTGAACGTCATCGCTCCCAGGAATCAATGCGACGGCACCGGCCCCGCTCGTCACTTCCGGGGCGACGCTGCATTCCCCGCTAAACAGCTTCTGGGCATGCCCAGAAGCTGTGGAGGAATGCGGCGCCGCACCAGAAGTGACGAAAGGGGCCGGTGCAGGCGCATTCTGGGAGAAGAAGACGCGGAAGAGGACGCCGAAGAGGATCGCGCTGGCTTCAGCTGCCCACAACAGAGATGGCAACGCTGGAGAAGAAGTTTTAAAAGTGAGTATTTCTTCTAAAAGGTAAGTGTGAACCGGGACAGATCAGAGGCTAGCCGTGGAATGTACTAGCCCTGACTGTCCCGGGGGTATGTTTGTTGAAAAATGGTTTCTGTGCCCGGAACTCCGCTTTAAGCAATAATTTTTTTGTATAATTCTCCTTTAAGGGGGCGTGGCAGGGGGTGTGTCCTATGATTACATACTTTGCTACTATGTGTCCCTCGTCCCCTTCTCAGGAAGTTGGGAGGTATGCCTTTGTGCTGTTTAGTGTAGATTTAGTTCTTTCACCCCGCAGGTTGAATGATAGAAATCTATGAGCTTTAGTGGGACACAGATTTTCTCATCATCTTAGGGCTTATTTACACTTGCAGATGGGGGGGTGGGGGGGGGGGGGGTAGACAATAAGACCGCACAGTTGAGTTGTGTGTTTACCATCCCCCAACCATTCCCTTTTAGCTGCAGAAACAGCGGCCGGGGGTGTACACATGCTGCAGCGACAATGCTTTCTTCACAAAATACCTTTATATCTTAAAGTGGTAGTAAAGTTCCTCTTTTTTACTTGTACCTACAGGCAGTGCCGGGAAAAGGTCATCTAGAGCCCAGGGCAAACATGGAAAACTCCCCTACTTACAGTGCATTGCGAAAGTATTCAGCCCCCTTGAACTTTTCAACCTTTTGCCACATTTCAGGCTTCAAACATAAAGATATAAAACTGCAATTTTTTGTGAAGAATCAACAAGTGGGACACAATCATGAAGTGGAACAAAATTTATTGGATATTTCAAACTTTTTTAACAAATAAAAAACTGAAAAATTGGGCGTGCAAAATTATTCAGCCCCCTTAAGTTAATACTTTGTAGTGCCGCCTTTTGCTGCAATTACAGCTGTAAGTCGCTTGGGGTATGTCTCTATCAGTTTTGCACATCGAGAGACTGAAATTTTTGCCCATTCCTCCTTGCAAAACAGCTCAAGCTCAGTGAGGTTGGATGGAGAGCATTTGTGAACAGCAGTTTTCAGTTCTTTCCACAGATTCTTGATTGGATTCAGGTCTGGACTTTGACTTGGCCATTCTAACACCTGGATATGTTTATTTGTGAACCATTCCATTGTAGATTTTGCTTTATGTTTTGGATCATTGTCTTGTTGGAAGACAAATCTCCGTCCCAGTCTCAGGTCTTTTGCAGACTCCATCAGGTTTTCTTTCAGAATGGTCCTGTATTTGGCTCCATCCATCTTCCCATCAATTTTAACCATCTTCCCTGTCCCTGCTGAAGAAAAGCAGGCCCAAACCATGATGCTGCCACCACCATGTTTGACAGTGGGGACGGTGTGTTCAGGGTGATGAGCTGTGTTGCTTTTACGCCAAACATAACGTTTTGCATTGTTGTCAAAAAGTTTGATTTTGGTTTCATCTGACCAGAGCACCTTCTTCCACATATTTGGTGTGTCTCCCAGGTGGCTTGTGCAAACTTTAAACGACACTTTTTATGGATATCTTTATGAAATGGCTTTCTTCTTGCCACTCTTCCATAATGGCCAGATTTGTGCAGTATACGACTGATTGTTGTCCTATGGACAGAGTCTCCCACCTCAGCTGTAGATCTCTGCAGTTCATCCAGAGTGATCATGGGCCTCTTGGCTGCGTCTCTGATCAGTCTTCCCCTTGTATGAGCTGAAAGTTTAGACGGACGGCCAGGTCTTCGTAGATTTGCAGTGGTCTGATACTCCTTCCATTACAATATTATCGCTTGCACGGTGCTCCTTGAGATTTTTAAAGCTCGGGAAATCTTTTTGTATCCAAATCCGGCTTTAAACTTCTCCACAACAGTATCTCGGACCTGCCTGGTGTGTTCCTTGTTCTTCATGATGCTATCTGCGCTTTAAACTGACCTCTGAGACTATCACAGTGCAGGTGCATTTATACGGAGACTTGATTACACACAGGTGGATTCTATTTATCATCATTAGTCATTTAGGTCAACATTGGATCATTCAGAGATCCTCACTGAACTTCTGGAGAGAGTTTGCTGCACTGAAAGTAAAGGGGCTGAATAATTTTGCACGCCCAATATTTCAGTTTTTTATTTATTAAAAAAGTTTGAAATATCCAATAAATTTCATTCCACTTCATGATTGTGTCCCACTTGTTGTTGATTCTTCACAAAAAATTACAGTTTTATATCTTTATGTTTGAAGCCTCTAAGCATAAATGCTCCCTCCTCCCATTATAAATCCACCCACTGCTGAAATTACCCCCTCCTAGCACAAGTTTTTTGACCCCCCCATCCCCTAAATCCCCCAATGCAAATGCCCCCCTCCCCAGAAAAATCACCCTCCCAGCACAAATACTCTATTGCTAAAATTTCCCCTCCTAGTACACATTTTCTCCTTCCCACTCCAAATCCCCCCCCCCCCCAGCACAAATACCCCTCAATACCCCTCCTAGCACAAATCTTCATCCCTCCCCCTCCCAACACAAATCCCCCTAAATCACCACTCTTAGCACCCCCCCTCAACTTCCCATCCTAGAGCAATTCTTACCCCCTGTCACCCTCAAAATTCCCACTTCCAACACGCCCTCCAATCTCATAAAATACCACAGTGCCCAGGGCAGCCCCTACTGCCCACCCCTTGTCCTGGCCCTGCCTGCAGATAAGTCTATAATAAGGCTTACTAGTAGGAACAGTACATAGCTCCTAAATGTGCACCGTTTAGGAGAGATTTATGTGACAAAATGCCGTCACTGAGTGCCATACTCACATGTGGCCACCCAATTGTCTAGTCACATTGGACCCCAAGGACTTGGACTGTAGACTCAGGGGAGGGGTCCAACCGACTTGTTGCAGGCCCATCGTGGGTCTGGCCACACGTCTGTCTATTTCTATGGGGGATTTATGGGATGGATGGCCTGATTTGTTTGGCGCGGGCCACAAGCTTGCGCCGCCATTTTTGTGACTCTTTTCCATCTGTCTATTAGGGGCACAGGGTGACCGAGAAAATGATGGACAGCTACTTAATGGACACTCAGAATATGGTTTGGATTACTTCAAATGGGCCAGTAATATTTATCCGCAATATCCCTCAAGAAATCTATGATACATTAATTTCACTGTGACA
This sequence comes from Pelophylax lessonae, assembly GCF_965119305.1. Lineage (NCBI taxonomy): Eukaryota > Metazoa > Chordata > Amphibia > Anura > Ranidae > Pelophylax > Pelophylax lessonae. Next base: position 54,214,455 of record NC_138774.1, read on the forward strand.
GAACATTGTATGAGCTTTGCCTCATAGGCTATTGTAGACCATTGCCATGAAGTCTGTGACTCCTGAATAATCAAAGCATTGCTTGGATGTGGATTCCATGTACTTCAATGTAGGAGACGGACAGTCTGCTACTGGGGTTTCCTTCTATTGTCTGTTTAATAAGGTGTTCTGTGTTTATACTTAGGATAATTTGTAATGTACTTTGTTTTAGCTGTTTGCAGTGCTGAGTTAATTAGCATGTTAATTATAACATTGTCTAGATGTGGATTCCCATTAACCTATTGTTTCTGTCCAGGTGGTTAATTATCTTAGGTTAAATATGTTTCTGTATACAATTTCATCTGCATATAATAATCAGACCCACGTGACCTGGTAGGGTATATATTCTGTATGAGTTTGTTCAGTAAACAGTCATTCCTGTTTTACCCTTCATCAAGTCTTGGCTGATGTTTGGGTAGCCAAGGGCTGTGATCACTGATTTACTTGGGATTTGGGAGATTTTTTAACGGATTTACTTGGAGTATAGGGGATCCGTTACAACTTACTTTAGTAGTAGCAGGTGACATTACCGTCACATGCGCAGTGCATGCGCGAGAGTGACGTCTTCGCAATTCGGCCATTAAAATGGCCGGAGCCAGTGAACCCGGAAGGAAGACCTGGTGAAGAGGAAAGCCCTGTCAGCAGTGGGAGCGCGTTGCTGGAGGGCTTTGTACTAAATTAAGTCTCATAATGTGCTAGTATACAATGCTTACTAGCACATTATGCCATCATCCTTCCGGGGACCTTTTTTCTTTTTTTTTGTGGTTTACTACCGCTTTAAGCTGGCCACAGATGGATCAAATCTCGCTTGGTTCAGCAGCGATCGGCCGAAGTTGGATCCAGCTGTTGGCAGGCTGGTTGTACTGAAATTTATCCATCGATCTACCTCAGTACAACCAGCCTGATATTTTTTGTCTTTGCATGCGATCACTATCGGCAGCTATAGCCGATAGCAGTGACCACTGTGTTCTGCTGACACTGGAAGGGAAGGTTCCCCGCCAGTAGAACACATTAGTGTTGCTGTAGAGATTTTCCAATCAACACTGGCTGATTTGATGGGGGAATCGAGTGACTTTCTTTTATTCCATCCTTGGTGTAAGGTAAGAAAATTGTATAATCTTTGGCCTTCCTTAGTAGAAATGGACAGCCTGCTCTCCCACTACAGTGCTCTGTGCTGACAGAGCTGAGTAGTAGCCACACCTCTAATCTCAAGCATCCCCAGACTTGTAGCCCAGATGAGGAGAGGGGGCATCTGACCATTTATTTTAGGTTATGAGTGCAATAGGTAGAGTTATTAGATTTTGCTGCCTACTGGGTTATGCAGTCATATTTACACACCCTTACTATATAAATATTATAGTGCATAGGTGTGTGCAGGGGATGTGCCAGGCACACCCTAATCACTCTGTGCGGTGCCCTACTCCCCAGGCCTCCCCTTGTGTTGCACTCCCCCCCATTGCACTGCTGCTGGCTTTCCTCCTTTCCCCCTTCCCCCACTCTCCATCTTGAAACATCCCCCTGAAACAGTGGAGGGAGGGATGTTTCAAGATGGAGAGTGGGGGAAGGGGTTAATCAACAAGGCCCCTTCCTTTTCTAAATGAACATACTCACTGTGTTCATTCATAACTGAAACATAGCAAACTGTTCTTACTATGCTTCAGGAAGCCACTCAGCACAGAGCACTTCCCATTCATTCACTGTCCAGTGCAGCTGAGGCTGCAGTGAAAGGCGTGTGTGTTTAAGGCTTTGGGGTGCACATCCTAATGCAATGGGCTGCGCACGCCTATGCTATAGTGGAAAGGTGGAGGTGAAATGATGAAAATGGAGGTTGCTGCTATATAAATGCTTATATGACAGAACATCTACTTCTGTGAATTCACTAGGGCTCTAGATTTTTGCATCCAATCCTAGTGTGCTCATTTCACAGGATGCCAGAGGATAACATTGTAACATATGAAATGGTGTTACACACCATAATGCCTGATACACACGATTATCAGATGATCGATTGTTTGTTTTTTTTTTTTTGCATGCTAATCTCATAACGAAAATAAAGAGTTTACTATAGTTACTAAAATTCTCGTATGACAGAATAAAAATCCGGACGTGATGTAGTGTGTTGTAGTGTATTTGTATTGTATTTTTGAACAACAACTGTACTGATTAACAGAAAAATTGTACAATCTGGTATCGTATGAGAAAGATCTTTATTGATTATCATGATCGGCTCTTGAAAGCTGTGTGCTAAGGATCAGATCATCGTATGATTGCCTCGAAAGCGGTACAATTTTCTGACCGTGTATAACTCCAATACATAGAGAGATAATGTGAAAGGACGCCGCGTTGGCTTATACATTTCATTACAAACAGAAGTTGTAAGGAATGAAAATACAGAGAGGATCAGGATACATTAGAAGGATTCTTTGCCTCACAATATATTTTATATTAATGCAGCGTTAGAGATCTGTAGACAACATATTAACAAATCTGTCTTGAAATAGCTTTCCCCTTAGTCACTAGAATGCTAGCAGGAAATACTTTAAAGTGCATGTCGCCTACACAGAGTACAGGCAGATTTTGTGGGTGGGACCCGTATTCACCAGGCCATCGCTCCTCTAGCAGCCGGTAACACGGCGGGCCAAGAAGCTGATTGCTGGAATGGTGTATAATATGCCATGTATACAGAGATATAGCAAGGGTAACCCATAAATGTACAGTGCAATATATTAGGTACAGACGTAGATTGCAAGACAACCAGTATCAACTGTACAGTAAATGCAGAGGTATACTACAGGCTGACCAGTGTATAATATATATAGATGTACAGCACAGAGTAACCAGTATAATCTGTACAGTGCATGCTGAGGTATACTACAGGGTGACCAATATATAGTGTATATAGATGTACAGCACAGAGTAACCAGTATAAACTGTACAGTGCATGCAGAGGTATACTACAGGGTGACCAGTGTATAATATATATAGATGTACAGCACAGAGTAACCAGTATAATCTGTACAGTGCATGCAGAGGTATACTGCAGGGTGACCAGTGTGTAATGTATATAGATGTACAGCACAGAGTAACCAGTATAAACTGTACAGTGCATGCAGAGGTATACTACAGGGTGACCAGTGTATAATATATATAGATGTACAGCACAGAGTAACCAGTATAATCTGTACAGTGCATGCAGAGGTATACTGCAGGGTGACCAGTGTGTAATGTATATAGATGTACAGCACAGAGTAACCAGTATAAACTGTACAGTGCATGCAGAGGTATACTGCAGGGTGACCAGTGTATAATGTATATAGATGTACAGCACAGAGTAACCAGTATAAACTGTACAGTGCATGCAGAGGTATACTACAGGGTGACCAGTGTATAATGTATATAGATGTACAGCACAGAGTAACCAGTATAAACTGTACAGTGCATGCAGAGGTATACTACAGGGTGACCAGTGTATAATGTATATATATGTACAGCACAGAGTAACCAGTGTAACGTGTACAGTGCATGCAGAGGTATACTGCAGGGTGACCAGTGTATATCGTACAGTGCATACACAAATACAGCACTAGCTAACCAGTGTATAATACATACAGAGGTACAGCACAGAGTAACTGGTATATAATATGCAATGCATACAGGGGTACAGTACAAAGTAACCAGAGCAGGGGCTGACTGCCAACTTTTGGCCCAGGGGGCAAAAACCTACCAGAGGCCCATGGTGCAGCGACTTGGCCCCCCTCTTCCCGGGCTCCTCCTGACCCCCATTCCATGCTGAAGCTCCACTCCAGGTACTCTCTACTTACTGGCCAAATCTGGGTTCGCGACTTGGCCAGGGGAGGCTGGTTGGGGGAGCTGGGACAGCTCGGTTGGGGCTAGGCGGGGGGAGGAGAATCTCCAGTGGGGCATGGAACCGGCCTCTGCTGAGACACGGTTTACACCATCCATGCTGGGGAAGGCCTGCACTCTGTCCTTGTCTTCATCCCGCACTCAGTAGGTCAGCGGTGGGGACTTTTTACTTCCCTTCAACAGGAATCCTTTAAGCATGTCTGTAACAGAGGCGGTGCAGCCTTTTTATGGGGCATCAGAGCAGCCTGGGGGGGGGGGGGCAATTGCCCTCCTGCCCCCTGGCCCAGTCCTCCCCTGGTACAAAGCATACAAAAAGGTACAGAACAGAGTATCCAGCTTTCCCCATACATTATATTTCTGTCTGTGTTGCAGAGTTCCCCTCACTTTCTGCCTAGTATTATACTGTCAGTAGGACAGGAAGTGAGGGTAAATCTCTTTATAGAGGTTGTAAACCTGGGGGGGGGGGGGGGACCTGTAAGAGAAAGACACAATGGGCTAAGATGCATTGCACAATAGCTCAGTATGAAATACTTCCCTTTCCTTTTTGCAGCACGCCTTTAGAAGGTCCAGCAAGGTAAACGCATGCATGATGACGTCATCAGCTGCATGCACTCCAAATATCTCCTAAACTGTGCAAGTTTAGGAGATATTCCCAGTACCTACAGGTAAGCCTTAATATAGACACACCTGTAGGTACAAGTAAAAGTTGTTTACTTCTTCTTTAACCACTTAAGCCCCGGAAGATTTTACCCCCATTCCGACCAGGGGGTTTTTTGCGATTCGGCACTGCGTGACTTCAACGGACAATTGCGCGGTCGTGCGACGCTGTACCTAAACGAATTTGACGTCCTTTTTTTCCCACAAACAGAGCTTTCTTTTGGTGGTATTTGATCACCTGTGCGATTTTTACTTTTTGCGCTATAAACAAAAAAAGAGTGTAAATTTTGCAAAAATAACAATATTTTTCACATTTTTTTATATGAAATTCCCCCAAAAAATTTAAAAATCAAAATTTTTTAACATTTTTGGCCAATTTGTTTTATGCTACATATGTTACATATGTATTTTGATTGGTTTGCGCAAAAGTTATCGCGTTTACTAACAAAGGGAAAGATTTTTGTCATTTTTGTTGTTTTTTTTTTTTAACGCGTAATGGCGGCGATCTGTGATTTCTTTTGCGGGACTGCGACATTGCAGCGGACAGATCGGACCCTTGACTGACATTTTTGACACTTTTGGGGTTACCAGTGACATTTCTACAGTAATCAGTGCTATACATATGCACTGTTACTGTAATATTACACTGGCAGTGAAGGGGTTAACTTTTTTTGAGAGGGAGGGGCTGTGTGTGTCCCTAGGGGCGTGATTCTAACTGTGATTGGCTGTGGCTTGAGGTGTAGGAACAGTGATCAATGGTCCTACATAGTAGAACTGTATGATCACTGTTTCTACACAGGGGAGAATGACAGGCGGCTTGTTTACATTGACCGCCTGCCTTTCTCCCTCTGCACCGACGATCGCCGCCGGTCACACGCGCGGGGGGGCCCGTGACCGCGCGGGAGCGCACCTCTGGGGGCGTGCGCTCGCTCCCTAGACCCTCACAGGCTAGCGACGTAGTACTATGTCGCTCTGCCTGTGAGGGGTTGACCGCCGCAGTAAATAGTCGTGCGGCGGTCGGCAAGCGGTTAACCGGTTCCCGACCGGCCACCGCCTATTTACTGCGGAAATGTGGCTCTGCTGCGCAAACCGATGTAGGTCTACTCCGGTCGCGAGCAGGCAGCTAGGGGGCGAGATTTACTGCATATACACACTGATTTTACTGTTGGTTTAGTAACCATAAATAATAACATGATATAGGATTTATATTTTTATTTTTTATGTATTTATTTATTTTTTTTTCTTTTACACTAGGAGTATATAATGAGTTTGGAAATTCTAGAGAAATGCTTAAATATTGCATTACAATTTACCAAATTTTTGATTTTAGTTGACTAAAATGTATTGATTTCAATCTAGTTTTAGTCCTAGTCTTTTGACTAAAATACCATTTTAGTTTTATTTGTATTTTAGTCATCTGAATTGTTTTAGTTTTAGTTAATATATAACTAGTTAATATAAAAACTAAAATAGTGTTAATTTAGTCAATGAAAATATTTTACGTCTGCGAAATTTACACTGCTTAGAGAAAACAGTCTCTCAAACAAACGATCGATCATAAGAGGACAGATTCTACAGGCCAAAACTCAACGGTCTTCCGTCACTTTGCAGAAAAGGGTCCTTGTTTCAGCCTCAGTTCACACTGTGAACCGCATGTGAATTGCACAAGAACAGCACCACATTCCTGTGAAATTCACATGCGATTCAATGTGGTGCGATTTGAGACCATTCACTTTGAATTGCTCACATCGCACCACATCACACCAAAGACGTGCATGCACCTTTTTTTGGAGCTGCACCGCAATTCATTTTTAATTTGTACCATGCGATCCGGTGCAGGCAAACGCACTGCATTTGTGACCTACTGTACATTTGGGGCGTCATTAACTTTGTATTGACACCCACAGCGGCTCACAAGGACAGTGCCATTGGAATGCGGTGCAGGAAACTCACACAGATCGCAGTGTTTCCCGCACCGCATTGGAGTGAACCTGGGATCAAAGAGAGGGAAGTGAACATCTACGTGAAAGTGGAACAACCATTCCTGATCAGGGGTGGGGGCCTTCAATACCTTTCTTCCACATTTACATTTACATATAATATCTCTACCCCAACTTTTGACAACAGATCACGCCTTTAGCCATGTAAATGGAGAAACTAACACCTGTGTGGGCTTCCTGACACCAACAATGGGATTATAGAACTAGGACAGGGCAACTTTAACACCTCCCATCCTGAATATTTACAGATTCTATTGTGATTAAATGAGGGTATCCTAAGGTGTTAATATTGTTGGGGTATCTTCCTCACCAGGCACATACATACAGGGGTCTCCCCCAATCTGACCCCATGCTCCAGGGGTCCGTGCGCCCCCATGTACACCTGGATAGGAGGAGTGGCATATAGAGGAAATGTTCGAATTGGTTCTTCTACATCAGGCATGTCCAACCTGCGGCCCGGGGGCCGCATGCGGCCCAGAACCGCAGGCAATGCGGCCCCCTGCCCCCTGACAATTTATTTTTTTTTGCTGGGGAGGAAGGAAGTCGGGTTGGGGGCACGGCCACAGCGGCTTCTAACTAACTGTAGGCAGAGACTGCCTCGGAAGGCATCATCCTCTAGTTGTGTTAAAATAGTGCTGGGGGGGGGGGCGGCAGCGTGGGAAGGGCGCGGCGGCGTTTTTTATTACTTATATACCTTAACTATAGTATATATTTTATATGCGGCCCGAGAAAATTTCTCTACACTCAATGTGGCCCAGAGAAGCCAAAAGGTTGGACACCCATGCTCTACATGCTTCCCCATCTATGTACCTCCTGCTGTGACAGTTCCCCTGTGCTCTCTACTGCCCCCCCCCCCCATTATCCCCTGCAGCGCTACCAGCCTCCCTCCTCTCTTCTTTCACTGGCTGCTGCGGGGGATGCTTTCAGGATGAAAAGCGGTGAAGGTGACGGTAAATGTGTAATTTACCAGTACCTTCCTTGTCTTAATGAATATAGTCAATGATCCGTACCAATCACTGATTCTGTTCATTCATAACTGAAGCATAGTAAGCTGTGTTTGCTATGCTTCAGCTTGTGCATGAACAGGAAGCTCTGTACAGCGCTATCCCAGTCCATTCATTCTGTTCAGCTAAGGCTGCAGAGATGGAGATTAAGGGCTGTGTCCCCAATCTCCTGTCTCTGTCTCAAAGGTGGAACATCAGAGGTCTGTTTAGACCCCTGATATTTCACCAAAGCCCCCCACCTAACATGGATCCTAAAGAAATTTGTAACAAATAAAAAAATAAATAAATAAATTGTAAAACAAATAAATTTAATAAAAGGGTAAAAAAATAATAATAAAAAAAAATTACTGACACCAGTGGCGGAACTACCAGGGTCACAAAGATCGTACTTTGGACCGGGCCCTGACGTTCTGCCATAGTGGGGGGTCCCCGGCTGGGGGTCAGGGGAGCCCTTTATAGTTTCTTGCACCGGGGGTCTGAGGGTTCTAGTTATGCCTCTGTTCCTGACACTCTGGGAATGGAAGAAGTGGCTAAGTAAGCTTTGAAATATCTTCAACATTACAGAACCAGTCCAGTTGAACATCACAACTACTGGATATACTATATCATGATCTGAACAAATGCAAACCTTCACAGACAGGTAATAATGTACACTTCTGAAGTTTTTTTTTTTTCAAGCCTAATGTGATTGTAATGCTCTTTTTTCTTTTTCTTTTAAATAACAAATATGTTATACCTCCTCTGTGCAGTTGCTTTTGCACAGAGCAGCCTGTATCCTTCTCTTCTTGGGTCCCTCATTTCTGCTCCTGGCCCCTCCCTCTTGTTGAGTGCCCCCACAGCAAGCAGCTTGCTATGGGGGCCCGAGCCAAGCTGCAGCTCTGTGTGTCCATTCAGACATGGAGCTGCCATTCGGCCCGCTCCTTCTCTCTCCTGATTGGCTAACTGACTTTGACAGCTGCGGGAGCCAATGGTGCCGTTGCTGTGTCTCAGCCAATCAGGAGAGAGAGTCCCGGACAGCCGAGGGACTCGTGGACATCGCCGGACAGGGATGGGCTCAGGTAAGCATTGGGGGGGGGGACTGAGTAGGCTGCTAGACAACATTTTAAAAGCAAAGACCTCACCCTACCACCAAAGTAGTAAATTATAGCAGTGAAAGTTGGACCATAAGGAAGGCTGAACACCGAAGAATTGATGCTTTTGAACTATGGTGTTGGAGAAGACTCTTGAAAGTCCCTTGGCCGGCAGGAAGATCAAACCAGTGAATTCGGAAGGAAATCAACCCTGAATATTCACTGGAAGGGCAGATCCTGAAGCTGAAACTAGAATACTTTGGCCACCTAATGCGAAGAGAGGACTCATTGGAAAAGACCCTGATGCTGGGAAACATGGAAGGAAAAAGGAGAAGAGGATGACAGAAAACAAGGTGGATAGATAGCTTTATCGAAACAATGAACATGAAGGTAAGCAAGCTCCGGGAGTGGTGGACAGAAAAGCCTGGCACGCTATGGTCCATGAGATCACGAAAGTGGGACACGACCAGTGGCGGTTCTACATTAAATTGCTCCCCGGGCAAGACTCCCTCCCGGCCCCGGCCCCCCCCCCCCCCCCAAAAAAAAAACAACATGACAACATAACAATAAATGCAGAGTGCCACAGCATTGCCCCCAATAAATGCAGAGTGCCACAGCAATGCCCCCAATAAAAGCAGAGTGCCACAGCAATGCCAGCAATAAAATCAGAGTGCCACAGCAATGCCCCCAATAAATGCAGAGTGCCACAGCAATGCCCCCAATAAAAGCAGAGTGCCACAGCAATGCCCCCAATAAAAGCAGAGTGCCACAGCAATGCCCCCAATAAATGCAGAGTGCCACAGCAATGCCCCCAATAAATGCAGAGTGCCACAGCAATGCCCCCAATAAAAGCAGAGTGCCAAGCATTGCCCCCAATAAATGCAGAGTGCCACAGCATTGTTGCCCCCAATAAATGCAGAGTGCCACAGCAATGCCCCCAATAAATGCAGAGTGCCACAGCAATGCCCCCAATAAATGCAGAGTGCCACAGCATTGCCCCCAATAAATGCAGAGTGCCACAGCATTGTTGCCCCCAATAAATGCAGAGTGCCAGAGCATTGTTGCCCCCAATAAATGCAGAGTGCCACAGCAATGCCCCCAATAAAAGCAGAGTGCCACAGCAATGCCCCCAATAAATGCAGAGTGCCACAGCATTGCCCCCAATAAATGCAGAGTGCCACAGCAATGCCCCCAATAAATGCAGAGTGCCACAGCATTGTTGCCCTCAATAAATGCAGAGTGCCACAGCATTGTTGCCCCCAATAAACGCATTGCCCCTTTTCAATGCAGAGCGCCACAGCACTGCCCCCTTTAATGCAGAGCGCCACAGCAATGCCCCCTTTAATGCAGAGCGGCACAGAAATGCCCCTTTTGAACGCAGAGTGCCACAGCACTGCCCCCTTTAATGCAGAGCGCCACAGGAATGCCCCCTTTAATGCAGAGCGCCACAGCAATGCCCCCTTTAATGCAGAGCGCCACAGCAATGCCCCCTTTAATGCAGAGCGCCACAGCAATGCCCCCTTTAATGCAGAGCGCCACAGCAATGCCCCTTTAATGCAGAGCGCCACAGCAATGCCCCCTTTCAATGTAGAGATGCCACAGCATTGCCCCCTTTAATGCAGAGCGCCACAGCATTGCCCCCTTTCAATGTGGAGATGCCACAGCATTGCCCCCTTTCAATGTGGAGATGCCATGCCAGAGTGCCAATTTTCAATGCAGAGCGCCAGCGTCCGTGCACAGCACTTACCTCCCTTCTCTTCACGTCTCTTCAGTCCACATTTGGGGCCTGTATGCCTCAAACCAGCAATGACTGTAGATGTTAATGTAATCCACTCAAACCACTGGGGTCCCCTGCCATAATATGCTTATGGTAAGTAGGTCTCCCGTCTGTTGCCTACTAGTCAGAGGAGGGGGGAGATCACTGTTTAAATTTTTGTGGTAATTATCACACCTATTGTTTGCTAGCACTATTGGGGGATGTGTTTACACTTGTATTAATGTGTATTGTACTTTGTGAGCTTGATGCCGCAAGTCTGACCTGGAATGAGATCCCTGATTGTCCAGGTGTGGTTAGGTTTTTATTTAACTTAATGTTTAGAGTGGTAATTTATATTTCTGTATACAGTTGCACAGGGCTCAAAATTTAAAGTCCCATAATTCCCTATCCTATATTGACCTTGTTCTGGTAACCTCAGAGATTTCTCCATATGTATCTGTTACCATACAACCCAGAAGGATTTCAGATAATTTATTAGTAGTTAAGCTTACCCCTGCCCGGACAGATACACAACCTACCTGGCGAGTCGATCCTTTTCTGGATTTGCATTTTTCATAATTCCACTGAAGCAGATTTGTCCTCCTATCTCTCTATTAATACCACTTCTGCCCATCAATGTGTCATTTAGGGCCCAATGAAGGCATACTGTTTGGGCATTCTCATAAAAGCAGTTAACTCCCTAAAGTGTTAGTAAACCCAGGACCATGTAAGAGGTTACACTCATAAACCATGTGGACAGCCTTCCCAGAAGAGTCGAAGCTGTTATAGTTGCAAAGGTTGGGCCAACTCAATATTGAACCCTACGGACTAAGACCGGGATGGCATTAAAGTTCATGTGCGTGTAAGGGCAAGTGTCCCAATACTTTTGACAATATAGTGTATGTGTGATACTATGGATAGCATCCATTGCTCCAGGAGGTAAAGTCAGGTACAGTATCTCACAAAAGTGAGTACACCCCTCACATTTTGCAAATATCTTATTATATCTTTTCCTGTGACAACAGTGAAGAAATTACACTTTGCTACAATGTTAAGTAGTGAGTGTACAGCTTGTATAACAGTGTAAATTTTCTGTCCCTTCAAAATAACTCAACACACAGCCATTATTGTCTAAACCACTGGCAACAAAAGTGAGTACACCCCTAAGTGAAAATGTCCAAATTGGGCCCAATTAGACATATTCCCTCCCCAATGTCATGTGACTCATTAGTGTTACAAGGTCTCAGGTGTGAATGGGGAGCAGGTGTGTTAAAATTGGTGTTATTGCTCTCACTCTCTCATACTGGTCACTGGAAGTCCAACATGGCACCTCATGGCAAAGAACTCTCTAAAGAACTGAAAAAATAATTGTTGCTCTACATAAAGATGGCTTAGGCTATAAGTAGATTGCCAAAACCCTGAAACTGAGCTGCAGCATGGTGGCCAAGACCATACAGCAGTTTATAACTGGACAGGTTTCACTCAGAACAGGCCTCGCCATAGTCGACCAAAGAAGTTGAGTGCACGTGCTCAGCGTCATATCCAGAGGTTGTCTTTGGGAAATAAACCTATAAGTGCTGCCAGCATAGCTTTAGAGATTGAAGGGATGGAGGGTTAGCCTATTAGTGCTCAGACTATACGCCGCACACTGCATCAAATTGGTCTGCATGGCTGTCGTCCCAGAAGGAAGCCTCTTCTAAAGATGGTGCACAAGAAAGCCCGCAAACAGTTTGCTGAAGACAAGCAGACTAAGGACATGGATTACCGGAACCATGTCCTGTGGTCTGATGAGACCAAGATAAACTTATTTGGTTCAGATGGTGTCAAGCGTGTGTGACGGCAACCAGGTGAGGAGTACAAAGACAAGTGTGTCTTGCCTACAGTCAAGCATGGTGGTGGGAGTGTCATTGTCTGGGGCTGCATAATTGCTGCTGACCCTGGGAGGCTACAGTTCATTGAGGGAACCATGAATGCCAATGTGACGGTGTTCACCATCACTGAAATTTAAGGACAGATGGGTGATGGTTTGTATTACTTCATATTTGTCAGCAAGGTCTCCATGTAGAAATATTGAGATTTGTTCCCATTTGCCATGAGGTCTCTGACCAGGAAGTACAACTCCTAATATGGTCATTCCAGGAAGTTCAATGAGGAGACTGACTGTCTAACAATGTTGCTTTTGTCTGAGGTGGCTTTCCATTCACCTATTGTCGGGTGTGCTAATGAACTCACCTGTTGTCTGCTAAGGGATGTATTGACACTCAGAGTAATGTTTATTGGGGGATCGTTATGGAACCATTGTTCTGTGTCTGGCTGTTGTGTACATTGATTGTCCCCTGGGGGCTTCTGTCTCATTACACATAACAGTCCTTCTAATCAAGCCATTTGGACCAATCCCTGCTGACTCATTTTCAAGTCCTCATTTGCATGGCTAAGGAGGACCTGAAGGAGAACGGCATGTACTGTGCAATTGACCAATGGGAAAGCGGTTGTTGGGGGCAGGATGTTCCAAATTCTGTATAAAAGTGTGCTGTGTATTTCCAATAAATGGTCTTCCTGTTTGAACTTACATACAGCCTGCTTGGTGTTTGTTCTAATGGATTTCCAAACGGCACATAGCTGTAGTTCGGATCCCGGAGCCTTGGTTGACTGAACCATCAGACGTTGCGATCTGCAAGCTGACTCGCTAGAAGCAGAGGAGTGTCGGGAGAGCGGAAGCGAGCGAGCAAGGGTCTCGTCACAGCCAACATGGACTGTGACATACTGAAGCACAGCATGATCCCCTCCCTTCGGAGGCTGGGCCGTAGGGCAGTATTCCAACATAACGAACCCAAACACACCTCCAAGATGACCACTTCTTTGCTAAAGAAGCCGAGGGTAAAGGTGACGAACTGGTCAAGCATGTGTCCAGCACAAGGTCTCTAACATCCACCAGCTCCGTGATGTCATCATGGAGGAGTGGAAGAGGACTCCAGTGGCAACCTGTGAAGCTCTGGTAAACTCCATGCCCAAGAGGGTTAAGGCAGTGCTGGAAAATAATGGTGGCCACACAAAATATTGACACTTTGGGCCCAATTTGGACATTTCCACTTCGGAGTGTACTCACATTTGTTGCCAGTGGTTTAGACATTAATAGCTGTGTGTTGAGTTATTTTGAGGGGACAGCAAATTTACACTCTTATACAAGCTGTACACTCACTACTTTACTTTGTAGCAAAGTGTATTTCTTTAGTGTTGACACATGAAAAGATATAATAAAGAATTTACAAAAATGTGAGGGGTGTACTTACTTTTGTGAGATACTGTAGCTACCGTTATCTTAGGCCATAGAGGTAATTGGAATCACACCGGCTGCAGTCTCGGGTTACCCGGTTGGACAGGAGAGCCCGAGAAAACCATGAAAAGCCAGCAGAAGGAGGGGAGTAGTCCCCTCCCACTGCTTGTAAAAGCAGCCTAGCGGCTACTTAGCCGCTAAGATTGCTTTAAAAGTTCCAGGGGGGCCTGGCGTGTCCGGACCTCTTTAAGTACTTCATTGCGTCCCAGCTTACGTATTTGTATGTTGGCCTCGGCGAATCTCCTGGTAACTCCTCCACCGTTCTCGTACTGGCCATGCATGGCTCGCAAGCACAGGCTACGGATGCTCTACACAGATCTGTCCCTAGACGCTGCTCCCGTATCTCTCCTATGGAGGTAGGGTGGTTGGCCTGGCATGCTGGTAACAAGTTGTTAGTGGAGACGCCTGCTGTGTCTCCCAAGGCCCCATTATGGGACAATCACAACTTCCCCGAGCTCTATGGTCATCCGGATTCAGGCTGGTGGTCTGACTCATTTTGTTTCCTTTGATGACCTGAAGGCCCACCATGGTGTGAGCAACCGTTTTTTCTTTAAATACTTGTTATTACGCCACGCCGCCCGTGCGCAGTTTGCTGGGCTGACCCTGGAGCTTGGGGAATCCCCAATGGAGTTGTTATTGTCTATTCAAGGGATAAATAAAATGGTCACTACGTTTTATATGAGGCTGCAGGCGGCGGGTGCTGACCCGTTTAAAACGGCCATGGGCCGGTGGGTCGCACTCTTGCCTGACCTGACAGAGGAGACATGGGAGGAGGCCACAGAGGTTTGCTTTCAGGATCTTATTAGCTCAAACCATAGATTGATACAGTTTAAATTTATCCATCATCTGCATTATACACCTCAGAAGTTGGTCCGTATGGGGGTAGCCCCGGGAGCCGCTTGCCCTAGGTGCGGCTGTCCTGCTGCGGACTTGCTTCACATGTTCTGGTCCTGTCCCCATGTTAACGGATACTGGACATCTATTTTTGCCTTTTTTACTGATAAACTGCACCTGTCGGTCCCTCTTACTCCTGAGGTAGGCCTGCTGGGTGTGTTGAATGACATTGTACATCGTGTACGCCCTAGGATCCTGCTCCGCATCCTACTGTTCTATGCCAGGAAACTTATTCTATTACATTGGAAGAGGGCTGAACCACCTACTATGCAGGAGTTCTATGCTTTGGTGCGCAGTGATGTTCCGCTTTACAAGCTAATTTATAAGAGTAGAGGGTGTCCTAAAAAGTTCACTAATGTCTGGCAACCTTGGCTTGATGTGGAAGACTCGTATTGGGCAGATGCCCCTCTGCCCTCCAGCTTATCTGTTGACTGAATCTGAGTAGCCCTGGATGTTATGCGGTTTATATTTTTTATTACATGAGATGTATGTTCTATACCCCCCCTTTTTTTTGGGGGGGGGGGGGGGTGGGTACCTGGAGGTAGGGGAAGGTGTGTATCACGTACCTGGTGCTAGAGGCCAATGGAGAGAGAGGGCTTCCCTTGTGGCTAAGTTCCAGACCCCCCTGAGGATGAGAACAGGAGAGTTCAGGCCCAAAGTAGCACGGGTCGCCTGCTGGACTGTGTGCAGGAGGATCCAGAGTACAGCTGGAGTGCTGGAGTGGAATCAGCAGACAGGTGGCACCCGTGAGGTGTTTGCAGGACTTGGATAATGCTGAGACTGGAACGTGGTCGGGTGGATAGCCAAGATCAGGAGCCAGGTGGATATCAGAGCAAGCGTGGTCAGGTGGATAGCCGAGATCAGGAGCCAGGTGGATATCAGAGCAAGCGTGGTCAGGTGGATAGCCGAGGTCAAACACAGGAAGCAATCAGGAGACAGGTCAAGGACAAGCCGGGTTGGTAACAGGAGACAGGAACTGGAATATCACAGGGATAACACACTGGAGGAGCTGAAGATCAACCAGCAACTAAAATCACTGGCAGGCTTCCTTAAATAGGCCCAGGTAAGTTGCTGGTAGTGCTGCTGGGTCCTAAAGTCCTTCTCCTGCCAAAGTGCTGATAGCGCTGCTGGGTCCTAGAGCCCTTCTCCTGGTGTTTGTGCCCTGACAGTGCCCCCCCCTGACGGGCAGCCTCCGGATGCCTATTTGAGAAATTTTCTCTGGGTATTTGTCCTTAAACTCTTGGAGGAGTCTGGGGGCATGTACATTGGCTTAGGGTTCCCATGAGCTTTCTTCGGGTGGATACCCTTTCCATTTAATTAAGAATTGGGTTTGTCTCCCTCTCTTCCTGCAGTCCAGGATTGCTTCCACCTCGAATTCTGTGTCCTCACCAATCGTCACTGGCGGTGGAGGTGGCTCCACTCTCCCTGGAAATGGATCTGGAACAGTTGGTTTAAGCAAGGTGTGAAAAACCGGATGGATCCTATATGAGTCAGGCAAAGATAGTTCGTAAGCCACTGGGTTAATTTCCCGTTTGATCTGAAAGGGCCCAATATACCTTGGCCCTAGCTTCCGTGAAGGGCAGGCCAATTTCAGGTTGGCAGTAGACAGCCACACTTTGTCCCCAACCTTGAAGGAAGGATTTCCCCTCCGTTTCCGATCAAAGTGTTTTTTGTAATCCACTTGGGCTTTCTGTATGGACTCCCGGAGGACCTGATAATTGTTTTGAATGAAAACAAGTCTGTCCTGCAAGGTGGGTACAGAAGTTTCAGGCATAATTTCAGGCAGGGCAGCAGGGTGGAATCCATAATTAGCCCAGAATGGGGACTGATTTGTAGCTGAATGGAAAGAGTTATTATAGGCAAATTCCGCCAGCGGAAGCAGGGATGCCCAGTCATCTTGGGAAAAAGCTGAAAAGCAGCGGAGGTATTGCTCGAGGGTTTGGTTAGTACGCTCCGTTTGCCCATTACTTTGGGGATGGCAGAGTTCCACTTCCAAGGCTTTACAAAGGGCTCTCCAAAACCTAGAGGTGAATTGCACCCCCCGATCCGAAACAATGTTCTTTGGTAGTCCATGAAGTCTGATGATCTCCTTGATAAACATGTGAGCGGTTTCCGCCGCAGAGGGAGTACCAATCATTGGTATGAAGTGGGCCATTTTTGATAATCGGTCTACCACAACAAGGATGGTCGTGAATCTTTCAGAGGGAGGAAGATCAACAATAAAATCCATAGAAATCATTTCCCAGGGGCGATTAGGGATAGGCAAGGGTCTTAATAACCCCCAGGCTTTGACTTTGTCACTTTTGCTACGTAGACATATGGTGCATGACTTGACGTAGGATCTACAGTCCCGACTGAGGTTAGGCCACCAAAAGGACCGCTGAATGAGCTTGTTAGTTTTACGGGCCCCAAAGTGCCCTGCAAGTTGGTGGTCGTGGAATGCCCTGAGAACCAGAGACCTAGCTTCTTGAGGTACAAAGATTTTGTCCTGGTGCCAAAGTAATCCACCCTGCCTTCTTAACGAGTCATGTTCGGATTCGGGGCACGATACAGAAGCTTGTTCAATGGATGCCTTTAGGTTGGGTTGGATCAGCAAAAAATTTTGGGCAGATAAGATAGTGCTTGGAGGTGCACATTCAGCAGATTCGGGGAACATCCTGGACAGGGCATCGGCTTTCCCATTTTTGGAACCTGGGCGGTATGTCAAGTGGAAATTAAATCTTGAAAAGAATAAGGCCCACCTGGCTTGTCGAGGTCTTAGGCGTTTTGCAGATCTTAAATATTCCAAATTTTTGTGATCTGTGAAGATCATAATTGGATGGTTAGCGCCCTCCAGGAGGTACCTCCATTCTTCGAGAGCGACTTTAATTGCCAGGAGTTCTCTGTCACCCACGTCATAGTTTCTTTCGGCCTGATTCAGCTTCCTGGAGCAATAGGCTACTGGGTGGAGCAGGGCCTTTGGGCCCTGACGCTGCGAGAGCACGGCTCCCGTAGTTACTTCGGATGCGTCCACCTCAAGGACAAAGGGAATAGCTGGGTCAGGGTGTTGCAACACTGGAGCAGAGGTGAAGAGAGCCTTCAGTTTTTCGAAAGCCGCTTGAGAATCTTGGTTCCAGGAGAAGCGTGAGTGCAGGCGAGTGAGCTGGGTGATCGGGGCAATAATAGTTGAGAAATTCCGAATAAATTTCCTATAAAAATTAGCGAAGCCCACAAACCTCTGGACCCCTTTCTTGTCAGAAGGTGCAGGCCACTCCAAGATTGCTGATACCTTCTGAGGATCCATGGAAATCCCTTTCGTGGAGATTATGAGTCCTAAGAACTGGATAGATTGTTTCTTGAACTCACACTTTTCTGCTTTAGCATATAAGCCATGGGTTCTTAAGGTCTTTAACACTTTTCTGACGTGCTCTCGATGGAGTTCAAGCGAGGCTGAGAAAATGAGTATGTCGTCCAGATAGACGATTAAGAACAGGTCAAGGTATTCTCTGAAAATATCATTCACAAAATGTTGGAATGTGGCGGGGGCATTACATAGCCCGAAGGGCATCACAAGGTACTCAAAGTGACCAAAGCGTGTTCGGAAGGCGGTCTTCCACTCATCACCTTCCCTAATACGAACCATGTTATAGGCCCCCCGCAAGTCCAACTTCGTGAAAACCTGGGCTGTTCGGAATCTTTGGAATAACTCAGGAATGAGAGGGAGTGGGTATCTGTTCTTGATAGTAATTTTATTAAGGTCCCTATAGTCAATGCATGGTCTGAGAGAACGATCCTTCTTCTCGACGAAGAAAATGCCAGCTCCAGCAGGTGATGATGAAGGGCGGATGAATCCTTTGGCAAGGTTTTCATCTATATATTGTCGGAGGGCCTCCAGCTCCACTTCGGATAACGGAAAGATGCGCCCAAAGGGGACTTCTGCTCCAGGTAGCAACTCAATTGGGCAGTCGTAGGACCGATGTGGGGGCAAGGCATCAGCACCTTTTTTGTCAAACACATCAAGGAAGTCAAGGTAGGCTGAAGGAACAGCATGACAGGGATCCGGTGTAGGTTGAACGGAGAGACACACTGAAGAGTTGACAGGCGTGGGGACACCACAGTGTTGCTGACAATAGGAAGACGAGAAGATGATTTCTCCCTTGGGCCAGTCAATTTGCGGGTTGTGGGCCCGTAGCCAGGGTATCCCTAGGATAGCTGGGAAAATAGGAGACCTGATGACATCAAAGCGGAGGAATTCCCGATGGCCTGCTTCTGTTGTGGCAAGGACAGGGATAGTCTCCTGAGTGACTGGTCCAGAGCTAGGAGCAGTGCCATCTGCTAAATGTACATCAAGTCTTTGTTCCTTCAGTTTCAGGGGTATGCGCAAGTTCTTGGCTAGGTTGATATCCAGGAAGCAACTACAGGCTCCAGATTCAATGATCGCCGGCAGCTTAACTTCCTTTTCATCCACCTGCAGAGAGATGGGGAGAATTAAATGAGTGGATATAGTCCCAGACAACTGAAGGTAAGAGGGGCGTGGAAGGCTGGACTTCCTTGGGCGAACAGGACAACTGCGAAGGAAGTGGCCCGAAGTCCCACAGTAGAGACACAAGTTATCCTGTCGTGTGCGTGCTCTCTCTTCAGGGGTTAAAGCAGGGCGGAGTAGGCCAGTTTGCATGGGTTCCCCATCGGACATATTCATGGACTGGGGAATAGAGGCTGGGAGTGTTGGTCCTGGGACCTTTGGCATTATCCATGTGGGTCGAAGGGGCTGAGTGCGTTCGGACCATCGCTCACGCAGCCGTCGGTCTAGTTGGATAGAGACTTGGATGAGACTTTCTAGTGAGGCGGGAGCCTCAATCCTAGCCAACTCGTCCTTGAGAGACTCAGATAAGCCTTGCCGGAACTGGTATTTTAGGGCGGCATCATTCCACCCAGTATCAGCTGACCACTTGCGAAATTTCACAATGTAATCCTCCACAGGTCGTCTGCCTTGTACAAGGGCCGACTCTGCGGTGGCAGTCCGTTGTGGATCATCATATAAGGTAGCCATAGCTTCAAAGAAGGTGAAAACTGAATCCAGGACTGAGTTCTTTTGCTCAAGGAGATTATGAGCCCAGGACTGTGGCTCATCAGATAAGAGTGAAATGATGAAACCCACCTTGACAGTCTCAAGAGAAAAAGTCCTTGGTTGCAGGGCAAAGTAAAGGTCACAAGCATTTTTGAAAGCTCTGAATTTCCGTCGGTCACCTGAAAAGCGATCGGGAGTGGGAACTCTGGGCTCCGGAGGGGGTAAACCCATAGCAGGTGCGGCTGTAGCAGAACAACTGAGAGGGTGAAGGCGTCCTTCCAGCTGAAAGTAGCCATCTTGTAAGCTCTGGACTGCTTGTGTAAGAACTGTAATCTGCTGACATAGGGCCTCTAATGCGGAAGCACCTCTCTCGGCCTCAGACATCTTGGCTGGTTGATACTATCACGTACCTGGTGCTAGAGGCCAATGGAGAGAGAGGGCTTCCCTTGCGGCTAAGTTCCAGACCCCCCTGAGGATGAGAACAGGAGAGGTCAGGCCCAAAGTAGCACGGGTCGCCTGCTGGACTGTGTGCAGGAGGATCCAGAGTACAGCTGGAGTGCTGGAGTGGAATCAGCAGACAGGTGGCACCCGTGAGGTGTTTGCAGGACTTGGATAATGCTGAGACTGGAACGTGGTCGGGTGGATAGCCAAGATCAGGAGCCAGGTGGATATCAGAGCAAGCGTGGTCAGGTGGATAGCCGAGATCAGGAGCCAGGTGGATATCAGAGCAAGCGTGGTCAGGTGGATAGCCGAGGTCAAACACAGGAAGCAATCAGGAGACAGGTCAAGGACAAGCCGGGTTGGTAACAGGAGACAGGAACTGGAATATCACAGGGATAACACACTGGAGGAGCTGAAGATCAACCAGCAACTAAAATCACTGGCAGGCTTCCTTAAATAGGCCCAGGTAAGTTGCTGGTAGTGCTGCTGGGTCCTAAAGTCCTTCTCCTGCCAAAGTGCTGATAGCGCTGCTGGGTCCTAGAGCCCTTCTCCTGGTGTTTGTGCCCTGACAGTGTGTGAGTGTGGTTGTGTTGGTGTGTATGGTGTAGTTTGTCTTGTTGGTGTGTTCTTTTCTCCCTCCCCCCCCATCACTGTGACGACCGGTTGGGAGTGTTGCCTCGCAGTTGCTTGGCCCCCCTGGCCCTTCGTGGTACGCATCCCATTTTTTCCCCTCCCCCCCCCTTGATTTGGGCCGTGTGGTCCCTCTCTATTCCCCCCCTTCCCCCCTCCTGTGGTGTTAGGTTAAGATGTCTTCTAATACCTTTATGTAATTAACATGCTTGCCTTACACTTGTTTTATGGGCGATGTTTGCCCTTGTGTTTTCCTTTTGTTACTGTTATGCAAAAATTTAAATAAACACCTTTCAAAAAAAAAAAAAAGATTGCTTTAAAAGAAAGCCAACCGCTGGCTGTAAAAAATGATACCAAGATGATGCCTAAATCTGCAGGCATCATCCTGGTATGACCACTCAAAGTCCAGTGACATACCAGTACATTGCTGGTCCTTGTTGGGCATATATTGTAATGTTCTTTTTTTTTTTCATTCAGCCTGCAGGCTGAAAAAAAAAAAAAAAAAAACTTACAGATTCCTGCATTCACAGGATTTACAGATTCCTGAATTGATTGATGTGGATGAAGAAATCTCTGCGGGAAAGTGTGTGGTATACCCAACATTAGACATCCAAGCATCCACCCACTTCTAATGATAGGCATACATGCAATGTTCTTTTTTTTTTTTCTTTAGCCCATAGCAGATTGCTCTTTTCACATTGACCAATGTGGATAAGGAAATCTCTGCCAAGAAAAGTGTTAAAAAATATATGGCTAAGCATAGGGGAGATCCGCTCTCTGTGTCCACCCCGTCCCCTATGCTTCACCAAATCATGCTTTTTTTTTTTTAACTGCGGTGGTGAAATCACCTCCTACAGCGCTGTAATCATTGATTTACGTATATGCTGAGAGCAAACGCTGTTGCTGTTAGAATAAGCAAATCAGTGCTGTAGCTGATGGGTGGACCTGCATAGCAAACAATGGTCAACAATAAAACACAGTAACAATAAAACATTACAATATAATAATATACAGTGCAGTAAAACAGTAGAATGGTGGTATCTGCAAAGAAAACTATGGTTTATGAAAAACACAGCAACAATAAAACATTACATTATATTAGCATACAGTACAGTAAAACAGAAGAATGGTGGTATCTGCAAAGCAAGCTATGGTTAAAAATGAAAAACACCAAATCCCAAACAATCTTGCCACTGCTCCCCATGTAGTCTGGGCAGTTGGGGGGCTCCACAGCTTTTACCTCGTAAATCCGGAAACAATATGTATAGATTGTTGCCCTGCCACAAAACTTATACATCTTGATCCATATTTGGCACGCTTGCTGGGGAGAATCTGTTTGAAAACAAGGGGGCCAGAAAATTGAATCAGGGGCTCCTCAACGCAGACAGCTTTTTGGGGCGTATACAAGACTGCAAACTTTTGGTTGAAGTGATTTACAAGGGGCCGAATTTTGTGGAGCCGGTCACATCCAGGGTCACCCAGAGGATGTCAGAGTTCATTGTCATTGAAATGCATAAACCGCAAGATTTAGTCCTGGCCATGGCAGCAAAGAACACGGGCATATGATGAATTGGCTCAGTGGACCAATATGACCACAACTCACTCTTTTTAGTAATGCCCATAATGAGGGATAGGCCCAGAAAGGTTTTAAACAGTGATACATTTCCATGCAAATTCTCTGGCAAGGGACAAATTTGGATTTGCGGCAATAATTTGATCGGCATATAAATTACTTTGGTCCACAATGAATCTGCACAGATCTTCCGTGAAAAACAGCTCATAAAAATCAAGGGGAGTAAAATTGTCTGTTTCCACGTGAATTCTGAGTTGGTCACTGAATGGGGGAAGTACGGGCGCTGCAGAAGTGGTGGGCTCCCAATCAGGATTTGCAAGCGCATCAGGAAGGACACTATAGGCTCTACGGGCCTGTCTTTCGAATTATTGGTGGCTGCAGGCCACTACTTGTGCTAGCCACCGCACCAGCTTGAACTGCATTAATGGGACTCGCCACGTCACCAAGTGTTACTGCAGTGCTGGTATGACTATGACCAGTATCTACTAGGCCGCTGGTGCTTGCCAGTTCACCAGAAGGTTGAGCGGCACTAGTACTGACACTCTGCTGCATACAAGAACCCTGTGGTTGCTACACCTAAGCAACAGAAGAACAGGGTCGGGTACGCCTGACCTTAGCAGGGACCACTACTCAGTTGTTGGCGCTATCTGTCAGGGCGCTGCTGCTCTCTACAGGTTCGAATACTGAGCCTGGTTCTGACAGTGAGGCTTCCCCATCGCTCTCATCTGTCATGCTCAGCATCGTGTAGGCCTCTTCACTAGTGTACCTCTGTTTGGAAATTTTGGCCCATAAATTTGTAGGTACCTAGTGTGGCTAACAGGTAAAAAAGCACCTGGTTATCAAGGACTGTTTGAACCGCTACCAAAAAATGTAACTGCTAGTGCTAGCTAGCAGAGATCAGGCCTGACTCTGCTAACGCTGCAGTTTACTGTGTTGTGTATTGGAAGTCACAGTAATCTGCTGATACTGCACTTCTTGGGGGATGTGCGGAGGGGCTAAATGCAGGTGCTGGCAGGTGTCAGGGCTGATCCTGCTAACGCTGCGTTTTGGGAACACTATACTAAACTATAGGGGACGCTAGTATAGTTCTGATCAGATCAAAGATTTTGATCCATTCAGAGACTATACTAGTAAAGGAGGTGTTTAGTGTGCGTGTGTCACTGGCAATCAAAGGGTTCAAATTTATTACTAAATATGCTGCAAGCAATCCGACGCTGGCCTGGATTGACGCTAACGTTAACGCTAACTGATGTCACCTGTGACACCAATACAGTGATAAGAAAAAAGATCTGTACACTATAATAGTGACACTGTGGCATGGCAATGAAGGGGTTAACTGGGGGTGATCAGGGGGTTAAATCTTTATTAGGGGATATATGGCGGGTACCCTAAACCTATCTGGGACTGCCGCTAACTACCACTAACTGCCTCTCACATTAACTTGCATCACAAGTGACACGAATACAGTGATCAGTAAATTATCTGTATTCTGTATATAGTGACACTGTGACAGGGAATGAAAGGGTTAACTGGGGGGTAATCAGGGGGTGACAAATGTGTCTATGTGTACTGGTGTCAGTGTAGTGCTTGTGCACTCACTGTCTGATGTTCTCTTCTCTCACGCTAGAATCGGAAAGGGCTCCACGAGAGAGGATTGCATCATTTCATGTGCCTGTGTTTACATTACACATGCACAGGACGTTCTGCAATTGGTCAGAACCGATCACCAGATCCAGGCCATAAGTCATTGTCCGGGACCTGATGACTGATCGGTTCTGAACCGAATCAGCACATCCAGGGGTCGGCGCGCGTAACCCCTAACTCTGCGCGTGACCGACATACAGTTACATTGGTTCACGCAGCTGAGCCACCTTGCCGCAGTAAAACTGCAGCGGGTGGTCGGCAAATGGTTAAAGAAAAACTCCAGCTTTTCCTCCCCAAAATAACAGATGCATTGTGCATGTTAATGAATCACAACCCCACTGTCAGTTTATGTGTAACTTACCTCCTTCACCTGTATACAGCAGGTTTCTGTGTCTGTGATATCACTCCTCCTCCTGGCTGAATTTCAAAGTTCTCTGACTTCCTGTTTCCAGTCTTGATAATACATCTCCCATGATCCTTTGTAGTTCCAGGGCAGGCTATAGGAGTCACTTGTACCAGTTCTGGGAGTTGATGTTTCTTTACCTTCATGTGGGAGGTGAAAGGTGTCATACCTTCTCCTGTATCGTTCCTGTCCTGCAGCATTCCAAAGAATAGTGGCTTCCTGCAAGACTACAGAGGAAGGGCTATGGGGAGGGTATTATGAAGGTGTTTCCTTCATATGAAAATTAATAACTTCACAGAGAGCTGAGAGGGCGGGATCTGAAGGGTGTGACCATAGATGTGCGCATGGGAGCCCCCCCCCCCCCCCGCTATGTCATCCTCCGGTATACTGACAGAAGAGTGTGGAACGGTTCCATCACAAGAACAAGCTGTGTATGAAGGGGTTTTCTTTTTGAATAATGCTGTGATCTGTGAGGCGGGACTTGGGAGGCTTGGTCTCCTCCTGTAGCTGTGACTGGGCAGGATTGAACGCTCATTGGGATGTATTCCATCCCACCCACCATCAGAGCTGTGAAGGAAGTTACATCATTAGTAGAGTCTGAAAGACTACAAAGGGGAGAGTACAGACTTTAGTTGCTGCAGGAAGTGGCTGTGGAAGGGACAGAGTCTATCAGCAGGATAAACAGAGAGTCACATGGTACAAAGTGAAAAGAGATAAGCTTTAGGCTCCTTTCACATTTGTGCAACCTAAAAGTCGCATGATTTTGCCTGGACTGAAGATGCCTGTGAAATATTGAGGTCTATGGACCTCAAAACGCATTAATGTTGGGCCAAAGTAGTGCAGGGACTATTTTGAAGTCGCACAGATATGAACGATACTCATTGGAAATCATGGGGTACGACTTGTCATGCGACAGTGCAGTCCTAAGTCTCAGGACAAGTCGCACAAATGTGAAAGGGCCCTTAAGCCTGAAATAGATGGTTTGAATCTTGGCTGGTTCAGCAAGAACCAGCTGAGATTTGAACCATCTATGGGCAGGATGGTTGTACCAGAATGTCAGATTTTTACATGCGATTATCGGCAGCAGGTGTAGCCACGAGCAATAATCACTGTGTGTTCTCCTGGCCAGGATGGCTTTCCATGCCTCCCCACTGGGGGAGCACAATGGCCTTGTGGCAGGGATTCCCCCATCAACACAGACAGAAAATCGAGATGTTGCAGGAAAGAAAATCTCATCTATGGCCAGACTTACACTGGAGTGTAGGGGAGAAGACCCTGCAGGGACCAGTAGAGCAGCAAAGAGTAGCAGAGGATCATGTAAGTACATCTTCTGTAACAAGTCCCCTAGACCTAAATGAGTAATTAACCCTTGCAGTGCAAGTACAGCCCCATTTTTAGGCCTCATGTAAACACAGGGCATTTGAAAAACGAGCTGCAAAGCCAGTTTCGGACGCCAGGAAAAGGCAGCAGTAAAAACGCGCTTTCAGAAGCATTTTGCATTGGTGTTAATGTGCGTTTAGCAGGCCCTTACTTCTATTTTCCATTCTCAAAGCCAACTATTACAGCTTGAAAACGCTTGACGCGGCTTAAGGCTGTATGCAGCATTAACACGCGTTTAGGCGCGTCAGATGTTTTTACAGCCTAACGCTGCTGCTCCAGAACGCACTGGCCCTGGGTTTTTTTTTTTTACAGCTTGAAAACGCCTATGCCACTTACAACACCTAAACGCCTATGTGTGCATGAGGCCATAAAATAACATGGAGCAGCGTTTTTAAGCTGCAAAAAAAAAAAAAAAAACGTCTGACGCTCCTAAAAGCAGCTGTAAAAACGCCATGTGTGCCCTGTGTGCGTCTCAGGTATAATCAGGGCCGGACTGGCCTACTGGGATCCCGGGAAATTTCCAGATAGGCCGGCAAGTCCCCCCGACATGCGTACTGCGCATGTGCCGCTCGGGAAAGCCCGTACACATTCAGCTATTCCCGGGCAGACACGGCACATGCGCAGTGACGTGTTGCCGCCGAGCGACGCCATTTTTAAATGTAAGGAGTCTCACCAAAAGGTAAGTGAGACTCCTCAGGAGATGTAGGGCTGCGGGCATGGTACAGGAGATTCCTGTACCATGCCTGCAGCCCTGCTTCTCCTGCACCATGCATCTCTTGTACCATGCCTGCAGCCCCTGCACAATGCCGGCAAGCCTGCATCTCCTGTACTATGCCCACAGCCCTGCATCTCCTGTAGCGTGTCTGCAGCCCCTGCACCATACCCCCAGCCCCTGCATCTCCTGCACCATGCCTGCAGCCCCTGCACCATGCCCGCAGCCCCTGCATCTCCTGCACCATGTCTGCAGCCCCTGCACCATGCCCGCAGCCCATGAATCTCCTGCACCATGCCCGCAGTCCGTGAATCTCCTGCACCATGCCCACAGCCCCTGCATCTCCTGCACCATGCCTGCATCTCCTGTACCATGTCCGCAGCCTTTGACATCTCCTGTACGATGCCCGCAGCCCCTGACATCTCCTGCACCATGTCCGAAGCCCCTGCATCTCCTGCACCATTCCCGAAGCCCCTGCATCTCCTGCACCATGCCCGCAGCCCCTGCATCTCCTGTACCATGCCCGCAGCCCCTGCATCTCCTGTACCATGTCCGCAGCCTTTGACATCTCCTGTACCATGCCCGGAGCCCCTGCATCTCCTGCACCATGTCCGCAGCCCCTGCACCATGTCCGAAGCCCCTGCATCTCCTGCACCATGCCCGCAGCCCCTGCGTCTCCTGCACCATGTCCGAAGCCCCTGCATCTCCTGCACCATGTCCGAAGCCCCTGCATCTCCTGCACCATGTCCGAAGCCCCTGCATCTCCTGTACTATGTCCGAAGCCCCTACATCATGCCCGCAGCCCCTGCATCTCCTGCACCATGTCGGAAGCCCCTGCTTCTCCTGCACCATGCCCACAGCCCCTGCATCTCCTGCACCATGCCCACACAGCCTATGACCACCTCCTGTACCAGGTCCACACTTTTACCATATATATATATATATATATACATATATATACATATATATATATATATATATAGCCCTATGCGCTTTCATATCTGTCTTATCTATATATAATACACTCTTCAAATGTGCTTTAAAATGCATGGTTTTCCCTTTTATGAACAAGAAAATAATGGTGTTATGCTGTTGGGCCGGTAAAATAATGCTATGGGACTGGTATGAAATTATTTCCAGGGCTAAATTTTATTCCCAGTCCGGCCCTGGGTATAACAAAAAACTCTATCAATGGTATGTTTACCAGACCAAAAGGTGGCAAATAAAATGCATTTATTGTTAGAGTTTACATACACTTCAATTACTAAAGGGATATCAAAACAGCAACTTTTATTTATTAGAACACTGAAAGTGCACCAGGTGGTTATAATGAACCAAACCCTACATACAGAAATCAGGCTTGCAAGAGCTCAGTGGAACAAACATTTTTTTTATTCAGAACAGAATAAAGTAGGACTCTGGTACAATATTTGTTAGATCACTCAGAGGGGATTGTTTTTTTCTCTCAACAAAAGTGGAGTTGCATTTTAATTTTATATGGCTGACAGGTAGCGCTTGAACTTCTACAGGAATTACTTCCAGCTCATTCCTAAAAGCATACAAGCAGCAGACGGAGTGGTTAGTAATCCTGGGACAGTGTGACGCTCTTCCCATCGTATTCATTGGTCTTCAGGCACCGGAGGAAGAATTGGCTGAGGTCATGAGTGGATATCACATTACCTCCTCTTTCCACTGACACTTTGTAATCTCCCGTCAGGGGCTTATCAGCTGTACACAGAGTGACAGACAAAAGTAACAGTGTCAGGCACACAGCTCCCAATAGAAATGAAGTCACCATGTCAATGGTCTGTCAACATGTTCAATTTACAACACACAACACCTTTCTCCCAATAATAATAACAACGTATACAGGGACTGGAGCTTCATTCGTCTATAGCTGGGGTCTCCACAGTTTTCAAGTAGAAGAGCCATATTTTGGATTTTAAAAATATTCACGGGCCAAAAAAAAAAAAATCTTCTAAAAATAGACGCCCCCCTTACATCCAGGAGCGTCTATCAGTGTCCACCCCCCCCCTTCTTACATCCAAGAGTGCCCCTCAGTGTCCCCCCTTAAATCCATGAGTGCTCATCAGAGACCCCCCCCTTACAGCCAGTAGTGCTCATTAGAGACCCCCCCCCTCTTACATCCACAAGTGCTCATCAGAGACCCCCCCCTTACATCGATGAGTGCTCATCAGAGACCCCCCCCTTACATCGATGAGTGCTCATCAGAGACCCCCCCAACATCCATGCGTGATGAGACCCTCTCTTACATCCAGGAGTGCTCATCAGTGTCGTCCCCTGTGACGGGAGTAACTTTGGGCTTGGGGTGACCAGGAAACTGGGGGGCACTGGGGATATGGTTTGGATGGCTCCAAATGGGACAGTGATATTCAGGAATGATGTCTCTCTTGAAAAATGAAGATTTTATTCCCTGTACATTGGGAGGTCTCTGACCAGGAAGTACAACTCCTAATATGGGCATTCCAGGAAGTTTAATGTGGAGACCGACTGTCTAACGATGTTGCTTTTGTCTGAATAAGTAAATTGTGATATTCTTGTCTGAGGTGGCTTTCCATTCACCTATTGTTATGTGTGCTAATGAACTCACCTGTTGTCTGCTAAGGGATGTATTAACACTCGGAGTAATGTGTATTGGGGGCTCATGTAATCATTGTGTGATGTTGGGGGCTGGATTTGGGTCATTGTTCATGTAGTGACTGCATTACTTATAACGTGTATATAAAGCATGTATTCCTTTTCAATAAACAGTCTGATTCCTGCTTGACCCTCAATATAGAGCCTCGTCTCGTACCCGTGGGGGATTATTCGTATGGGTTTCTTGTTCGGCTGAGCGAGTGTCCAGTAGCTGTCTTTTGTGTTCGGGAATGAAATGTCCTAAATGACTGTACAGTAACCCCTTTCATACCCGGGATGTGGTTAGATCCCCCCTTACATTCAGGAATGCTCATGAGAGGACCCCCCCCCCCCTTTACATCCAGGAGTGCTTATCAGTGTCCCCCCCTCTTACATTCAGGAGTGCCTATCAGACTCATACCATATATCCAGGAGTGTCCATCAAAGACCCCTCTATTTTCTATTGTGAATAAAATGTGTTTATAAGATTCGCAATTCATTATATTCTGGTTTCAGATAGATTTTACACAGCATCCCATATATCCAGGACTGGGGAAGGGTCATGGATGGCTGGCAGTGGACATGCCAGACTCTATTACAAAACACAGACTGGCACATCCACTGCCAACCAGCTAAGGCATTTTCACAGACACTTGTTGGCCAGATTAAACCTTGTAGGGGGCCAGGTGTGGCTCACAGGCCATAGTTTGGAGACCCTTGATCTATAGCATACCTGAATTAAACTGGCCATAAACTAGTGGAATTTTGAATGTTTCAGGCTAGTGGCCCCGTAAGTGGTGAAAACAACTAAAATCATATTGTAAATTCCAACCCAAAAGTTGAATTAGTGATCAAGTACCAAGGCTTCACAAAATGCCAGGAATATTCAGACAACTGGTTTGCAAGAGGCATGAATGAAGCAATCCAAGTCAAAATGCAAGAACCATCCCTCAATACCGATGGGGGACTTTGTTACCATCTTTCTTTCATGTAGAATGACATTTTTCACATCTCTACCCCAGCAATTTGACAAATTATATCTTTAGCCAAGGTTCGCCTGAACTTGCACGATTTCAAACCGCCATTTTCAGGCTGACATGGGGGGGGGGGGGATTTGACAGACATCTGTGTGGGTTCCTGCACAGATGTCTATTGAAATCGCCCCCGAAGTCGCCAAAAGTAGTGCAGAATCGGTGCGGCACCAAAAAATCAGCATCAAACCAATTCGGACTGTGCCATTCCCGGCAATAGACTCAGATTTGACATGTCAAATCGCATGTCAAATAGGCTCAATGTAAACGTGGGTTTAACCATGTAAATCCAGCAACAAACACCTGCGTAGGATTCCTAATAGCAACAATGGGGTTAGGTATGAAGGACAGCATGGCACTTCAACTTTTACACCTCCCTCCTGATTTTGGACAATCAACATTTACACATTTCACAGTGATTGGATTAAGGTGTCCTAAGGTGTAAATATAATGTGATTTGCTGAAACCAATAACAGCAGATCACATGACAATTGTACACAACAGATGGCTTCCATTCATTGTGTTGCTTGCTGTGATTGGTCTCAGTGATCACATGGTACAGACTGCGTCAATCACAGCCCATCTGTACCATGTTATTAGCTGTGGCCAATCACAGCTAATCATAACAATACACTTTGAATTAATCAATTTCATTCATAAAAAAAAAAGTTTGTGTCTAAACTGTATTGCTCTAGTCACTATATGTAAAATAAAGTAATAAAAGAAATATATTAAAAAATAAATAAATAAATGATTACATACATATATACATACAATCAGGTCCATAAATATTGGGACATCGACACAGTTCTAATTTTTTTGGCTCTATACACCACCACAATGGATTTGAAATTAAAAACAAGATGTGCTTTAACTGCAGACTTTCTCCATTAATTTGAGGATATTTACATCCAAATCAGGTGAACGGTGTAGGAATTACAACAGTTTGTATATGTGCCTCCCACTTTTTAAAGGGACCAAAAGTAATGGGACAATTGGCTGCTCAGCTGTTCCATGGCCAGGTGTGTGTTATTCCTTATTCCCTCATTATCCCATTTACAAGGAGAAGATAAAAGGTTCAGAGTTCATTTCGAGTGTGCTATTTGTATTTGGAATCTGTTGCTGTCAACTCTCAATATGAGATCCAAAAAGCTGTCACTCTCAGTGAAGCAAGCCATCATTAGGCTGAAAAAACAAAACAAACCCATCAGAGAGATAGCAAAAACATTAGGTGTGGCCAAATCAATTGTTTGGAACATCCTTAAAAAGAAAGAACGCACCGGTGAGCTCAGCAACACCAAAAGACCCGGAAGACCACAGAAAACAACTGTGGTGGATGACTGAAGAATTCTTTCCCTGGTGAGAAAACACCCTTCACACCAGTTGGCCAGATCAAGAACACTCTCCAGGAGGTAGGTGTATGTGTGTCAAAGTCAACAATCAAGAGAAAAATTCACCAGAGTGAATACAGAGGGTTCACCAGAAAATGTAAACCATTGGTGAGCCTCAAAAACAGGAAGGCCAGATTAGAGTTTGCCAAATAACATCTAAAAAAGCCTTCAGAGTTCTAAAACAACATCCTATGGACAGATGAGACCAAGATCAACTTGTACCAGAGTGATGGGAAGAGAACAGCATGGAGAAGGAAAGGAACTGCTCATGATCCAAAGCATACCACCTCATCAGTGAAGCATGGTGGTGGTAGTGTCATGGCGTGGGCATGTATGGCTGCCAATGGAACTGCTTCTCTTGTATTTATTGGTGATGTGACTGCTGACAAAAGCAGCAGGATAAATTCTAAAGTGTTTCGGGCAATATTATCTGCTCATATTCAGCCAAATGCTTCAGAACTCATTGGACGGCGCTTCACAGTGCAGATGGACAATGACCTAAAGCATACTGCGATAGCAACCAAAGAGTTTTTTAAGGGAAAGAAGTGAAATGTTATGCAATGGCCAAGTCAATCACCTGACCTGAATCCGATTGAGCATGCATTTCACTTGCTGAAGACAAAACTGAAGGGAAAATGCCCCAAGAACATGCAGGAACTGAAGACAGTTGCAGTAGAGGCCTGGCAGAGCATCACCAGGGATAAAACCCAGCGTCTGGTGAGGTCTGTGCGTTCCAGACTTCAGGCTGTAATTGACTGCAAAGGATTTGCAACCAAGTATTAAAAAAGTGAAAGTTTGATTTATGATTATTAATCTGTCCCATTACTTTTGGTCCCTTAAAAAGTGGGAGGCACATATACAAACTGTTGTAATTCCTACACCGTTCACCTGATTTGGATGTAAATACCCTCAAATTAAAGCTGAAAGTCTGCAGTTAAAGCACATCTTGTTTCATTTCAAATCCATTGTGGTGGTGTCTAGAGCCAAATAGATTAGAATTGTGTTGATGTCCTAATATTTATGGACTTGACTGTATATATATATATATATATATATATATATATATATATATATATATATATATATATATATATATATATATATATATATATATATATATACACACACATATATATATATACACATATACACACACACACATATATATATATATATATATATATATATATACACACACACACATACACATTATATATATATATATATATATATATATATATATATATATATATATATATATATATATATATATATAGATATTACTGTCGCCAGTCAATGTCCCTGATCACCGCCACACCAGTTATATGATGATGCTGTAGTGACAAAAAAAATACAAATTCAAAAAACTTGCTGCGCCTCTTTCCAAGTACCTTGGCCTGCCTACTTTCCAAAAAATGAGTAATTTGGGGGATATTTGTACTGTCCTGGCATTTTCGGGCCTCAAGAAATTAGTACATCAGGATTGATCAATTTTCAGATACATACACCATAGTTTGTGAACTCTAACTTT
Organism: Pelophylax lessonae; assembly: GCF_965119305.1. Classification (NCBI taxonomy): domain Eukaryota; kingdom Metazoa; phylum Chordata; class Amphibia; order Anura; family Ranidae; genus Pelophylax; species Pelophylax lessonae. Next base: position 54,247,493 of record NC_138774.1, read on the forward strand.
CATACAAATTAAATACTATACACTGATTTCAGGTCATTTTTACGAGATACAGTAAAACCTTGGATTGCGAGCATAATTCGTTCCAGAAACATGCTTGTAATCCAAAGCACTCTTATATCAAAGCAAATTTCCCCATAAGAAATAATGGAAACCCAGATGATTCGTTCCACAACCATTTATTCATAAGTCTTTCAGTTTATAGTCCATATAAAGATTATAGCATTGCGATAGGTTGTGAAACCATAAAATGTCCATCCACAAATAGCCGCTTCCATAAGGGGATTAGAAGCAAAATCCAGCAGGAGCTACAGAGTATCAAAGAGAAGAGAGAAGAGAGGCACCTCTAAGTGTAGCAATATGGTTCCATTTAATGAAGGTACAACATTTAGCAACTCACATGGTTGATGAGTAAAACAGGCACATCTAAGTATGCAGGCATCCGGGGTAAAGCTGTCCACATAGACTATCTTCTGCACTGCCGGCTGCCAGTCTGTAATCCTGACCGGGAAGACCACCCTGCAGTAAAGCGATCTGAAAGTCAGAGGCAGCATGGAAGGGATGACGTAGATGGCGATGAGGAGGATGGTCTATGTGGACAGCTTTACCCCGGATGCCTGCATCCTTAGATGTGCCTGTTCCAATCATTAACCATGTAAGTTGCTAAATGTTGAACCTTCATTAAATTTAACCATATTGCTCTTCTCTTTTATACTCAGCTGTGACTTGAGGCTACTTGTATATCAAGACATCGCTTGTATACCAAGTCAAAATTTTTTTGAAAATTTTGCTTGTCTTGCAAAGCGCTCTTAAACCAAGTTACTCTCAAACCAAGGTTTTACCGTAAAAAGAAACATGTGGGGTTTTCAAAAATGTCGCTTCTTTTTAATTTAGCAAAAAAAAAAAAAACTTAGTGGTGATTAACCCCTTGCCGACCGCTCACATTGAGCGTACTGCGGCAAAGTGGCTCGTTATTGTCCAGCGACGTAGACCTACGTCGCTGGACTCCTCCCCTTGTGGGCGGCACGTGCGCACCGCTGGAGGCTCGCTCCCACTGTATTCAGATACAGCGGGAGTTGGGCCAGGGGAGGAGAGGCGATGATCACCGCCGCTCTTCCCCGATCGTCGGGGATCGAGTGAGGAGATCCGCCCGCTTGTGTAAACAAAGCAGGCGGATCTCCTATGTGACAGACAGTCACAGGTTACAGGATTCAGCATAGCTGAACCTGCAATCGGTGCCTGTGTCACACAGTCCCCTCCCCCCACACACGTCAGTAAGCACCAGGCATACATTAACCCCTTGATCACCAATAAAGTTAACTCCTTCCCTGGCAGTGTCATTATTACAGTAACAGTGCATATTTATAGCACTGATTACTGTAGTAATGTCACTGGTACCCCCCAAAAAAGTGTCAAAAATGTCAGTTAGGGGTCCGATCTGTCCTCCGCAATGTCGCAGTCCCGCAAAAAAAAAAAAAGTTGCAGATCGCCGCCATTACTAGTTAAAAAAAACAATGAAAATTCCCGTAGTTAGTAGCTGCGATAACTTTTGAGGAAACCAAACAAAATACGCTTATTGCAATTTTTTTTTACCAAACATATGTAGCAGAAAACAAATTGGCCTAAAATGTTAAAAAATTTTGATTTTTAAATTTTTTTGTGGGGAATTTCATATAAAAAAAATGTGAAAAATATTGTTATTTTTTCAAAATTGTCGCTCTTTTTTTGTTTATAGCGCAAAAAGTAAAAAAAAAAAAATCGTACAGGTGATCAAATACCACCAAAAGAAAGCTCTGTTTGTGGGAAAAAAAGGACATACAATTCGTTTGGGTACAGCGTTGCACGACCGCGCAATTGTCAGTTAAAGTCGCACAGTGCCAAGTTGTGGAGGAGGAGGAACTGTTCAAAGCAGAGAATGGGAGAGAGACTCACTTCGCTCACGAGCCCTGCATACACATCGGGAAATGCCGGAGTTAACTGTGCTAGATAATGAGAAGGCAATTGGTTGCTAGGACCGCCTAGCAACCAATCACCGGCTCATTAACTAGCTCAGTTAACTTCGGCATTTCCCGCCGACCGCTGTGTATGCAGGGCTCGTGAGCGAAGTGAGTCTCTCTCCCATTCTCTGCTTTGAACAGTTCCTCCCTCTCTGCTCTCCTCCTAATAAGGTGGGGGGGGGGGGCAATTGTATTGTAATGTCGTTCTATTGGGGGGGGGGTGTCTGCATTGGAAGGGGGGGGGTCTGCATTGCAAAGGGGTTTCATTGGAACGGGGGTCTGCATTGTAAAGGGGTTTTATTGGAGGGGGGGGGAGGTCTGCATTTTAAAGGGGTTCTATTGGGGGGGAGTGTCTGCATTGTAAAGGGGTTTCATTGGAGGGGGGGTCTGCATTGTAAAGGGGTTTTATTGGATGGGGAGGTCTGCATTGTAAAGGGGTTCTATTGGGGGGGGTGTCTACATTGTAGAGGGGTTTTATTAGGGGGGGGTCTGCATTGTAAAGGGGTTTTATTGGAGAGAGGGAGTTGTCTGCATTGTAAAGGGGTTCTAATGGGGGGGGGTCTGCATTTTAGAGGGGTTCTATTGGGGGGGGGGTTTGTATTGTAAAAGGGTACTATTGGGGGGGTTTGTATTGTAAAGGGGTTCTATTGGGGGGTCTGCATTGTAAAGGGGTTCTATTGATGGGGGCTTTGTATTGTAAAGGGGTTCTATTGGGGAGGCTGTATAATGTAAAGGGTTCTATTGAGGGGGGGCGAGGGCTATGTCATGTAAAGGGTTCTATTGGGGGGGGGGGGTGCGGAAACTGTGTAATGTAAAGGGTTCCATGAGGGGGGGTGGGGCTGTGTAATGTAAAGGGTTCCAATGGGGGGGGCTGTGTAATGTAAAGGGGTCCAGGGGTACGGGGGCTGTGTATTGTAAAGGGGTCCAGGGGTACGGGGGCTGTGTAATGTAAAGGGGGTCTTCCTACATTTTACTCGTAGTTATTACTGCAGTCCTATAGATTTTGTTTTCTGAAAGTGCACCAAAAGTCTTGCATGCTGCATCTTTGGCACGCTTTCAGAAAACAGGAAAATCATTTTTTTTGGGGGGGGGTGGGGAGTGACACCATGGTTTACTGCACCAGGTGACACCAACCCTAGTGACACCACTGGCAGTAGCACACAGTAAGTGTGCCACTGCCAGTTACATGTATTTATGTCTGGCGCCTCAGGTCAATCTGTGCTGTTTTTGCAGAGGAGGAGGGGCCTGGTCGCTGGGTCAATGTGCGGTTCGTCGCCTGCAGGCCGGGGGGGGGGGGGGCCCAGATATAGGATCCGCCCCGGGTGCCAAATGCTCTAGGTACGCCCCTGTCCTGAGGTTCTCTTTACTCTGTCTATACAGCTAGTTATTACAATGCCTGCCCAACTTGGGACTGTAAAGCTCCATCTTTAAAACATACGGCTGTACCTCTACAGAGTAAAAATTTACAAGCGTGGGTGAGAGATGACTATACCTGCATAGGGCAATGTTGACTGTTCACCAAAATTGCATCAAAGCTGAACTACTACAAACAGTCCAAGAACAACTAAAACAGCTGTGCAATGACTGCATATACAGAAACATGGTAGCACGTAACCCAACTTTTCCAAAAAGAGGAAAATCAGTAAGTGGTTTGTTTCCTCCCTTACGCACATTGACCCAGGGTTCATCAACTGAAACAGCTGCACGATGACCAGCTGCACGATGACCACAGTTCTGGATTGGTCATGCTGGGGTAGCCGGCTTGAGGTTTTCTCTTGAACTGAATTTTTATTGTAATGAACTCTGAAAGGCAACCTTCCACTGAGAATAATAAAAGTTATACTTCAGAATCGCCACCTTGATAGCCACACACCCCCCTCCTCTAATGAAACTTCCTGAACACTTTTGGAATTTATCCTCCCCGACTCGTGCACACAAGGGAATCTCCCTGTTTTAGAACACCTTACAAAACAATTTTTGTTAAAAACACCCCCTATGCTGAAGTGGGAGGAAGACCTCCATCTATCCTTCTCAAACACTCAATGGACGACTGTATATCACATCGGGAGTAAACGCAAGAACTCCTTTCCCGCTGGTACTTGACACCCTACCAACTTTCTAACTTTACTAAAGTCCCGTAGACACAGGGAAAATTAGTCCGACGACCGATCTGCCGATTTTCGGATTGTTAGTATGGTGCTTTCGACAGCCAACTCCGACTTTTCGGCTGACAAAATCCTGATGTGCAGGCTATAAAATTTTTGTTGTCCGTAATACAACGTCCGATTTTTGTCTCATTAGTACAGATTTAGACAGAAAAAAAATCTTAAGCAAGACTAGGCATGCTCAGAAACGAAAGAACACATACAAAGCAATCCAACACATGACATCACTTCTGAAGTAGAATTCTGTCGCACGGGAAAATTCCTATGAAAATAACCTCTTCACTTTCCACATCAGAGTAGCATGCCACAAAAAACGGACGACAGATCGTTCGATAATCTGATCATGTGTACGGGGCTTAAGACCCAATCTCCCCTCTGTTGAGAGGATGCGAACAAATAGGCATCCTCCTGCATACATTTTGGACTTGTAAGGGTCTCACAAGTTACTGGAGAAAAATTTTCTCCATCATCTGGGAAAACACAGGGATCATGACACAACTGGATCATGGCACAACTGGATCCTGCTCTAGCTATACTTCATTTAGGCATAGAGAGATTCCTCCGCAACTGAAGAATGGTCATCTTCCACTCATTAATAGCTGCTAAAATAGTGATAGCCAGCCAACCCTTCTGAAAAAAAAAAAAAGATCTAATCAATATGTAACTCTCATATGAAAGGGTATACTCACATAAGAACTCCTCACATGCATTGTTTGCAGAAACCCTGAATGTACAGCAAATACTATACCAATGTCTTTTGTATCATTACAGTATTTCTTTGTATGCTCTATGATTTGCACTCTTGACCACTTATGTATAGTGCATTAATTGTATTAGACACTTTACGGCATTATGCCCTTACCCTTTTGTAACTTGTACAGTATAAAATTGATAAAAATAATTAAACTGAAAAAAAAAAAAGCTAGTTTTCCTCCTTACTTGACATGGGTCCCTGTTGTTCATCCAGAGTAACTAAGATGTCAACCTACTGGCATGTAGCAGTCTAAAGATCATGATCGAACCTATTCAAGAAAAGGATCCAACCATGCAGGACCAAAGGTTCAGGCGTAGATATAGTGATAGACCAAAGAATAACCTACTGCACCTTAGTGTGTTGCTTAAAGATTTTATGGACTCTCCACTCGACTGGGTTTTTGGCTTTGAGGAGGAGGACTTGATCTTAAAAATGTGTAAGCCATTTTTGACTATATCAGGTCTTCCCATGCCATCATTTCAGCACTGTGGACCTGGAGGTAGCCTCACTTGCATCATTTGATATGCTTGTGCACATCACACATTTGTGAGCATATCCCTTGTTATTGTAGCAGGTTTTCCAGGCATTGAGCCTGATGTGGGTCTGCCATCGTTACTGGTTACCTCTCCAGCCCATGTGAGTTGCGGCCCTGGGTGTGAGAACTGAGACATTGACAACTCCGGCATCTTTGTTTTGTTGTTTTATTCTATTTAAGGGGATGGGAGAAGGGAATGAGTGCGATACTCCTTTAGGCTCAACTAAGTACAACTTGGGACTTTATCCAGAAAAATGTCTGTGAACGCTGCCTTGACGCCAGCCGAAGCTAGCCAACGCTTACTTACGCTTAGAACACACTGTAACTTGAAATAAGTGCTGAATCCTCGACTGAGAAGACTCAGGACTGTGGAGTATTGAACTACTGACACTGCTGCACTGCAACGTCACTGACTATTCCCTCCAGTCTTGCACTGGCTTGAGGTAGCTTGTTGTGAATTCCTGTATGGCTGCATCTCTCAACTGGTACTCTGAACAATTCAGGGCCCAAACTGCAGGCGCCCCCTTTACACTTTTAGCTCTTCAGGGTCCACTGACTATGTACCCCCTCTGTCACTTCAGGGTCCTCATCCTGGGTACCCCCTTTACAGCTAGCCAACACTGGATCCCAGAACCTCTCCTGAAGTGTTCTCCTCTAACACTTCAGGCAGACCCCCAGGGGCAATCCTCAGTACTCACGACCTGTGTAGGCTTTCCTGGGACTGGACCACTCTCGCTCTCCGCTGGTTCTTGGCACACCGGATCCCCCTCAGCTCAACTCAGCACTCTCTGGATTCTCAGGCGACCAAGACATCCGCTTCCACAGACAGGAGGAGAGACAGCCGCACTCTCCCTCCTAGGACTCTGCTCCCGCCAAAGACACCCAGTCATGCACTTCCCACAAACTTATACCCACTCCCAGAATCCCTTGCGGCATAATCTGCCTTCTGGGGTAGTTACAAGCCTGAATGGGTCTCCTGATTGGGTTTCCTCCACCGCCCTATGAGAAGCCTCCCACAGGGACCAGTGGGAGACTCCCCTCTCAGCAGGCACACCTGGAACCCATGACACCCTGGCAAAAAGAAATCATGGCCCTGCTGTTAGGCAGACAAGGCCCACTATACATTTGATTAGCCCCTACCTGTAGGGTGCTACACCATATTGATCTAATATAACTGTGTTATAGTAATGCGCTAGGTCAGTGCACCTTATCTTTGTTTTTGTTTTCTAGGTATGGTGATCAGGGACTGATTATTTACAAAATTGGGTGCAAAACCAGCAAGAATGTGTCAAAGGCCTGTGATGATCAGGCCTTGAATTGACAGGGAGATATCTTAAGGAAGGCCATACATTGTGCGAATGTCTTTCCTGCAAATATGGGTGCTGTCCTAGCCGGAAGAAGACAGTGATTATCACTAGCAGTTATAGCAGCCGCTAGCGATAATCGCAAGAGAATCCCGCAGGCTGATTGTAACCAAGTTGATCGAATGACCAACTTGGTAAATTCAGCCTGCTCTTTAACCACTTGCCGACTGCCTAACGCCGATCTACGTCGGCAGTCAGCCCCTCACAGGCAAAGTGACGTAGGGCTACGTCACTAGCTTGTGAGGGTCTAGGGAGCGAGCGCGCGCCCCCGGAGGCGCGCTCCCGCGTGGTCACGGACCCCCCCGCGCGTGTGACCAGCGGACCCGATGTCCGCCGGTCACTCGGCGATCGGCGGGGGAGAGGGAGAATGTCAGGCAGCTTGTATAAACAAGCTGCCTGTCATTCTCCTCGCTGTAAAGACACTGATCAAACGGATCTAGTATGTAGATCCGTTGATCAGTGTCCTTACAGCTGAAGCCACAGCCAATCACAGTAGAAAGCACGCCCCTAGGGATACACACAGCCCCTCCCTCCCAAATAAAGTTAACCCCTTCACAACCAGTGTATTTTTACAGTAACAGTGCATATGTATAGCACTGATTACTGTAGAAATGTCACTGGTAACCCCAAAAGTGTCACAAATGTCAGTCAAGGGTCCGATCTGTCCGCCCCAATGTCGCAGTACCGCAAAAAAAATTGCAGATCGCCGCCATTACGCGTTAAAAAAAAAAAACAACAAAAATGAGAAAAATCTTTCCCTTTGTAAGTAAACGCGATAACTTTTGCGCAAACCAATCAAAATACGCTTTTTGCAATTTTTTTTACCAAACATAGGTAGGATAAAACAAATTGGCCGAAAATTTTAAAAAATTTTGATTTTTACTTTTTTTTTGGGGGGAATTTCTTATAAAAAAATGTGAAAAATATTGTTATTTTTGCAAAATTGACGCTCTTTTTTTGTTTATAGCGCGTGATCAAAAAATCGCACAGGTGATCAAATACCACCAAAAGAAAGCTCTGTTTGTGGGAAAAAAAGGACGTCAAATTCGTTTAGGTACAGCGTCGCACGACCGCGCAATTGTCCGTTAAAGTCACGCAGTGCCGAATCGCAAAATACCCCCTGGTCAGGAAGGGGGTAAAATCTTCCGGGGCTTAAGTGGTTAATGGTTCGAATCTCGGCCGATTCCTGCTGAACTGGCTGAGATTTGAACTGTGTATGGCCAGCCTGACTTGCTAGAAAATGTTCCAGTGATGGAGTGATCTTTTGCGGTTCTAAGTATGAAAGAAAAAAAGGTCAAATGTGCCGAACTTCAACCCGTCAGTCAAGTCACATGAGAAGCAGTAGCAGGTCCCAGAGCTACATAGCACTAGCTGATAAGCTTCCTGCATGTGTGTCTTGGAGAAAACTATGGCTAGCCTAAGGGCCTTTTCACACGTGTCTGTTTGCTTTGGTAGATCATACATATTTGTTTTTGCCTTTTAAAGAATGTAAAATTGTGTTTAGGAAAACCTGTGCTTTGCCATACAGAGCAAAGCAACAAGTTTATTTTAAAGCTGAACTCTGGCAATGATATATCCTGCATACTTAGCCCAATGCAAGTATGCATATACGATACCTGCGTGCCTCTGTGGAAGCTGTAAATCACTGTGGTAGCCCAAGCTATTACAGCGATGGCCATGTCTTTCTGGGTGCCGAGTCGAGTATCTGCCTTTTATAGTAACCACAGGGGGTCGTTTCTTCAGCTTGGCCATCATTCAGGAGGACTCCTTGAAATCTTCTCAATTAATGCAAAGCGTTCTTTGATTGGGCGAGGTGGAGAGGAGGTAACATTATGATCTCCACTTTGTCTAATCAGAGAATGCCTTGTATTCATTGAAAATAATAGCTGAGCTATGGACCCCCTGTCAGAAAAAAGGGGGGTTTGGTGCAAACCAAAAAACCGCGCAAGTGGTTCAACCGTGTATATATGTATAAATATATAAATATATAGTCAATGAATATAAACATAAAATTATATGTGAATATATATATTAATAAATATTAATTATTTACAGGAATTGCTTCCTTGTAGTGAGCGGCAACAAAAAAAGCAAGGTGCTGAACAATTGTTTAAAAGAAGGGTAGTGTCGCGCTCAAACATAAAAGTGCTTGTGCAGATAAATTAAACCTTAATTCAAAAATTTTTTTTTTTTTTTTAAATTCATGATTGGTGACAATCTAAAAAATCAATCAATCTGTGCTCAACATTATAAAGTGCAAACAGTCCATATGCAGCATTAAACAGTCCACATCTCTTTGGTGTCACACAAATTAGCAGAGACTTGATGTTAGTGCAGATTAACCTTCACCTCCACACTTCACCCAGTGATCTAGTGAGGTACTCCTTACCGGAAATATATGACCCCTTAATTATAGGGGGTCACATAGGCAATATCTCCACTCAGTACACACGATCCTCAGCTCCTCTGTTACACAGTGGGTAATCCAGCATCAAGCCCTTATAGTGTAGCTCGGATCAGGTGACAAACATGGGTGGGACAAAAAGGAGACTCTCATGGTGCAGTACATCTAAACATATCGCTTTATTTAAAAAGTATTGTACTTACTCGAATCACCATAAAACAATCGCCTTTCTCATAAAAACATCCAGCAAGGGTTGTGAGCACTGCCGATCGCACAGCGCTCCTCTAACCCGGAAATGGCTACGGTCTCACGTTTCCCTTCCCGACGTACGTTTCGTCAGTACGACCTGACGTCATCAGGGGATCATGTGACCGTATGTTTACTTCTCTTTTTTATTGAGAATAAACCGCTTGGCATCCAATCAGAAACTCCTTAATTTGTAACCCCGCCCACATGACTCGGATCAGAATCATTAAGGGAGCCTGCTTAGGACAAAAAGGATGATAACATAATATTGCAGCATTGACGCCGCGATTTTTTTCTTTTTAATATATACCCAAAGCAAAATTGCTTAGTTTAAAACCTTGGACCGCAACTGTGCTTACTGGGTTTTTGGTGGAATGCCTCACGTTACATTATTGAAATTCCATCAATAGCGGTATTGATACAAATGCATAACCTATTAAATTCATTAACCATTTCAGTACTAAATAAATTAAACAACATGTTATAAATTATTTCATTAGATTTAAATCAAAAATTTGCATATACTACCTCAATTTTATTATTTGTTGGGGACAAGTTAAATTTAATTTTATTTTTGGTTAAAAGATTAAAATTTTAAAAATTTAAAAATTTAAAATTCTTAAAAATTAGATATAAAGCAATTCAAATCTATCTCAATGTTCATACCTAAAGGTTGCAGTGTGTTCATTTTATATATCCATTGGGTTTCATTAATGGATATTTTTTGAGTCATGTTTCCTCCTCTCCAATGGTTTATTACTCTATCAATACCACAAAAAGTCATTTTTGAGGGATCCTTATTGTGGTACAAGCGAAAATGATTGGAGAGGCTATGTTTTGGAAATCCCTTCCTCACGTTTTTTACGTGTTCGTTAATACGCACCGATAATTGTCTTGTGGTCCTTCCAATATACTGGAGGCCACAGGGACAGGTTATCAGGTATGTAACGTGGGTGGACCTACATGAAATGAATTTTTTGATATTGAATTGCTGACCGGTAACATTAGATTGGAAGGTGGTGGTTTTCCTTGGATTTTTCTTTGTTTTCTTACACGCATTGCACCTTCCACAACGAAAGAAACCATTCACATCTAAGAAAGTTGGTTTATTGGTGGGCGGATCTGGTATATTTGGAGCAATGCTGTGTCTAAGATTAGGAGCTTTTCGATAAATGAAAATTGGTTTTTCCGGTAATATTTTATTCAAAGTCTTATCTTTTTTCAAAATTGGCCAATGTTTTCTCATAATGGCTTCAACTTTTTTATAATCTCTATTAAAGTTGGTTAGGAACGCTATTTCTCCATTGCTGTTCTTATTCTTCTTTTTCGTTTTCAGCAGATCTTTCCTCGGCATTTGTCGCACAAGTTCTCTTGTTTTCAAAACTTCTTCCAATTTGTACCCTTTTTCAACAAACCTAGATGTTAACAGATTTGATTGGGTCAAGTAGTCTTCTTCTTTCTTACAGTTGCGTCTTATGCGCATGTACTGTCCCTTCGGTATAGCTCCCAGCCACTTGGGATGATGGCAACTTCTTGTGGGAATATAACTATTCCTATCCGTGTCCTTGAAGAAACTCTTGGTACAGATCTGATTGCCCTCTTTTACCAGAGTCAAATCAAGGAAATTCACGGATTCAGTCTCCCAAGTGGCTGTGAATACCAGCCCATACTGATTGTCATTGATTTCTGCCAGGAATTTCTTTAGGTCCTCCTCCGAACCATTCCATAGAACCAGCAGATCATCAATGAACCTTTTGTATAAGGTTAACGATGGGTTGGGGTTCTTGAAAATTACCTCCTTTTCCCATTGGCCCAGAAGGATGTTAGCTACACTAGGTGCATATTTAGCACCCATTGCCACACCCTTAATTTGGTTATAGTGACTACCATCGTGCCAAAAGTAGTTGTTGCCCATTGCCAGGCCAAGGGCATCACATATAAACTTTTTTTGTGTTGGTTGGAGATTGGTTTTTGAGTTTAAGGCAGCAATGGTGGTGTCTATCACATCTGATTGTTTTAAACTCGTGTACAACGATTCCACATCTATGGTCACTAGGATAGTGTTCGATTGTACTTCTAATTCTTCTAAGATGTTAATTAGATGTTTGCTGTCTTGTAAATGGGACGGATAGGTAGGTATTATAGGCTGCAAAAAATGATCAATGTATTCTCCAATCCTGGAGAAAATGGATCCAATTCCACTTATAATTGGCCTGCCGGGCGGCTTAGTTTTATGTTTGTGGATTTTCGGCAGCTGATATATGGTTGGTAGTCTGGGTGCTTTTGGTACAAGGTACTGTGCTTCTTTCTTTGTAAGGATCCCGTTTTCTTTGGCTTTTTTCACCAATTTGTTTAATTTGTCTTTCAAGGTTTTGGTGGGGTTGTTTTTCAGGTGGCGCCCCGGGACAAAGGGGGAGAGGAAAAGGCCCCAACCACCAAAATGGAGCCCCGCGCGGCCAGAGAGGTGGGAGAAGAGGCCGTCCTTGGCAGAGGGGAGGAGGACCCCCACAATGGTGGAGACCCCAACAACCATGGCCTCAGGAGAATTACTGGGAACAAGAGAACCCAGGACAGAATTGGGTAAGGGATACCTATCCCCAATATCAACAGGAACAGACCCCCCTAAGAAATGGCCCCCCACCTGGAAGACAAGAAAACAGAGGAGAGGATGCAGGGGCGGAAGAAAGAAACAAAAGAAAAAGAGAATCCTAGGGGCAGGAATCTTCAACCTCAGTGACGTCCAATTTTCCACTGATGAATTAAAATTATTGGAATTGGGCCTTAAATTCGCCCCAGATAGAGGTGTTGACAAGTTCAACACATACATTGATATTGAAAAATACATAAGAAAACTCAAAATTAAAAAACTTTCTAGAGAAACCTTTGAGCCAGAATCCTATGAGTTCTGAATTTCAAAATAGTGGACTTAGAAATAAATCCACTTTCAATCCACCCAAAGCCTCCAATCATTGTTTGGAGGTCTTCAAAAATATGGTGGAAGATGATGTTAAAAAGGACTGGAAGAATTAGAAAAAAGGAAGAATATAGTAATCAGAGGAGCTGATAAAGGAGGTGGAATCGTAGTTCTAAACAAAAATGATTATAAAGAAGAACTCGATAGATTAGTAGGTGACACAGTCACCTACAAGAAGCTGAAAAACAACCCCACCAAAACCTTGAAAGACAAATTAAACAAATTGGTGAAAAAAGCCAAAGAAAACGGGATCCTTACAAAGAAAGAAGCACAGTACCTTGTACCAAAAGCACCCAGACTACCAACCAATCCACAAACATAAAACTAAGCCGCCCGGCAGGCCAATTATAAGTGGAATTGGATCCATTTTCTCCAGGATTGGAGAATACATTGATCATTTTTTTGCAGCCTATAATACCTACCTATCCGTCCCATTTACAAGACAGCAAACATCTAATTAACATCTTAGAAGAATTAGAAGTACAATCGAACACTATCCTAGTGACCATAGATGTGGAATCGTTGTACATGAGTTTAAAACAATCAGATGTGATAGACACCACCATTGCTGCCTTAAACTCAAAAACCAATCTCCAACCAACACAAAAAAAGTTTATATGTGATGCCCTTGGCCTGGCAATGGGCAACAACTACTTTTGGCACGATGGTAGTCACTATAACCAAATTAAGGGTGTGGCAATGGGTGCTAAATATGCACCTAGTGTAGCTAACATCCTTCTGGGCCAATGGGAAAAGGAGGTAATTTTCAAGAACCCCAACCCATCGTTAACCTTATACAAAAGGTTCATTGATGATCTGCTGGTTCTATGGAATGGTTCGGAGGAGGACCTAAAGAAATTCCTGGCAGAAATCAATGACAATCAGTATGGGCTGGTATTCACAGCCACTTGGGAGACTGAATCCGTGAATTTCCTTGATTTGACTCTGGTAAAAGAGGGCAATCAGATCTGTACCAAGAGTTTCTTCAAGGACACGGATAGGAATAGTTATATTCCCACAAGAAGTTGCCATCATCCCAAGTGGCTGGGAGCTATACCGAAGGGACAGTACATGCGCATAAGACGCAACTGTAAGAAAGAAGAAGACTACTTGACCCAATCAAATCTGTTAACATCTAGGTTTGTTGAAAAAGGGTACAAATTGGAAGAAGTTTTGAAAACAAGAGAACTTGTGCGACAAATGCCGAGGAAAGATCTGCTGAAAACGAAAAAGAAGAATAAGAACAGCAATGGAGAAATAGCGTTCCTAACCAACTTTAATAGAGATTATAAAAAAGTTGAAGCCATTATGAGAAAACATTGGCCAATTTTGAAAAAAGATAAGACTTTGAATAAAATATTACCGGAAAAACCAATTTTCATTTATCGAAAAGCTCCTAATCTTAGACACAGCATTGCTCCAAATATACCAGATCCGCCCACCAATAAACCAACTTTCTTAGATGTGAATGGTTTCTTTCGTTGTGGGAGGTGCAATGCGTGTAAGAAAACAAAGAAAAATCCAAGGAAAACCACCACCTTCCAATCTAATGTTACCGGTCAGCAATTCAATATCAAAAAATTCATTTCATGTAGGTCCACCCACGTTACATACCTGATAACCTGTCCCTGTGGCCTCCAGTATATTGGAAGGACCACAAGACAATTATCGGTGCGTATTAACGAACACGTAAAAAACGTGAGGAAGGGATTTCCAAAACATAGCCTCTCCAATCATTTTCGCTTGTACCACAATAAGGATCCCTCAAAAATGACTTTTTGTGGTATTGATAGAGTAATAAACCATTGGAGAGGAGGAAACATGACTCAAAAAATATCCATTAATGAAACCCAATGGATATATAAAATGAACACACTGCAACCTTTAGGTATGAACATTGAGATAGATTTGAATTGCTTTATATCTAATTTTTAAGAATTTTAAATTTTTAAATTTTTAAAATTTTAATCTTTTAACCAAAAATAAAATTAAATTTAACTTGTCCCCAACAAATAATAAAATTGAGGTAGTATATGCAAATTTTTGATTTAAATCTAATGAAATAATTTATAACATGTTGTTTAATTTATTTAGTACTGAAATGGTTAATGAATTTAATAGGTTATGCATTTGTATCAATACCGCTATTGATGGAATTTCAATAATGTAACGTGAGGCATTCCACCAAAAACCCAGTAAGCACAGTTGCGGTCCAAGGTTTTAAACTAAGCAATTTTGCTTTGGGTATATATTAAAAAGAAAAAAATCGCGGCGTCAATGCTGCAATATTATGTTATCATCCTTTTTGTCCTAAGCAGGCTCCCTTAATGATTCTGATCCGAGTCATGTGGGCGGGGTTACAAATTAAGGAGTTTCTGATTGGATGCCAAGCGGTTTATTCTCAATAAAAAAGAGAAGTAAACATACGGTCACATGATCCCCTGATGACGTCAAGTCGTACTGACGAAACGTACGTCGGGAAGGGAAACGTGAGACCGTAGCCATTTCCGGGTTAGAGGAGCGCTGTGCGATCGGCAGTGCTCACAACCCTTGCTGGATGTTTTTATGAGAAAGGCGATTGTTTTATGGTGATTCGAGTAAGTGCAATACTTTTTAAATAAAGCGATATGTTTAGATGTACTGCACCATGAGAGTCTCCTTTTTGTCCCACCCATGTTTGTCACCTGATCCGAGCTACACTATAAGGGCTTGATGCTGGATTACCCACTGTGTAACAGAGGAGCTGAGGATCGTGTGTACTGAGTGGAGATATTGCCTATGTGACCCCCTATAATTAAGGGGTCATATATTTCCGGTAAGGAGTACCTTACTAGATCACTGGGTGAAGTGTGGAGGTGAAGGTTAATCTGCACTAACATCAAGTCTCTGCTAATTTGTGTGACACCAAAGAGATGTGGACTTTTTAATGCTGCATATGGACTGTTTGCACTTTATAATGTTGAGCACAGATTGATTGATTTTTTAGATTGTCACCAATCATGAATTTTTAAAAAAAAAATTTTTGAATTAAGGTTTAATTTATCTGCACAAGCACTTTTATGTTTGAGCGCGACACTACCCTTCTTTTAAACATATGGACCCCCTGTGGTTACTTTGCAGTAGGGCAGCCCCTCAGCACAGCCCCCTGAAGACGGTGGCCATCACTGTAGTACAGGGGTCTCTAACCTTTCTAAACAAAGGGTCAGTTTACTGTCCTTCTGACTTTTGGGGGGGGCCGGACTAGGGCCATTGGGAGTAGAAAAGGTCCCGATGGCAGGTGGAAAAAACAATGCCCCACCCTTGGTGTCAGTGGGAGGAATTGTGCCCTATCGCTGGTTTCTTTGGGAGTTATTGTTACCCTTGATTGGGGTCAGTGGGGGGGAATATACCCCACTGTTGGTATCAGTGTATGATATAGTGTCCCAATGGCCGGATAGAAGCAAGCAAAGTGCCGCATCTGGCCCCTGGGCTGCAATTTGGAGAATGCTATTGTAGTAGATCAGGTTACTAAAGTGATTTCCATGGGAGCCGGTCAGGCTGGACCAAGCTAGCCCAATGTAAGTATGCAAAATATTTTATCCCTTGAGTTCCGCTTTAATCACTCCATCCCTCTCAACAGCACATATGCGCTTTTTTTTTTTGCTCACCACTTTATTTAGCCACCAGAAGCAAAGAAAATACTGGGTACTTCCAGGTATGTAGGCGCATGTGCCTAATTCCATGTGATAACAGTAAAAAATTCCATCACACTCATACCTGGAAATGGCTCAAAACAGGTGGGTGCTGTAGTAACTGCCAGCTGGGAATCAGTATCAACACAAGGTTATAGCCTATATGGCCAGCACACCATGGATCGTCAAAATGGTGTCCAGCCAACCGTGCCAATTCTGACACTTCTCTCATATATGTAAAAATGATTTTTTTTTGCTAGAAAATTATAGATCCCTGAACATTATATATGTATTTTGTAGCAGAGACCCTAGAGAATAAAATGGCGATCGTTGCAATTTTTTATGTCACACGGTATTTGTGCAGCGGTTTTTCCAACAAAGTTTTTTGTAAATTAAAAAACAAATCACAATATATAACTCAATGTTTTTGTAAAATATGAAAGATGATGTTACGCCAAGTAAAGAGATACCCAACATGTCATGCTTCAAAAATTGATGCTCGTGGAATGGCAGCAAACTATGGTACTTTAGAATCTTCATAGGCGACACTTTAAACATTTCTATGAGTTACCAGTTTAAAGTTACAGCAGAGGTCTAGTGCTAGAATTTTTGCTCTCGTACTCAGGTTTTTGGCAATACCTCACATGTGTGGTTTGACCACCGTGTACATATGTGGGTGTGACCTACGTATGTGTTCACCACATCCTTTATAAAAAATGTTGACCACTTTTATTCCTATCACAAGGAATGTAAACATCCCTTGTGATAGAAATAAGCAGTGACAGGTCCTCTTTAAGATCCTCAAAAGATCTCACATCTCTCCTTTATATAAAGCATTAGAAAAAAAAAACCACAAACATTGATCTAGTGCTTTAAAAAAAATTATTTTAAAAAAGGCCTTGTTTACATTGGACCGGAACCAGAAGGAACGTCATGACGTCACTCTGGTCCTCCCTAGACCATAGAGATGAGTGGAGGCCATCTTTTCTCCGCTCGTCTGTTACCAGCCGCTGCACTCGCTGGATACCGATGGCCCAGGTAAGCAGCTTCCTGTGGTGGCACACAGGGAAAAGGAGGAGCCAAGAGTGCCTGAGGGGGGCCCAGAGGTGGAGGATCGGGGCCGCCATTGCACAGAGCAAATACAGTATGTATAACATCTTTATCACAGAAAAAAAAATTATAGAACAAAGGTTTACAACTTTAAATGCTTCTTTGGCCCTTTTCATAACATGTTTATGTTTTTTTTAGTTTTAAAGAAGCATTATAGAGTATGAAAAAAAATGCCTACATTAACCACTTCAATACTGGGCTCTTTCACCCCCTTCCTGCCCATGCCAATTTTCAGCTTTTAGCGCTGTTGCACTTTGAATGACAATTCTGCGGTCAACACTGTAGCCATAAGAATTTGTTTTTCACACAAATAGAGCTTTCTTTTGGGTCCTTTCACACGGCCGCTCCGTGTGTCCGCAAATCATCCTATTTTTTTGCGGATGATTTGCGGACATCAATGTAAGTGAATGGCACTGCGGATGTCAGCGGAATACCATCCGCTGACATCCGATTTTCCTCCTTTCAGTTCTGTTCCGTTTTTACGAATGGAACAGAACCCCATTTTTCCATCCGTGTAAAAAACGGAAAGGAAGGAAAATCGGATGTCAGCGATGTCATCCGCTGACATCCGCAATGCCATAGACTTACATTATGTCCGCATATCATGCGCAAACGGATGGGATGATATGCGGGCACACGGAGCGGATGACACAAATGTCATCCGCTCCGTGGAAAAAAAAAAAAAAAAGTCCCGCAGCGGACTTAAGCAGCGGAGCGGCCGTCTGAAAGGAGCCTTTGGTGGTATTTTTTCACCACTGTTTTTTTTATTTTTTGCTAAATAAACAAAAAAAAAAAAAAAGGCAAACATTTTGTTTTTCTTTGTTTCTGGCATAAAATTTTGCAAATAAGCTTTCTTCTTCCTTCGAGACCATCCCAATAGTGCATCTGGGCAAAAGATGTAGGCGTATTTGAGGATGAACAATGAGAGGAGGCCTTGTTGGAGGTCCAACAGTGCTCTTTAAATGTGGCTCAACGCCTCTCACAAATATACTTGCTTCTAAGACTACACTACACCCCAGTGAGACTGTTTCACATGGGAATTTGAGATAGCCCCACCTGCACTGGATGCTGTAGGGATCATGGACATTTAATTCACTTGATGTGGAGGTGCCCAAAATTTCACAAATACTGGAGGGGAGTTATAAAAAGGCATTAATACGTTTTTTCAGGCCTCTTAACGTGAGGAACCCAAACAGTGTCTGTTGGGAATTTCATACGACCTCCCCATAGACGATATCCCTAGACAGGCAATAGCCAGATCCCTTTTCCAGGCCCGCAGATTGATAAGGCCTGTACACACGATAAGAAAATCGGAAGTAAAATTTCCTACGATGAACGACCTGATCGTTAGTATAGTGCTTTCAACAGCCAATTCCAACTTTTCGTACGACAAAATCTGGAAGTGCGGGCTACAACATTTTTATTGTACGTAAACAAAACATCCCATTTTCATCTACTAAAGGCCCGTACACACGTACCGATCGTCGGCATACAAACGTCGGCGGACGAAAGATCTGCCGATTGTATGCGTGTTAGTATGGTGCCTCCGACAGCTGTCTGCGCACAATCCGCGGACAAAAGTCTTTCTTGCAAACATGAAAATTTTTGTCTGCGGACACCAGAACGGACGATTGTTCGCCTGTCAGTACAGAATTCGGCCGACAGACCGCAGATTTGCAAGACTGGGCATGCTCAGAAAATTAAAAACACAGGGAAAGTTAACCATTACATGACATCACTTCTGCAGTCAGCTGAAGTCTGCAGACAAAATTCTTGTGCTGTCCTTGTGCTGTCTTTGCACTTTTCAACAGACACCGACATCCCGGGGAGAAAAGACGAACATTTGTATGCCGACGATTGGTACGTGTGTACGGGGCTTTAGTATAGTTTTCGTCTGAAAAAAAATCGTAAGAGCAAGACTATGCATGCTCGGAAACGAAAGAATACAAACATAACAATTCAACACATTACATCACTTCTGAAGTTGAATTCCGTCATACGAAAAGTTTCCTATGTTGAGTAGCCTCTTTACTTTCCATACGAGACTAGCATGCAATAAAAAAAATGGACAAATTATTAGTCCGATAATCTGATCGTGTGTACGAGGCCGAAGACAGTGGACCTCCACTGATCCCCCTACAGTGAAAGAGTGGATATCCCAGATGGGTGACACCTTACATCTTGAACAGTATATGTTGCAACACAGAGGCTGTTTTGGGGAAATTTGATAAGTTAGATGTAGCACCCTACAAAGTAGGTGCTAGGTAAAGTTTAGTAGGCCTTGTCGGCTTATCAGAAGGGCCATGATTTCAGCTAGGTTGTCATGGTTCCCAGGTGTGGCTGTTGAGACTGGGGAGTCTCCCCACTGTGCTCAATAAGGGCTCTCGTTGGGCAGTGGAGGAAACCCGGCCAATGGAACTCCCAGGCTTGTATCTACCCCAGAAAGGCAGATTCTGCCGCACAGCATTCTGGGAGTGGGTATAAGTTTGAGGGGAGCACATGATGCAGCGTCTTTGGTGAGAAGCAGAGTCCCAGGAGGGAGAGTACGGCTGTCTCTCCTACTGTCATGAGGCTTGCCTAAAAAGGGACAGAGGGCTGAGCTGAGCTGCAGAGAGGATCCGATGTGCTGAGGACCAGTGGAGCTGAGAGGGGTCAAGTTTCAGGAAAGCATTCCCAGTCGTGAGTACTACAAACTGCCCCTGGGGGTCTGCCTAGTGAGAGGGGACCACTCCGGAGAAGGTCAGAGGGATCTGGGAGCTAGCTAGCCGGTGCAGGAAGAGTAAAAGGGCGTGCCAGTGTTGACCCTGAAGAGTAAAGGGGGTGCCAGTGGTTGGGCCCTGAAGTATTCAGTGTACAGTGGAAGTGTACAGCGTGCAGTGTTGAGAGTTGCAGCAGCAGCGTTACTAAAGGCTACCTCAGTCAGGGAGGACTGGAGGGAGCAGTGTCAAGGACTTTTGAGCTAACCAGAGTGACAGAAGTCAGTCTTCAAGACAGTACAAGCAAGTCAGTGATTTCAAGCGCCAGCAAGTGTTGGTCGGCATCCAGCTGGCGTCATGTCAGCGCTGAAAGGCATTTTTCTCTCAAGTGTCCCAATTTGTACCTAGTTGAGCCAGAGGAGTATCCCACTCATTCCCTTCTCCTATCCCTTTATCAAATAAACAAAACAAACCAAAAGATGCCGGAATGTTCTTTGACTCAGATCTCACACTTGGGAAATCAGTTTAAATGTGCTGTTGGTGTTACCGGTGACCATGGCAGACCCACGTCAGGCCCACTGCCTGGAAATATTGCTACATAAATTATAGGTCCCATGGCTAGATACCCTGGGTTTAGCTTGGGTCGAACTTGTCCTGAACCGCTTACTAATTGGATGAAATGTATACTGCTATTTCTTATATTTATGCTTGTGGAGATTGGTGGGTCTTATTTTTTGCTTCAGCAAATTCTCTGTTTTATGCTACTCTGCTGCCTTGCCTGTATTCTGTTGTATTGGCATTGTATTATATATTTGTATGGTGTACATGCTCTGGAATTTATACTGTCATATTTCTCTGTTCAATAAAGTTCTTTGAGAATAAAAAAAAAAAAAAGTAAATCTTTCTTCATAAATTTACACCAAAATGTATTCTGCTCCATTTTCTTGGTGAAAATAACCCAGATCAGTGTATATTATTTAATCTGTAGGAAAGTTAGAGTCCACAAACTATGGTATATATCTGAAAATCGATTAATCCGATGTACCGACAGCCTATCTAATTTCTTGAGGCCCAAAAAACGCCAGAACAATACAAATATCCCACAAATTACCCCTTCTTGTAAAGGAGACAGTCCAAGGTATTTAGTAGAAGGCATGGCGAGTTTTTTGATGTTGTTATTTTTTGTCACGCTTTTTTGGAAAAATTAACAAAAAATTTTTTTTTTCACACTTTTTTTTTTAAACATACTGTCACCATTACAGTACAGCGTTATAATATAACTGGTGTGGCTGTGACCAGGGACACAGACTGGTGATAGTATGTAAATACATTTTATAAATTCTTTTTTTTAAATTCACATTTTTTTCACGATTTGTTTTTCTGACCAGAGCAATACAGTGCAACATTGTACTACTCTGGGGAAGTGATCAGGATTTTTTTTTTTTTTTTTTAACACATTATGATCGCTTAGGCCAATGAATTTCATTGGTATGAGCAACCATTTTTACTGATTGAAACTAATTCAGTGTCTTGTGATTTAACTGTGATTGATCAAAGCTAATCACATGGTACAGATGGGCTGTGATTGTCCCTGTCTGTACCATGTGATCACTGTGACCAATCACAGCTAGTATATTGTATACAATGGTGGCATGAAAGCAAGCCATCCATAGTTTACAATCATCATTTGGCCTGCGGTGATTGGTCACAGTGATCACATAACACTGGCTGCGGGCTGGTGCATTGATCAGTCATTTGTGGTGTCTGGTGAAAGCAGCCGGTGACAGATCGCGCCGCTTGGGCGGCGTCTTCTGAGAGGACGTCATAGGACGTCACCTCCGAAGGAGGAAATTCCTGCCTGGCCTATAGCAGATTAAAGGGATGGTGTTAAAGTATAACTGAAGGCAAAACTTTTATTTAGTTTTGGACAGAGTGCAAAATGATTAGAATGCTTGTGTTTATTGCGGTCTGTGGTCTATTACCATTGAAAGTAAAAGAAAATCCCAAATTTTGGGTTGTCCCCAGAAATGTAATAGAAGTGAAATCTTCCCAGGACACTAGACCAGACACTAGTTCTGGTGACCTTGGGGTCCCCAAGAAATTCCCTAATTTGCAGGGAATTCCTCTCACTTTCTATTTTGGTTATGGGATAGGAAGTGATGGGAAATCTCTGCAATGGGATACAGATTGCGAAAAAAAAAAAAACTAATCTGACAGGGGTTATAACCCTCCCTTGCTCGTTTCAAAATGAAAGTTTTGCCTATAGTTCTACTTTTTTCTACCAATATGAGCCCGTGTCAGTGCATGCACATAGAGTGTTTGGGCCCTTAGTGTTTCCAGTCACCTGCGATGTGTGGAGGGAGCACCGCCACATAGTCCAGTCCGGAGTCCTTCAGGACCTGGTGCATCCGGATGTGATCCTCCGTCACTGGCAGAAGACGAGGGGGGACTTTAGCGACGTCCCACAGCAGAAAGGCTTGAACAGGAATACAGAAAATGTTATTGGAATCATATTGGGAAAAAAACATATCAAAACAATCCTATGCTGTACACTAAAAACCAGGTAATATAGCGGTGTTGCATGTATCAACAAATCTGATTTCAGCAATCATTAGATGAACAATAAAAAGGAATAGGACTGCTACAGGGCCACTTCTCTTTGTTCTACTTGAGAAGTTGCCAACCAGTAGTCTGTGGACCACAAGTTCCCCAGGCGTTCTCCCACAAATCAACAATGTGGCGGATGTTTAATGCCCAATGTTGTTTCTAGTGTTGTTCTCAATGCATCCTGACAGTTGATACTGTCAGCTCACATTGATACTCGATGCCTCCTCTGTAGTTCCGGCTATTGTGAACTCAGACGGAGGCGCTGGGAGTAGTGCAGAGAGCAGGAGGTGAGGAAGCAGAGGACTTCCAATGGCAGCGCTGATTGCAGACTGTGGGAGGGAGCACAGAGCTCGAGCACATGGCTGGATTAGGAGGTGAGATCCAATGAGGAGTCTGTGTAAGGCAGAGAGGGTGTTGGGGGGGGGGGTGGAGATAGAGAGCTGGAGAATTGTGTGTATAAGGCAGCAGTGTGATCCAGGGATGGGGAAGGGGCAGAGAGCTGGAGCATTGTGCGTATAAGGCCGCAGTGTGATCAGAGGGGGAAGGGGGGGCAGAGAGCCGGAGCATTGTGTGTATAAGGCAGCAGTGTGATCAGAGGGGGAAGGGGGGGCAGAGAGCCGGAGCATTGTGTGTATAAGGCAGCAGTGTGATCAGAGGGGGAAGGGGGGGGCAGAGAGCTGGAGCATTGTGCGTATAAGGCAGCAGTGTGATCAGAGGGGGAGGGGGGGCAGAGAGCTGGAGCATTGTGTGTATAAGGCAGCAGTGTGATCAGAGGGCCAGAGCATTGTGTGTATAAGGCAGCAGTGTGATCAGAGGGGGAAGGGGGGGCAGAGAGCCAGAGCATTGTGTGTATAAGGCAGCAGTGTGATCAGAGGGGAAGGGGGCAGAGAGCTAGAGCATTGTGTGTATAAGGCAGCAGTGTGATCAGAGGGGAAGTGGGGGCAGAGAGCCGGAAGCATTGTGTGTATAAGACAGCAGTGTGATCAGTGGAGAAGGGGGCAGAGAGCCAGAGCATTGTGTGTATAAGGCAGCAGTGTGATCAGAGGGGAAGTGGGGGCAGAGAGCCGGAAGCATTGTGTGTATAAGACAGCAGTGTGATCAGAGGAGAAGGGGGCAGAGAGCCAGAGCATTGTGTGTATAAGGCAGCAGTGTGATCAGAGGGGAAGTGGGGGCAGAGAGCCGGAAGCATTGTGTGTATAAGACAGCAGTGTGATCAGAGGAGAAGGGGGCAGAGAGCCAGAGCATTGTGTGTATAAGGCAGCAGTGTGATCAGAGGGGAAGTGGGGGCAGAGAGCCGGAAGCATTGTGTGTATAAGGCAGCAGTGTGATCGGGGGGGCAGAGAGCCAGAGCATTGTGTGTATATAAGGCAGCAGTGTGGTTTGGGAAGGAGGGGGGGGGGGCAGAGAGCCAAAGCATTGTGTATATAAGGCCTATAAAATTCATGTTGGTGTCCTGCGGGTTCAAAATTGTGAGTTTAGTGGTCCGTGAGGTCTGAAAGGTTGGCAAACACTGATCTACTTTATACAAAGTACAAAGTTGCACCACTTCACAAGGCCGCCTAACTTATTGTACATTTGAATGTCATTATATCCCATCAAAAGGTTAAATTTACTAAAACGAATGCGGTCTTGAAATATTATATTAAAGCAGTATTAAATCCAAAAGCAAACATTTATTATATTGTCGCTTACCGATTCTTAGATGTGATGGCTGCGTTCGTATACTTTTTTTAGACTTTTTTTCTTTTCTTTTAATCTGGTGATCAAGTCAGTAAGTCAATGGTTCTTCAAAAGATCAAGCTTTCCAGCTGATGTATTAGTGAAGAAATTTAAGACATACCACTTACCACTGACAGACATGCTTACAATGATCAGCTTGTTTTATTCATGTAAAACCTTTATCCCAAAAAGGAAAAAAAAAAAAAACAACGTTTTATGTAACTGCAGCGTGAGCTGGAGTTTGGCTTCAATTTGTTAGTGTATCTAAATCTTCTAGTACATCTAACACTCTCCCCAGATTAACAATCCTGCTGTGCCCCATGTTCTCCTTCATCCAGAGTGGGGGCACTCTAATACAGGAGGTGTATTACTGGCCAGATCACTGGGTGAAAACAGAGGGATAAAGCATAAAAGAAGAAAACTGATGCAGCCACCACATCTAATGATTGGCAAACTGGAATATAATGCATTTTTGGTTTAATACCGCAAATGAAAAAACGTAACTACTGAAAGTCTTATTTCTCATAATCTGGTCGTTATTTTATCTGGAATGGCTCATTTATCTGCTTCATGATAAAGGCTGAGTGTATGTGTATTAGCAATAACCTGTGCCAGAATCTTAGCAAACTGACATAAAGGGAGGGTTCTACTGCTGAGGTCTCATACTGAAAATGCCAATTAACTGGCTGTGATGCGGACTCTCATCTTTGGTAGTTTGAATCTCTGACCTGGAGCAAATATGCAAAGAAGGCGCCTGACTTTCCATGTTCATACTTATTCAAGGTTTGGGTTTCGGACAGTAATGAAACGACTGGGAAAGATTAATAGCCAGGCAACTAGCATTCAAAATAAAAACTGTTATTAGTGGCAGCACCAATATCCCTTTCAAGAAAGTAAAAAAAAAAAAAAAAAAAAAAAAAAGGATTATGTTAAATCTATGCAGGATATTCAGCTGATCCATGTGATGAATCCTTCAGTGAACTGAAAGGGAAATGCAACATGAAAATGATGCAAACTGAGGCTAAAGCCCCGTACACACGAGTCAAAAATCGGCAGGGAATTTTCGGCCAACGACCGATCTGCCGATTTTCGGCTTGTTAGTATGATGCTTCCGACAACCAACTCCGACTTTTCGGGCGAAAAAAATCTGGTGTGCAGACTATAAAATTTTTGTTGGCCGTCAACACAACGGCCGATTTTCGTGCAGTCAGTACAGATTTCGACAGGGAAAAATCTGATGAGCAAGACTGGGCATGCTCAGAGAAGAAAAAACACAAAGAAAACAAACCAACACATGACATCACTTCTGAAGTAGAATTTTGTTGGCCGAGAAAATTCGTGTGCAGTCTAGGCACATTCCAACCAACAAAACACAACTTGGACAAAAGTCGGACGATCGGTCGGCCGATAATCGTAGTGTGTGTACGAGGCTTAAGGCCCCTTTCACACTTGTGCGACTTGGGACTGCAAAGTCGCATGACAAGTCATACCCCATTATTTTCAATGAGTACCGTTCATATCTGTACGACTTCAAAGTAGTCCCTGCACTACTTTGGGCCGATTTAATGTGTTTTGAGGTCCAATGACATTGCTTAAAGTCCAGTCAAAATCACATCACAATCGTGGTACAATCGCACGACTTTTAGGTTACATAAGGCCCCTTCAGTAGGGACTACTTTGAAGTCGCTGCAACTTAAAGTCGCACAGATATGAATGGTACTCATTGGAAATCATGGGGTACGACTTGTCATGCGACTTTACAGTCCCAAGTCACAGGACAAGTCACACAAATGTGAAAGGGGTCTAAGTGTGAAAGGGGCCTTATGTGGACTGAACAGTGTAGTTGGGCAGATCATGATCCGAACATGCTCTAAAACAGGGGTACACAAACAAACTAAACCAAAAGGTCAGTTCACAGTCCTTTAGATCTTAGGGGGGCCAAACTGTGGCCAGTGGAGGTAGAAAATGTGGTCAGTAGGAGGAAACAATGCATCAGGCATGGTGGTCAGTGAAAGAAAAAAATAATAAATAGTGCCCATCGCTTGGGTGTCAGCGGCAGCAGCAATAGTGCCCCATCGCTTGGGTGTCAGCGGCAATAGTGCCCCATCGCTTGGGTGTCAGCGGCAGCAGCAATGGTGCCCCATCGCTTGGGTGTCAGCAGCAATGGTGCCCCATCGCTTGGGTGTCAGCAGCAATAGTGCCCCATCGCTTGGGTGTCAGCGGCAATAGTGCCCCATCGCTTGGGTGTCAGCGGCAGCAGCAATGGTGCCCCATCGCTTGGGTGTCAGCAGCAATGGTGCCCCATCGCTTGGGTGTCAGCGGCAATAGTGCCCCATCGCTTGGGTGTCAGCGGCAATAGTGCCCCATCGCTTGGGTGTCAGCGGCAGCAGCAATGGTGCCCCATCGCTTGGGTGTCAGCAGCAATAGTGCCCCATCGCTTGGGTGTCAGCGGCAATAGTGCCCCATCGCTTGGGTGTCAGCGGCAGCAGCAATGGTGCCCCATCGCTTGGGTGTCAGCAGCAATAGTGCCCCATCGCTTGGGTGTCAGCGGCAATAGTGCCCCATCGCTTGGGTGTCAGCGGCAGCAGCAATGGTGCCCCATCGCTTGGGTGTCAGCAGCAATGGTGCCCCATCGCTTGGGTGTCAGCAGCAATAGTGCCCCATCGCTTGGGTGTCAGCAGCAATAGTGCCCCATTGCTTGGGTGTCAGCGGCAGCAATAGTGCGCCATCGCTTGGGTGTCAGCGGCAATAGTGCCCCATCGCTTGGGTGTCAGCGGCAGCAGCAATGGTGCCCCATCGCTTGAGTGTCAGCGGCAGCAATAGTGCCCCATCGCTTGGGTGTCAGCGGCAATAGTGCCCCATCGCTTGGGTGTCAGCGGCAGCAGCAATGGTGCCCCATCGCTTGGGTGTCAGCGGCAATAGTGCCCCATCGCTTGGGTGTCAGCAGCAATAGTGCCCCATCGCTTGGGTGTCAGCAGCAATAGTGCCCCATCGCTTGGGTGTCAGCGGCAATAGTGCCCCATCGCTTGGGTGTCAGCAGCAATAGTGCCCCATCGCTTGGGTGTCAGCAGCAATAGTGCCCCATCGCTTGGGTGTCAGCAGCAAACCGACATTCAAACAATCTATGGCCAGCTTAAGCTGCGAGGTGGGGACTTTTTTTTCCAAGCACGGCCCACAGATGCTCGATTGGATTAAGATCTGAGAATTTGGCCAAGTCAAGACCTCAAACTCTTTCTTGTGTTTCTCAAACCATTCTTGAACCATTTTTGCAGTGTGGCAGGGTGCATTATCCTGCTGAAGGAGACCACTGCCACCAGGGAATACCGTTTCCATTGAGGGGTGTACTTGGTCACCAACAATGTTTAGGTAGGTGCTACATGTCAAAAGTAACATCCACATGAATGGCAGAAGCCCAGAATATTGCTCAAAGCATCACAATGCCTCTGCCGGCTTCTTGCCTTCTTCCCATACTGCATCCTTGTGCCATAGGTGTAAGGTAAGTAATGCACACAACCCCCGACCGTCCACATCATGTAAAAGAAAATGTGATTCATCAGACCAGGCCACCTTCTTCCATTGCTCAGTGGTCCAGTTCAGATCCTCACGTCCATTGTAGGCATTTTTTTGGCCGTCAACCCCCAAACACAAAGAGCGATGTCCATTTTTTTGCTTTCAACACATCAACTTCATGGACAACATATTTACTTGCTCCCGAATATATCCCACAGACTTTCAGATGCCATTGTAATGAGATAATCAAGGTTATTCACTTAGACCCCTTTCACACAGGCTGTCCGATCAGGTCCCTCTGTCAGTTTTTTCAGGCGGACCTGATCGGATCCTCCATGCAGCCCTATGGAGCGGCGGATGTCAGCGGTGACATCTCCGCTGACACCCACTGCTCTCCCATCCGATCCTTTCTGTGAAATCCAGATGGATGGAAACCCTATTTTCCAACCATCTGAAGGATCGGATCGGATGAAATGGACAGGCGGTCCGTTTTCATCCAATCTCCCATAGAGGAGCGTGGGGATCTGACAGCTTCGTCTCTGAAAAGTAAGCGGAGACGGACCTGTGATCTGCCTGCTCAGCGGGGATTGGCGGATCGATCCCCGCTGAGCAAAACTGGTTCCGCTGGGCAGAAAGCCTGTGTGAAAGGATCCTTAATCTGTCAGTGGTCATATTTGTTATGGCTGATCAGTGAAAGGGATAACAGTGATTGAATGGGGCGACAATCTCCTGTCTATAGAACCTCTGCAAGACAATATATGGAGGAAACATTCATTTTAATTCTCTTGCCAATATGCCCTGCAGCATAACTAGAATCTTCAGGGCCCCCAATGCAAGAAATCATGAAGGGCCTTCCCTGACCCCTACCGGTGGCCCTTCCCACTGATCATGGGGCTCTTACTTGTGGGACCCTTAATTACAATCCCGCAGTGGGCCACCTTCCTGCCATCTTGGAGTCTCCCGATGGTGGCGGAACGGTAGAACCCGGTTGCAAGTGCGACCTTTGCGAACCCTGGTCTGCCACTGGTGTCAGTCGTTTATTTATTTATTTATTATTTTTTACCATTTTATTTATTTTTTACAATTTTTTAATTGTATTTTTGGTGACATATCAGGGGTCTAAACAGACCCCTGATGTCTCACTTTAGAGACAGAGAAAGGGACTCCGCTGCACAGAATGAATAAACAGGAATAGCTCTGCACAGAGCTTCCCGTTCATTCATAAACTGAAGCATAGTAAACACAGTTTACTATGTCCCAGCTATGAATAAATTGAAAAACCAAAAAAAAAAACCAAAAAAAAAAAACACAAAAAACAGTCAGTGATCGATACCTATCAATGACTCTACTCATTAAGGCAAGGAAGGGTCCGGTAAATAGCATATTCCCTGCTCTCCATCCTGACCGATCTCCCACAGCAGCCGGCGGGATTTGGGAGGGAGAAAGCGCTGCGGGGAGAGGCGGAGGGACGTATGAAGCAGCACAGGAATAGGGAGGCAGTGGGAATGGCATGTGAAAGAATCAATGTCCTCCATTTGCAGAATATCAACGGCTGCAGGAGGGAGAGGAAGGGAAGCAGGCATTTAGCAGATGCATGGAGGGATCGTTTCCTCTACATACCGCAGCCCACACCACCTCCTATCCTGGCATACAGGGGGGGCTGCATGGGCCCCCTGGAGCATGGGTCCGGGTCGCAATGGCGACCCTATACATATGCCCCTGCCTGCACCTTCCCACTCCTCTGCCCTGTCCCTTTTGTAGGGACACCAAATGTAAGCTTGGCTAAGCTCACCCCATAAGTATATACAGGCAGTTCCCAGGTTACAAACATCCAACTTACATACAACTATGGCGGAGCGTGACCTCAAACTGGTCCCGAAAACCGCCAGTTGGCCATCTTGCTGCTCATCGCATGCTGCCACCTACTGTGGACCTGTCAGCAATCCCACATCACTGCATGGCCAGTTATGCTATCCAAAACTTAAAAATATTTTTTTGGCTGGCATTACACTTAAAAAATAGACCTGCTCCAACTTTCATACAAATTCAACTTCAGAACAAACCTACAGAACCTATCATTTCGTAAAACCAGGGACTGTCTGTAGAGTGCTCTAGCATTGGCTTGTCTTCGGGCGGTCAGATCAAGTCTACACAATCAAAAGCTCTCTAAGGTCTATGGGCAGCTTTCATACCCCTTGGGTCTGCATAGATATATCTGTACTTTGTATATTCTTCTAATTCCAGAATGTCACCAGATGAATAATATCAGCAGAGAACAGTAAGACTATTACTCACAAGACATGCAGCCCACCACTTTCCGAATTCCATGCTCTTTCATCGCCTCCAAAATATTCCTCGTCCCTTCTGACATCATGGTGGTCGGTCCTTTAATGACAAGTTTATGAAATGTTAAACTGGACTCAAACTTTTCGAAATATGATTTGCATCTTGAAATGACAACATAAAGGTAAACCTTCATATGATGTATGGATCGGTTACCTGAGAAGAGTTTAGAAATGTAATTCCCGTGTGTGGTCACCTATGTCATAGCGGAGAAGGTCTGGACCAGGAAAGAATCAAAGCCGGATCCGCTGTGGTATCTTTATAAAAACTGTATGGTCAATAGCGCATTAAACAAAGATTCTGGGAAAGCAGCTAGCTTGCAGTTTGTAAATTAGAAGGTAGAAGAAAATGATATTTTTTTCCATTTCAACTTCTCCCCATTTTTAAAGTGAGAATATTCGAGCACCCCTGTTTTGGGGCACTTAGGAAGAGTCTGAAATGTCAATCTGGCCATTTTAGAAAGGCAATATTTACTTTAGGCAGTCTGTTGCTCTCCAGCTTTTAGCGGATTATAGTAAACTGCCAACTTTATCTCCAAGTTATAAAAAATTGATACAATACAATACAAGCAGATACATCTACTAGTGCTCTACAGTTTTAGATGGATCTCCAGTATGAAGGAATAATGTAAACAATGGCTCCCCCTAATGGAAGCACAACTTAATGACACCCAACCTAAGCAGCAACAATGTTTTTGCGTTTCCTTAGGTCAACCTTCTTTGAATAGTAAACACTTGTGTGCAAAATTGCACGCTTTCCTGCCACACTCAAAAACATGAAGCCCTTTTGCAGGCGTATGACGGTGCCAATTTTTCTCAATGGCACCTCCATGCATCTTGCTAAGGCATGCACACCAAAACGCATATTGACAAATGTACGTTATGGTGCAGTGTGAAAAAGGGTCTTCTTTTGAATGTTTTTCGCGCAAAGAGTAGCTCACAAAAATGAATAGGCAACTTGCGACATGCGTGAATGCAAGGAAATCTGCAAAAAATGTACACTGATCCTTAGGCTAGGTTCACATCTATGCATGTGCATTTTTTCAGCGAGTTTTTAATGCATTTTGTGTTTTTTGGGAAGGGTTTGTGTTTTGCTAGCAGGAGGTGTCTGTTGTCATGCAGAAAGATGCCCCAAAACCACATGTACATGTGTTTTCTATGCAATTCCATCAAAGTCTATGGAGCTTATAACACACCATGCTGTGTGTTAGAAGTCTCTGCACCTTTACAAAAAACCCACTGCAGAAAACTGCAAGGATGTGAACAGGACCCATAAGAGAGAAGGTTAAATGGACTATCATGCGTATTTGTGCGTCTGCGAACGTACTAAAAAAAAAAAAAAAAGCATAGATGCGAACCTAGCCTTAGCCTCGACTCACACCTATGCATGATTCAATGCTTTTTGCTGTGCTTTGCACGCATTTGACGTGTTTTTCATGCATTTTTGATTCTTTTTGGTTGGGCAATTTGTTGTTGGACAAAATAAATAATGAAAGATGCCTAAAAAATGCAGGACTTGCCTTTTTAATGGTTGCATTCATTGAAGTCTATTACATGCTAAATGCTGCATTTTGTGTGTGTGTGGGGGGAGTCCCTGACCCTTTCCAAAAATGCAGAGGCACAAAAATACATGGATGTGAATGTATTCCATAGAAATCCATGTTACGTCTATATAAAAAGCATGAAAAAAATGAATCAGTGTGAATGGAGCCTCAGGGCCCATTTACACCATACTGCACAAAAAGAACTCATCACAATGCATTAAAAGTGCATGTGCATTGGTGTACATTAAACAGGCATTTTCACATGCATTGTGTTGCATTGCATTTGCACGCATCTTCATGTCATCCGTTAGGAAATGACAGGTCCCTAGATGTTAAAATACTAGCTATAATCATATATATATATATATAATCTTTACTCTAAGTTACGTTGCACTTACGTGCATTCATGTGCATTGCATTAAAATGCAGACAGGTTGCAATTTAATACAATGCACTGCAGTGCACATATACGCAACATGATAGCTGAAAGAGGCACATAGACATCAATGCATTTGTGTAATGTGCCCTTGCAGTAACCTGGGATGAGCCAGTGCAGAAAAACGCATACAGCGTGAACAAACCCTAAAAAGCAGCAGCATCAGGTAAATTGAGGGAGTTAAATAATCAAACACGAAGAGTATTCAGTGTTTACTCCCATCAGTACCACAAGTGGGCAGACCGGCTGAAAGCTAGAAAAACAGGACAAGGACTGCCTTGGAATTTTCAGATTCCGGTACAGGACTTTTACACGCATTCTTCAACTCAAAAACATCCTGCTTTTAAAGTGAGTGTGAGCTTTATTTTAAAAACGTGAGAGATGTGTCCAAGAACAATTAAGAACCCCCAAAATAGATTGATAAACCATTATTTAGATGTATGCATTTTATTTTAAAGCGTAAGGGCTCTTTCACACAGGCGATCCGATCAGATCCGCCTGTCAGTTTTTTAGGCGGATCTGATCGGATCCTCCATGCAGCTCTATGGGGCAGCGGATGTCAGCGGAGACACCTCCGCTGACACCCGCTGCCATCCGCATCCGATCCTGTCCGTGAAATCTGGACGGATGGAAACCCTATTTTTCAATCCGTTCAGTAATCGGATCGGATCGGATGAGAGCGGACCGCATAGAGGGCAGCGGGGGCCGTGACACCTCCCTCTCCGCACTGCAAGCGGAGACGGAGCTGTCATCCGCCGGCTCAGCGGGGATCGCGGATCGATCCCCGCTGAGCAACACGGATCCGCCTACGGAGGCGAACCGTGTGAAAGAGCCCTAACTCCACTTTTGTCGAGAAAAAAAAAAAAAACATTCCCCTCTGGGCGATCTTAGTACAATGCAGGGATTTTAAGAAACTTTGTTGCAGATTCTTACCTTTTGTTATTCTGAAGAAATCACTGTTTGTTCCTCTGTGCTGAGTGGGTCTAGTGGGAGTGGTGTCATAATTATCAACCAGCTGCTGCACCTGCTGGGCTCTAATGGGGAAAACTGCTAAGCCTGCATCCCTTTAGACGTGTTCCTATTGGGAGTATTTTACCAAAATTGACATTTTTGTGGCAGGGGATGCCAGAAATCTGACTTGTATCTTAGTGTAGACTTCTGGGAAAATCAGTGAGCCAATCACAGGAAATGATGTTTCTGGGGGGCATTCTGCGTACAGAACACCTCCAGGTAACCATATTGAATTGCACTTTACAGACAATTACAGAGCTGCAGGTTGAAAAGGAAAGGTTATTTTTAATAACACTCATAGTTACATAGTTACATAGTTTGTGTGGTTGATAAAAAACACCAGTCCATTCAGTTCAACCTATGATGTGTGTGTGTGTTTGCTGTTAACCGTACATTGTATACCCCTGTATGTTGTGGTCTCTAAGGTGCCCATCTAATAGTTTTTTTAAACTATCGATGCTCCCTGCTGATACGACTGTTTGCGGAAGAGAATTCCACATCCTTACCGCTCTTACAGTGAAGAACCCCTTACGTATTTTAAGGTTAAACCGCCTTTCCTCTAGTTTTAGTGAGTGGCCACGTGTCCCTCAATTACAATATGACTTGTGTTGCAATTGTATACGCTATAATACATATATTTTTTTTTGCTATATTTTTTTTTTCCCCATGAAAGTGGAGTTACCCTTTAACCAGTTCTGGAGCGGTAGGATTTGCCCCCTTAATGACCAGGCCATTTTTTGAGATTCAGCTCTGCTTTATTTTAAACGGACAATTGCGCTGTCGTGCAACGCTGTATAAAATTGATGTCCTTTTCCCCCAAAAATAGAGCTTTTTTCTGGTGGTATTTGATCGCCTCTGCGATTTATTTTTTGTGGTATAAAAACAAAAAAAGTGCGACAATTCTGAAAAAAGAAAATGTATATATTTTTCACTTTCTGCTATACATTTCGCCCCCCCCAAAAAAAAAAAAAAATTAAAAAAATCTTTTTTTTTTTCCATCCCTTTAGGGCAAGGGAAGAATATGTATTCTGCTACATATTTTTGGTAAAAAAAAAAAAAAAAAGCAATAAGCGTATTTTGATTGGTTTGCGCAAAAGTTATCGCGTCTACAAATTAGGGGAAAGATTTATGTTATTTTTATTTATTTATTTATTTTTACTAGTAATGGCGGCGATCTGCAATTTTTAGTGGGATTGCGACATTGCGGCGGACAGATTTGACCCCTAACTGACATTTTGACACTTTTGGGGGGACCAGTGACATTACTACAGTAATCAGTGCTAAAAATATGCACTGTTACTGTAATAATGACACTGGCAGGGAAGGGGTTTACCTAGGGGTGATTAAAGGGTTAAGAGCCGGTTCACATTAGCGCGACTTGTCAGGCGACTTGTCAGCCTGACAAGTCGCGCTCCCTCGCAGTCCATTGACTGCTACAGGACCCGTTCTAATAGGAGCGACACAAGTCGCTCCGACTTAGAAAAAGGGTCCTGTACTATTTTGGGGCGACCTCGGAGCGACTTGAATAGACTTCCATTATGTGAAGTCCCTGCAAGTTGCTCCGAAGTCGTGGTGCAATGTAATGCACAAGTCGCCCCCGAAGTAGTAAGGAGTCGTGTTGCCTCAGTGTGAACCGACTCTTAATGTGAGCCTAAGGGAGTGTTCACCAACTGTGGATGGGGGGGGGGGGGGGGGGGCTTGCGAAATGACCATAGAGACCTTTGTTCCTATATAGAAGGATCACAGGCGCTCTGTAAACATTCCAGGGAGAAGAACGTTTGGCTGTGTTTACAACAGCTGACCGTCCTCTCTCAGTGGGGAGCGATCGCGGGTGCCCGGCAGCAATCAGTGCCGCTGGTCCCATGCATTGGCACCCCTGCTGCCTAGTGGTGGCGGGAGCGCGCCGGCGACCAGGAGCACTCCCGTGGATCGCCGTACAGGTACAGCGATTCGTGCAGCCGAGCCAGCCTGCCGCAGTATATATGCAGCGGGCGGTCGGCAAGTAGTTAACTAAGCCCACTGACAGATGCTGCAGTCTGGCCCTTACCGACCACAAATGGCTTAGTACAGAAAATTATTTACAGTGAATCTATGTATGTAAATGAATGAACCCAATCTAGCCATATTTGCAAAGATTCGACTGCTCACCCTGACCTGGACTTAGGCTTGGCTCACGACTATGCGTTTCTTGGTGCGTTTTGCAGAAACGCACTACAGTTCATTTACTATGGTTTCCTATGGGACACGTTCACATTGATGCTTTTTTCAGTCATTGAATTTTTGGAACAGCTCAGGGGCTTTAACTACTTCCGGACCGCCCACCGCATATATACTGCGGCAGGGCAGCCCGGCTGCGCAAAATCACGTATAGGTACATGATTTTGTGCACACAATCTGGGGTGCTCCATTGTGATTGGACACAGCGGGAGCCAATCAGCTGACCCGGCAGCCGGCAGGAACCGCCGATTGTTCACAGGAAAGGCGGACTGCTGTTCTGTCAGGGAGTAAAAAAAAAAGAGAGATCATGTGTTTCAGCCAAGCAGAAACACAGATCTCGTTTTGTCCAGTGCATCCACTCCCCCTCCACAGTTAGAAAGCACTCCCTAGGAGCACACTTAACCCCTTCATCGTCCCTGGAGTGAACCCCTTCCCTGCCATTGTCGATTATGCAGGGACAGTACCTTTTTTTTTTTATAGCACTGATCACTGTATTGGTGTCACTGGTCCTGAAGAAGTGTTACAGATTTGTCTGCCGCAATGTTGCAGTCCCGCAAAAAAAAAAAAAAAAAAAAAAAAAAAAAAAAAAAATCGCTGATCGCCGCCATTACTAGCGAAAGCAATAAAAAGACCATAAATCTATCCCATAGTTTGTAGACGCTATAACCTTTGCACAAACCAATCTTATTAGGATTTTTTTTAACCAAAAATATGTAGCATAATAAATTTTGGCCTAAATTGATGAAGAAATCTCATTTTTAAATTTTTTTTTTAATTAGGTATGTTTTATAGCAGAAAAGTAAAAAAAAAAGAAAGTTTTTTTTTTTTTTTAAAATTGTTCATTTTTTTTTGTTTATAGCACAAAAAATAAAAAACCGCAGAGGTGATAAAATACCACCAAAAGAAAGCTCTATTTGTGGGGGGAAAAAGAACAGGACATCAATTATATTTGTGTACATTGTCAGTTAAAGCTTAACCACTTTACCACCGGAGGATTTTGCTGTCTTCCGTCCAGGCCACTTTTTGCGATTCGGCGCTGTGCGACTTTAATTGACAATTGCGCGGTCGTGCGACGCCGTACCCAAACAAAATTTACGTCCTTTTTTTCCCACAAACAGAGCTTTCTTTTGGTGGTATTTGATCACCTGTGCGATTTTTACTTTTTGCGCTATAAACAAAAAAAGAGCGTTTATTTTGAAAAAATAACAATATTTTTCACATTTTTTTATATGAAATTCCCCCCAAAAAAATTTAAAAATCAAATTTTTTTAAAATTTTTGGCCAATTTGTTTTCTGCTACCTATGTTTAGTAAAAAAAAAAAAAAATCGCAATAAGCGTATTTTGATTGGTTTGCGCAAAAGTTATTGCGTTTACTAACTAAGGGAAAGATTTCTGTCATTTTTGGTGGTTTTTTTTTTAACGCGTAATGGCGGCGATCTGCGATTTTTTTTGCGGGACTGCGACATTGCGGCGGACAGATCGGACCCTTGACTGACATTTTTGACACTTTTGGGGGTACCAGTGACATTACTACAGTAATCAGTGCTATATATATGCACTGTTACTGTAAAAATGACACTGGCAGGGAAGGGGTTAATTTTATTGGAGAGGGAGGGGTTAATGTATGCCTGGTGCTTACTGACGTGTGGGGGGGGGGGGAGGTGACTGTGTGACAGAAGGACAGATCGGATGTCCAGCTATGCTGAACACTCCGATCTGTCAGTCCCTGTCAGTATGGAGATCCGCCCTCTCCAGACTCGATCCCCGACGATCGGGGCAGAGCAGCGGCAATCGCCGCTGCTCCTCCGCTGGCCCGGCTCCCGCTGTGAATGAAAACAGCGGGAGCGAGCCTCCGGCGGCGCGCGAGCGCCGCCCACAAGGGGCGGAGTCCAGCGACGTAGGTCTACGTCGCTGGACGGGATCGCGGCACTTTGCCGCAGTAGCCTCAATGTAAGCGGGGCTAAAGTGGTTAAACGCAAAACTGTGCTTTTTTTTTTGGTCCAATAGACTATAATGGAGAAGCTAAAAATTTGGGGGAGCATACCCATGTATTTCTAAAGCTGGTGCAGCTATGAACCAAAAGACATGTATATTAAAAAAGAATAGCGCACACATGCAAAAGAAATTTTTACCAAATATGGAGACAATCCATAAATAAAAATGGGGGTTTGGTCCCACCATATGGCCATATCCTGCTCAAGCCCACCACTACGTCAAAGTACCCCATTATCAGTGGGTCCTACACTATCCATGGTTCATAGCTGCACCAGCTTTAGAAATACATGGGTATGCTCCCCCAAATTTTTTGCTTGTGTAGCGGGGTCTTCCATTATACAAGTTCTAAAAGACTGCTGCTTGACATTTGAGAGGAACTCGGCTCCATCTAGTGGCCAAAAGGACACATTGCAGCGGCTATGGAATGTCTTTTGATGTTATTTTCCTTTCAGGAAGTTGAGCAGTCTTCATCGCCCATAGTGCTTTGAGAATACCAGGGTGCACTGCTGCACCGCACAGCCTTCTGGGGGAAGCTTTATAAAGGAAGGGAGGAGCCAGGCTCACTCTCTTGGGAAAGACACAGTGAGACAAGCAGGATGCCAGTGCTGTGGGCTGATGCTGTATGCTAGGCCGAAACTCCTGGGCCTTAAGTGACTAAGTTGCAGTGTTTCATCTCCAGTAGAGGATCCCTCCTGGAGGTCCCATCGATGTTCTACAGAGACCAGACTCATCCACCCCAAATACCTAGCGCGGCTGGTGACAGAGGCCGGAGACTGAGACAGCAGCGGAGGCTTCCTGGGAGACAGTCCTGTTGGTGAGAGGGCACCTGCCCAAAAACTGACTCTATCTATCAAAGAAGTAACTTTAGTCAGGATTAGCCTTAGAGTAGTAGAAGGCAATATACCAGGTGGCCCAGTACATCTCTCACAGAAGTTTTACCGGCAATCCTGCACAGACACCCCGCGGTGATTACTAACTGTTTGCTGCCATTCTCTCTATTGATCACCCATCCTCAATGTGGATTACAAATTGCGAGTGCACCAACGTTGCTAGCGAAGATATAGAGAAGAAACAGCGGACTCAGATAGGTCTGACATTCTGATACTGTGTCTAACTGAATGCTGAGCCTTATCTCCAAAAGTATAATAGTGATTAAGATGGCGGTCCTATAGGCTCTGAGACATTTCCTGAAACAATTAATGTGCCCTTGAGGAGTGATATCACAGTATTTATCTTATCTTTGATTAATTAATTAGTATATCCTTTTACAAAGTCATATTTTACTGTATCGAAACTGTTTATTTGATTCACAGTAAATAACTTTCCTGTTTAAAAGCAAGCTTGTGTGTGGTCACCTTGTATTACCCAGAAGGACTGCAGCTGGAGAGAGGTAACAGGTCATTATTATTTATTGAAGTGTTATATTCCAATCTGTGTAGCCATTTGGTATTCCAGTCCTATTCTGGGTCAGTTGTGCCTAGGGAGGGTTCGAGCCAATTCTGTGGGTTGTTAGGCAGGACGTAGACCCAATAATCTAATCAGCAGCTCCTGCGGGGGTGGTGCTACACGTGGGGGCTCGTCCGGGATGATCTACAGTCCTGCAACACAACCCTCTCAGCCACAGAATCCCCCTCAACGCAGAAATGGATCCTACCGCTGCAGCCGAGTGGTGCAGGGAAGAGAATGTCGTAGTGGAAAATGGCCTGGTGGTTGAAATCAAGGGAGAGGTCTGGACTGAGGAAAAACTCCTCCCAGTTTTAAGGGCACTGTCCACAGACAGGAAATTCTGGGTGACTGACATAAAGACAGACACCACCGTTCCACACACGTATGCATTGTGTGAGTGGAGGAAGGGGGTCCCTGATTACTTTAAGGGAACCAGTGTAAAGACTACTGACCAAACAGAACTTTTCTTAATACATCCAGAAGTCCTTACTGAAGGTCCCTCATCCACCACTCCTGGGGGATCCAGCAAAGAAAAAGGTGTCCAAGAAGGGAGTCCAGAGTCACCACCTTTGTCTACCTTTAGCTCAGAACTGTGTGCTGTTCTCGGGGAAATCGTAGCAAAATGTAGTAAGGACTCCCCAAACTATCTGATGACTGAATATAGGA
This sequence comes from Pelophylax lessonae, assembly GCF_965119305.1. Lineage (NCBI taxonomy): Eukaryota > Metazoa > Chordata > Amphibia > Anura > Ranidae > Pelophylax > Pelophylax lessonae. The sequence goes on from NC_138774.1 coordinate 54,286,900, forward strand.
AGCTCAGGACATTCTCTGGGAAACAGCCTGTGCCTTCGACAGAAGATGGGTTTGAAGAGTGGTTAGATACCGCCACTCAGGCTTTGGAAGAGTGGGAGGTACCAGAACAGCACAAGAAACAGAGAATCACAGAAAGTTTAAAGGGACCTGCACTAGAGGCCGTACGTAATCTCAAGCTAAGCAAAAAGAACTGTACTGCACAGGATTATCTAGACATTCTACAAGATGTATTTGGTCGGACGGAGAACGTGGCTGAACTTCTTTACCAGTTAGACCACTGTTACCAAGAAGAGGAAGAGAAGTTGTCCGAATTTATTAGACGCCTAGATAAGATCATCCACCAGATCTTGATAAAGAAAGGGATAGACCCCCGGAAGGTAGATGAGACTCGTGCACGGCAGGTGCTGAGAGGGGCTCAACCCTTAGATCCCATTGCCATACTGTTGCGAACTCGCCAAGATGGTGGCATTCTGGAATACCCTGACCTGATCCGAATGGTCAGAGAAGAAGAGGTCATGTTAGACAACAAAAGGAAGAGTCGGCAGTTTGACTCAACTGCTCGTGTCAGAGTGATAAGTGCAAAAGAAAGTGACTCGCAAGTTGAACTCCTAAAGACCCAGGTGTCCCAGTTGATAGAAATGGTGTCCATCCTGACTAGTCAGGCATCTACTCTACCTGATGGGAACGTGTCAGAGAAGCCGGATAAACCTTCTAACCTTAGAGTAGACCCGGAACCGAGACCTAGGAGATCGCTAACTTGTTTCAACTGTGGGGGAGTAGGACATGTTAGAGGAGTATGTCCCAGCCCAGGAAATGTCGCCTCAGAACCTCGCAAGCCAGCGGAAAAACTTCAGAGGGCACCCGTGAAGGAGTCGACCGGGTGCCCGCCAGTTTCAAGGGAATCCAAGAGACTCAATGATTCAGGGAATCTGAGTCAGGGAGTCAGATCCAGGTACAACGCCCCTAGTTCTATACTCCAGGCTACTGAGAGAAGGAAAATCAATGCACACCGGGCCCAGAGGGGACTGAAGTCCAGAAGAAAAAAAAAGAAAAGAGCCTGGGTGCAGAGAACTGAATCAGACAACAAGGCCACTTCAAGAGAATTCCCAACTAACTTGGTCGGGCCTTCCCCTGTAGTCTCTGTCCAGGTAGAAGGAATTTACACAAGAGCCCTCCTTGACACTGGGGCCCAAGTGACTCTTCTGTATAGAGACTTCTATGATAAACACCTTACCCATCTACCTCTGCAGAAGTTGGAAGATCTGGAGATATGGGGTATCGGGACTCAAAGTTTTCCCTATGACGGGTATCTGCCAATCAAGTTGACCTTTGACCCATCAGTGGCTGGTGAAGCTGAAACCTTCGACACCCTAGCGGTGGTCTGTCCTCGTCCGCCAGGGGCCAACAAAAGCTCTCTCATCGTAGGGACCAACACTGACCTAGTAAGGCGCCTCCTGACACAACTGGTCCAGGGACAGGATGCTCCAGCGCCAAGGATTCACCCCATGCTACGGCAGGCCTATCAACAATTAGTATTGGAGCAAGAGACTCCTGCAGAAGGAGTTGGAAGACTCTGGAAGTTGGACAGAACGGAAAAGGTCTTGCAGCCAGGAGAGGTGGCTTGTCTGAAAGCTTCCGTTAAACTCACATGGAAACAGCCGGGCCCTTTTATCATCTTTGAATCAGGTCCACAGGAAGAGGAGAGAGGGATAGAAGTAATCCCTGAAGTGATCCCTTTGAAGGTGTTACAGAAAAACCATGGAAGGGTTTTAGTGAGTGTCAGAAACACCTCTACTACACCGGTGAAGGTACCGGCCAGAGTGCTGTTGGGCCAAGTTAACCCGGCTACCCCAGTTGTCCCATCTGATCTTAAAGAGGAGGGAAGGGGTGAAGATGTTATAGAAGAGCTCTGCTCTGGAAACGCTGCCCTCCCACCAGAATGGGTGAAGAGGGCCAAGGCACAACTTGCTGGATGGCGAGGAATATTTTCTAGGGCTGAGTTCGACGTGGGATGCGCCAGGAGTGCCACTCATAAGATCCGCCTGAGTGAGGACAAACCTTTCCGAGAAAGAGTCCGGCGAGTTCCCTTAGGTGACTTAGAAGATCTACGTCAGCAGCTGGCGGAACTCAAGAAGACTGGGGTTATTCGAGAATCCAGGAGCCCATATGCTTCTCCGATAGTGGTAGTCCGGAAGAAAAACGGATCTCTGAGGCTTTGTATCGACTACCGAACACTGAACAGAAGAACCATCCCAGACCAGTATACCACTCCTCGAATCGAAGACGCCCTACAGAGCCTGTCAGGGGCGAAGTGGTTCAGTGTGATGGACTTAAAGAGTGGGTATTATCAGATCCCCATGCACCCTGAAGATCGGGAGAAGACAGCCTTCATCACCCCTGTGGGGTTCTTTGAGTTCAATCGCATGCCTCAGGGATTGTCAGGGGCCCCTGCTACCTTCCAAAGGCTGATGGAAAGGACCGTTGGAGATATGAATTTGATAGAGGTACTGGTATACTTGGATGATGTTATCGTGTTTGGCAGAACTTTGGAAGAACACGAGGAGAGGTTGGAAAAGGTCCTGAAGAGGCTACATGAAGAAGGCCTGAAACTTTCTCCTGAGAAGTGCCAATTCTATCAGTCCTCGGTCCATTACCTGGGCCACATCGTGTCTGAAGAAGGGGTGGCCACCGACCCGGACAAGCTGGATGCTGTCGCCTCCTGGCCGAGACCTACAAATGTGACCGAACTTCGGTCGTTCCTGGGTTTTTGCTCCTATTACAGGAGGTTTGTAGAGGGGTTCGCCAAGATTGCCCGACCCCTCAATGAGTTACTAAAGAACGAAGAAGATGACGTTCCTGAACTGGTCAAGCCAATGAAGTCCACCATGGGACCCCGGAAGGCCAAGGAGTCCATCCAGGATCAGTGGACCCCAGAATGTGAAGGGGCTTTCATTCAGTTGAAAAAGAATCTAACCACTGCCCCTGTGTTGGCCTACGCAGACCCCACGAAACCATATGAACTACATGTCGATGCCAGCCGAGATGGGCTGGGTGGGGTACTCTACCAGGAACATGGGGGCCACCTGCGACCCGTGGCCTACGTGAGCAGGAGTCTACTACCTGCTGAAAGGAATTATCCTACCCACAAACTTGAATTCCTGGCCTTAAAGTGGGCAGTGGTCGACAAACTGAAAGATTACCTGTACGGAGCTGAATTCATTGTCAAGACGGATAATAATCCCCTTACCTATCTGTTGACTACAGCTAAGCTGGATGCAACAGGACACAGATGGTTGGCTGCCCTCTCTAGCTTCAACTTCAGCCTGAAGTATCGGCCAGGAATCGGGAACAGGGATGCAGATGCCCTATCCAGAAGGTTGCATGCACCACACGAACCTGATGAAGAATGGACCCATTTGGCTCCAGAAGGGGTGCGTGCCCTATATCAGGGAACTGAACTTCGATCCAGAGGAGGATCAAGAGCCGAAGAGATTGGGGTTTCGGCTGTCGGAGTACCCAAATACTATTGCAGGGTGACCCAGGTTGAAGGGGAAGATTTACCCCGGCTGTCCAAAAGGGACTTGAGGAAGGAGCAGCTGGAAGACCCTCTGGGAAAACTTCTTTTGGAAGCCTTGGAGATCCAGCGCCCTGAGTTGCTTCTCACCGACTCTCCTCAGGGGGCCCGTCTGTTGCATAGAGAGTGGACCCGGTTACAGATCCGAGAAGGGGTGGCCTACCGAAGAGGCCCATCTGAAGATCTGGAGGAGAAGTGGCAACTGTTCTTACCAGCTAAATACAGGGAGAGAGTTCTGGCTGCTCTTCATGATAATCATGGCCATCTGGGACCTGAAAGAACTTTTCAGCTTGTCAGAGACAGGTTCTACTGGCCCTGTATGAGGGCCGAAGTTGAAGGATACTGTCATTCTTGTGTCCGATGTATACAAAGGAAGACTCTGCCACGTCAAGCAGCCCCAATGGGCCATCTGCAAAGCCAGGGACCCATGGAACTGGTGTGCATTGATTTCCTTTGCCTAGAGCCTGATCTGAGTGGCCAAGGGAATGTCCTTGTGGTAACAGACCATTTTACCAGATACGCCCAAGCATTCCCAACAAGGGATCAGAAGGCCTCTACAGTAGCCAAAGTTCTTGTAGAAAAGTTCTTTGTACACTATGGGTTACCACAACGCCTCCATTCAGATCAGGGAAGAGACTTTGAAAGCAGACTGATCAAGAGACTGTTAGATCTGTTAGGCATCCAAAAGACTAGAACTACTCCCTACCATCCACAAGGGGATGCCCAGCCGGAAAGATTTAACAGGACTCTTTTGGACATGTTGGGGACTTTAAGCTCAGAGAAGAAACAGCATTGGGGCAAACATGTAGCTGCCATTGTGCATGCCTACAACAGTACTGTCAGTGATGCTACTGGATATTCCCCTTATCGTCTAATGTTTGGACGAGAGGCTCGATTGCCAGTGGATTTGGCCTTTGGCATCTCGCCCGATCACACCTCTTCAGCATCGCACAAGGGATATGTGGACCGACTGCGGAAGAGTCTGAAATCGGCCTATGATAAAGCTCAGGCCACATCTGATCAACGTGGACTGAGGAATAAAAGGAATTTCGACTTAAAAGTTCGGATCCAAGACTTGCAACCAGGGGACAGGGTATTGTTGAGGAACTTGGGTGTCCCGGGAAAACACAAGTTGGCAGACCGCTGGAAGTCCCAACCTTATGTTATCTGCAAGCAACTACCAAACCTCCCTGTGTATCAAATTCGGCCTGAAGGAAGTGTGGGTCCATTGAAGACTTGGCATAGGAACCATTTACTGCCTCTCTCTGAAGCAGTTCGCATGCCTCCTGTCGTAGATTCGCCAGAGACCCCTTCGACCTCTCGCCTGTCCAGACCAGTCACCAGATCTCAGTCGACACTCCCAGATGTGAGGGAGGGAAATTCTCCATCTGAAGATCTGGAAGATGAAGAGGAGGTACCTGACTGGATGTGGTCGTCTCAGTTACCAGAACCCACACCTGCCTCCCTGTCTTCATCCGAATTGGCTGACAGAGGAACCCTTCGGGCGGAAGCCCCCGAATTCATACCTTTCCACATGCTTCCAGAAGAAGTAGTTGATGATGAAGATCCTGAGGAGGAGGTTGCACCTTCCTCTGAAGAAGAACTGACCGCTCTTGAAGCATCAGATTCCTGTGTGTTGGAACATGAGGAGGAGGACATTGAAGAATCCCCAGAAGTGGCTGGTCCTAGTACCTCCGAGATCGTGCATCCCAAAGAACAGAGGGAAAGAAGAGTCATTCACCCGCCCAAAAGACTGACCTATGACCAATTGGGTGAATGCTCAGAAGAGGCTATCTTTACTTCCAAACGAACTCTTGATCAGCCTAGTTCTTCCACCGCAGATTTGGTGGAGGACAACCCTAGCTCACCCCCAGGCACATCTGTACAAGCCACTCAAGTGTCAGGGGTCTGTGAACAGAATTACCTTCCCTCCCCTGACAATTGGTGGGAGGTTCCTATGTCGAACCTGTGTTGTAATATGCAGTTGTTAAGTTTGAACTCTGCTTATGAAAAGGAAGATGATTCCCTGTTATGCATATGTTAATGTTTTTTTTTTGTGTACTGCCAACATATGCACTGGAGTACATGCTGTTGTCCTCTTTGGGGACCAAAGTTTCTCAAGTGGGGGGAGTGTGTAGCGGGGTCTTCCATTATACAAGTTCTAAAAGACTGCTGCTTGACATTTGAGAGGAACTCGGCTCCATCTAGTGGCCAAAAGGACACATTGCAGCGGCTATGGAATGTCTTTTGATGTTATTTTCCTTTCAGGAAGTTGAGCAGTCTTCATCGCCCATAGTGCTTTGAGAATACCAGGGTGCACTGCTGCACCGCACAGCCTTCTGGGGGAAGCTTTATAAAGGAAGGGAGGAGCCAGGCTCACTCTCTTGGGAAAGACACAGTGAGACAAGCAGGATGCCAGTGCTGTGGGCTGATGCTGTATGCTAGGCCGAAACTCCTGGGCCTTAAGTGACTAAGTTGCAGTGTTTCATCTCCAGTAGAGGATCCCTCCTGGAGGTCCCATCGATGTTCTACAGAGACCAGACTCATCCACCCCAAATACCTAGCGCGGCTGGTGACAGAGGCCGGAGACTGAGACAGCAGCGGAGGCTTCCTGGGAGACAGTCCTGTTGGTGAGAGGGCACCTGCCCAAAAACTGACTCTATCTATCAAAGAAGTAACTTTAGTCAGGATTAGCCTTAGAGTAGTAGAAGGCAATATACCAGGTGGCCCAGTACATCTCTCACAGAAGTTTTACCGGCAATCCTGCACAGACACCCCGCGGTGATTACTAACTGTTTGCTGCCATTCTCTCTATTGATCACCCATCCTCAATGTGGATTACAAATTGCGAGTGCACCAACGTTGCTAGCGAAGATATAGAGAAGAAACAGCGGACTCAGATAGGTCTGACATTCTGATACTGTGTCTAACTGAATGCTGAGCCTTATCTCCAAAAGTATAATAGTGATTAAGATGGCGGTCCTATAGGCTCTGAGACATTTCCTGAAACAATTAATGTGCCCTTGAGGAGTGATATCACAGTATTTATCTTATCTTTGATTAATTAATTAGTATATCCTTTTACAAAGTCATATTTTACTGTATCGAAACTGTTTATTTGATTCACAGTAAATAACTTTCCTGTTTAAAAGCAAGCTTGTGTGTGGTCACCTTGTATTACCCAGAAGGACTGCAGCTGGAGAGAGGTAACAGGTCATTATTATTTATTGAAGTGTTATATTCCAATCTGTGTAGCCATTTGGTATTCCAGTCCTATTCTGGGTCAGTTGTGCCTAGGGAGGGTTCGAGCCAATTCTGTGGGTTGTTAGGCAGGACGTAGACCCAATAATCTAATCAGCAGCTCCTGCGGGGGTGGTGCTACACTTGTTTATTATGTATTCGGTCTGACCAGACTACCGAGGTTGAGCAACCCACCCCACCCCCCACACACACCTGTACTCTATCGGTGTCCACTATCAAGTAGATATAGGAGGAGTCCCCTGTAGTGCATTTGCACATCTTTCCCAGCAAGGAGTATTATCTCCAAGGGTTAGAGAGGCTGGATTCATCTCTTTTTTATGGATAGTGTAGGACCCACTGATAATGGGGTACTTTGACGTAGTGGTGGGCTTGAGCACTATATGGCCATATGGTGGAACCAAATCCCCATTTTTATTTATGGATTGTCTTCAAATTTGGTAGTCATTTCTTTTGCATGTGTGCGCTACTCTTTTTTAATATAATGGAGAAGCTGCAGAAAAACATGTAGTGTGTTTGTGCTAGTGTGTAGTTTGCTACGATTTTCCCACGATTTGCGTTTTTAATCTGCCCAATAACAAATTACAATACCATAAAAAAAAGGCATAAAAAGGCAAAATCGTGTGTGCAAAAAATGCAAAACGCACAGCAAAGAACGCTGTAGAAAGCGGATCAAAACCAAACTGCATAGGTGTGACCCGAGTCTTCGGTTTGGTTTACACCGTATTATGGATGCGACTGAGCGTGGGCACAATCCTGAGCGTCGCATGTAAGGTAGCCCCTTCATTTCACACACGAAACACACAAAAGAAGAAGTCCCTGACTCTTTTCCAAAAACTAACTGCACCAAACTGCATGGTGCTGCACTCGTGAAAACACATGCATGGGGGTGCCATTAACAATTAAAGGAGAAGTTCAGCTTTGGGAACATGGTACATGTGCCAAGGATGAAACATGTCCCCGCTCCTGCAGTGGTTTGGTGATCCGAGCCCTCCATGTGACAGCGGTATGGGAATACCTTTCAGGTCTTTTTGAAAAGAGCGCGGGTGTGCGCGGCTCCGCCCACATGCCAGCACCATTAATTCATGAGAATGAATGAACTACAAGTACCAACATCCTTTGCGGCTGTCGGCTTGTAGTTCTCAATGAAGAATCACGCCACTATTGAGCACTCTGGTAGCTCATTGATTCTTCCTATCAGTGTGAAACTGCCTACCCATACGAGGAATGGGACAAGTCTAAATGAGTCTGGCTTGGCACCCGCGATCTGCTGATCACTGGTACAATGCTTTCTAGGTGCCTATTGGGACGGCTGCCATTACACACACATATGAACTTTAATGGCATCCCAGTCTTCGTCTGTAGGGTTCAATATTGAGTTGGCCCACCCTTTGCAGCTATAATCGATTCAACTCTTCTGGGAAGGCTGTCCACAAGGTTTAGGAGTGTGTCTATGGGAAGGTTTGACCATTACCAACACAAGACCTTGCCCCCCCCCCAGAAAAGACACACAGACTTGTTTAAGTTGGAATTAGGGCAAGGCCACAGCTTTATTGAACTTATCAACTGTATCAATATTAAATTACCACATAACGATGCCAGTCACGGTCTATACTGTGAGCATCATAACAAACATAGATAGTCCAATAGGTCTGCCTCCACCATCAGCGCGAGACAGCCATTAACCACTTGCCGACCGCCGCACGACTATCTACGTCGGCGGTCAGCCCCTCACAGGCAAACTAACGTAGGGCTACGTTGCTTGCTTGTGAGGGTCTAGGGAGCGAGCGCGCGCCCCCCGGGGCGCGCTCCCGCTCCCGCGTGGTCACGGACCCCCCCGCGCGTGTGACCAGCGGACCCGATGTCCGCCGGTCACTCGGCGATCGGCGGGGGAGAGGGAGAATGTCAGGCAGCTAGTGTAAACAAACTGCCTGTCATTCTCCTCGCTGCAAAGACACTGATAAAACGGATCTGGTATGTAGATCCGTTGATCAGTGTCCTTACAGCTAGAGCCACAGCCAATCACAGTAGAAAGCACGCCCCTAGGGACACACACAGCCCCTCCCTTCCAAATAAAGTTAACCCCTTCACTACCAGTGTATTTTTACAGTAACAGTGCATATGTATAGCACTGATTACTGTAGAAATGTCACTGGTAACCCCAAAAGTGTCAAAAATGTCAGTCAAGGGTCCGATCTGTCCGCCGCAATGTCGCAGTACCGCAAAAAAAATCGCAGATCGCCGCCATTACGCGTTAAAAAAAAAAACAACAAAAATGACAAAAATCTTTCCCTTTGTTAGTAAACGCGATAACTTTTGCGCAAACCAATCAAAATATGCTTTTTGCGATTTTTTTTTACCAAACATAGGTAGCATAAAATAAATTGGCCGAAAATTTTTAAAAATTTTGATTTTTACATTTTTTTTTGGGGGAATTTCATATAAAAAAATGTGAAAAATATTGCTATTTTTGCAAAATTGACGCTCTTTTTTTGTTTATAGCGCGTGATCAAAAAATCGCACAGGTGATCAAATACCACCAAAAGAAAGCTCTGTTTGTGGGAAAAAAAGGACGTCAAATTCGTTTAGGTACAGCGTCGCACGACCGCGCAATTGTGCGTTAAATTCACGCAGTGCCGAATCGCAAAATACCCCCTGGTCGGAATGGGGGTAAAATCTTCCGGGGCTTAAGTGGTTAAACTGATCCCAGACTTAAACTTGAGGGCATGGCCCATAAAGGAATATCCATCGCTGGCAAGGTAAAACCACCAATAAAGCTGTGACAACTTCTCAACGGGCGGGTGGGTAGGCAACTCTTTGTGACGCCCGAATGAAGTGGTGGGACGTGCCCTTGTGTAGCCCCTTTTCTAGAGTTCAGGCTCCACCCCATCACCTCGTGTCTTAGTGGCCAATCCTGTCAAATCCACCTAAACTCCCCGTTTATCACGATGCCCACATAGCTGCCAAGCTTCCAGCAGTCAAGGCTCCCTTTCCCTAAATGATGGGGTCAAGGGGCCTTCATTGTGCATTGGTCCAAATCATTTGGTGGACAGGGGGGGGGGGGGGTTATGGTGTGGGGTTGTTTTTCAGGGGTTGGGCCTGGCCCCTTAGTTCCTTAGTAGGCATCAGCTTATCAAGACATTTTGGACAATTTCATGCTCCCAACTTTGTAGGAACAGTTTGGGGATTCGCATAAGCGCATCTCCAAATTCGCACTGGAAATCGCGACTTTTAGTGCGGTTTTGATCTGACTTTTCAATGGCTCAAAGTCACATCAAAAGTCGCACAAAAGTAGTGAGGGCACCTTTTCAAAGTAGAACCAATTTGAATAGGTGCCATTGAAAAGAATTTCCGCTAGTGCAGCAGCCAGGCAAACCGCAACTTTACACTAAAAATTCCAGAAATCACAGTCACAGGTTTGCCTTTTTTTAAAGTTTATTGCAGTATTAGTGCTGGTTCCCGCATCGCATAGAACTCGCAGGCAGTTCACACTGCCCTATGCGAACCACTGTGGGTGTCAATAGAAAGTTAATGATACCCCCAGATTGGTGCGCATATCACAGCGCAAACTGTCAAATGGTGCAGAACTCGGATCGCATGGGTGTTCACACCCATGCGATCAGATTCCAGTGCAGACCCAAAAAAAAGGGTCCTGCACCATTTTTGTCCAAATGCAATGCGAATTCAGCCATACCATCTGTCTGTATGGCAGAATTAGCATCGAATAGACATTGCTTGTGATCTGCACAGCAATGCAGTGCAAATCACATGCGATGTCTGTCATTGCGCTAGTGTGAACCGGCACTAAAAGTGAATTTAAAGTCAGATGGAGGGGGACAGAGTGACCTGGAATGGGGGCAAGTTAAAAAAGACAGGGGGGAAGGGTTTGAAGGTTAAGAGGATATTAGCTGGGGGGAACTTTGGGTACCCATGCTAGAAGTGGGGGTTGGATTTGAAATCTGAACCCCCACAAGAGCATAAGCCCTCTCCCCTCCCAAAGCGACCTCCCCCAGCACATACCCGACCCCCCCACCTCTCTACTAGCACAAGTAGAGAGGGAGGTCTATACTGATGGAGGAGTACTTTAGTGGAGAAAGGGGGGGGGGGGTCGTCTGTACTTTAGTGGATAGAGGGGGGGTCGTCTGTACTTTAGTGGAGAGAGGGGGGGTCGTCTGTACTTTAGTGGAGAGAGAGGGGGAGAGGGTCTGTACTTTAGTGGAGAGAGAGGGGGAGAGGGTCTGTACTTTAGTGGAGAGAGAGGGGGAGAGGGTCTGTACTTTAGTGGAGAGAGAGGGGGAGAGGGTCTGTACTTTAGTGGAGAGAGAGGGGGAGAGGGTCTGTACTTTAGTGGAGAGAGAGGGGGAGAGGGTCTGTACTTTAGTGGAGAGAGGGGGGAGAGGGTCTGTACTTTAGTGGAGAGAGAGGGGGAGAGGGTCTGTACTTTAGTGGAGAGAGAGGGTCTGTACTTTAGTGGAGAGAGAGGGGGAGAGGGTCTGTACTTTAGTGGAGAGAGAGGGGGAGAGGGTCTGTACTTTAGTGGAGAGAGGGGGGGAGAGGGTCTGTACTTTAGTGGAGAGAGAGGGGGAGAGGGTCTGTACTTTAGTGGAGAGAGAGGGTCTGTACTTTAGTGGAGAGAGAGGGGGAGAGGTTCTGTACTTTAGTGGAGAGAGAGGGGGAGAGGGTCTGTACTTTAGTGGAGAGAGAGGGGGAGAGGTTCTGTACTTTAGTGGTGAGAGAGGGGGAGAGGGTCTGTACTTTAGTGGAGAGAGGGGGAGAGGGTCTGTACTCTAGTGGAGAGAGGAGGGGGGGTCGTCTGTACTTTAGTGGAGAGAGGGGGAGAGGGTCTGTACTTTAGTGGCGAGAGAGGAGGAGAGGGTCTGTACTTTAGTGGCGAGAGAGGGGGAGAGGTTCTGTACTTTAGTGGAGAGAGAGGGGGAGAGGGTCTGTACTTTAGTGGAGAGAGAGGGGGAGAGGGTCTGTACTTTAGTGGAGAGAGAGGGGGAGAGGGTCTGTACTTTAGTGGACAGAGAGGGGGAGAGGGTCTGTACTTTAGTGGACAGAGAGGGGGAGAGGGTCTGTACTTTAGTGGACAGAGAGGGGGAGAGGGTCTGTACTTTAGTGGACAGAGAGGGGGAGAGGGTCTGTACTTTAGTGGAGAGAGAGAGGGAGAGGGTCTGTACTTTAGTGGAGGGGAGGGGGGGGGGGTTGCCTGTACTTTAGTGGAGAGAGGGGGGTCATCTGTACTTTAGTGGAGGGTCTGTACTTGGTGGAGGGGGGGGTGGCACCATGTTTTACTGCACCGGGTGACACTAAACCTAGTGATGCCACTGGCTCAGGTAAGTATTGGGGGGGGGGGGGAGGGGGCTGGTGCACACAGAAGGTTTTTTACCTTCATGCATGAAGATAAAAAAAAAAACCTTGAGCCTTTACAACCACTTTAACTTATGTAGGGTTCAGGGAGGTGTGGGACATTAGGTGGGCAGCAGTCTGAGCCATGTACTTTGTGCAGCAGGGGTGATAAAAGCTAGAGTCCATGAAATTCTTTCCCCCTTTGGGTCAGTGCTCACAGTGGCCAATGCAGGTGTGCAGAGCCAGAAGCTAAGACGAGATCCCAACAACAAAGTCCCCAATAAATTCAACATACTGTCATGAGTTTTATCTCTCCAGTATCTACCAGAAAGGGATTTATCCATTTTGGGAGGTTTGGCCCTTAAAGAAGTAATAGAGCCTGTTTAGAATATAAGCATGCATTCCATGCTTGTGTTAGACAAAGCGAAGAACACCGTACACCTGGATGGAAAAACAGAAATTCAACACCAAAATATGCAACTCAATACTACCATTGTTGCTTCTGCCATCTCATTGCTGGGCAGTTTTCCATTTAGAGCAGTTTTTCTCAATCTCTTTACCTGTAAAATAGTTTTCAGCTCTCAAGGAACCTACAAAAAACAGTTCATCAGGGAACAGTGGGACAATTGCACCTTACACTGGTGGTTAGTGAGAGCAATGCCATCCGTTGCAATGGTGGTCAGAATGCCACCATTACAGAAACTCAAAAAGCTCATTGGTATTATGCTGCTGGCTCTGCCAAGTGGCGCTGGCACCTGGAACTTTGCAGGAACCATCAGATGGGAGGTCAATCAGCCACAGTTTAAGGAACCCTGAGCCACCTCTGGAGAAACCCTGGTTGAAAATGGACAATTTAAAGTACAGCAATACAATGCTAAAAATTGCTACCATTGTACATTATTTACAGGACATTTCCAGTTGAATTTAAAGCAAGATTTAAGTCTGAAATATTTGGCAGCCACACCCGAGAGTGTCCCAGTCGAAGACATTTGATACAAATGTAAGGCACTTTTACACGGGTGAACCAATCAGGTCCGCCTGTAAGTTTTTCCATTGCCCTCTGTACAGCGGCAGATGCCAACAGACATGTGTCTGTTGACATCCGCTGCTATCTGATCCGATCTTATCCGCTAAAAACAAGCAGATGGGGATCCATTCTAGGGATCGACCGATATCATTTTTTCATTGCCGATACGGATATTTTGGCCATCGTATATCGGTATCGTCCGATATTTTGTACATCCTATGTCAGGGTCCGAGACTAGTCTTCTCCTCCTCCAACCATTAGGTGGTGATGCTCATGTAAGGGTAAAATGATGTCACATAGCATAATTCCGTCTACAAATGTTATTGAATATGCCACTCACATATGTAGCAGATCTGCTGGCAGATCGGTATCTCTCTGTAAGTGATACCTGGGTGATACCGCTCCATTCGGCATCCACTCAATACTGCTCTGTCTTTCACCCGCTCCATCTCCCACCCACCCAATACTGATCCGTCTCTCATCCACTTGCCGTAAGTGATACCCGGGTAATAGGGCTTCGTCCGGCATACGATCTCGGAGGTCACGTGGTAACGTCGGGCATGACCACACACGTGACCTCCGAGATCGTATGCCGGACGGAGCGGTATCACCCGGGTATCACTTACGGCAAGTGGGGGAGAGATACCGATCTGCCAGCAGATCTGCTAATGTGGAATTGCTTATATCTTTAATTTGTACATATGTGAATGGCATATTCAATAACATTTGTAGACGGAATTATGCTATGTGACATCATTTTACCTTTACATGAGCAAGATTTGGAATATCGCCAATATCGGCCAGTTCCACGGCCGATACAGATATATCGGCAAAAGTCAATATCGGACCTCGATATATCGGCCTTGCCGATAATCGGTCGATCCCCATCCGTCTGGAGGTTGGATGACAATCGGATGGAAATGGACAGGCGGTCCATTTCTATCCACTTACCTGTCATCTGCCTGCTTAGCGGGGATCAGCAGGAAGATCCGCTGACAGGCTCTGCCAGTGTGAAAGGGTCCTTACTTGTTCATTGTTTCCTGGGATGCAACGCTAAACCTGTAAGCACAATAGGCCTAATAAAGTTGTACTTAAAGGCGCAGCACATAACTCCTAACTTCTCTTATTTCTAGACAGGTTCAGTAGCCAAAAAAGAAGAGAAGACAGCGATTATCACTAGCGGCTATAGCAGTCGCTTGTAATAATCGCAAGCAAATCCGGCAGGCTGGTTGTACCCAAGTTGATTGATCAACTTGGTACATCCAGCCTGCCCATTAACGGTTCAAATCTCAGCCGATTCCTGCTGAAGTGGCTAAGATTCGAAATGTGCATGGCTGACTTTAGTCACCATTTCCATAAAATAGAGCCCAGGGTTTCCGGGGGAACTTTAGGAAAAAGCAGAACTGCCATGCAGGTACATGGGAGGTGTCTCCTATGCAATGTAAGTGCCACTAGACAATGAATATCATGCTCTCAGGAATACTTTGAGATGAACCTGTCAAAATAACAAAATCAAAAGCAGGCATCTTAGTTCAATGGTTAATCCTTCGCTTATTTTTAGTGGGCCTGAAGACCCTCTAGTCCAAACTCCACATAGGACAAGAGCTTGGACCAACCTAGGAAACACCATCACCTCTCCCCTTGCCATTCAATGATCCAATGTGGAGCCTGTTTGGCCAATAGAAGCTCTCACTTTGTGCCATTTACATGTAGGTTGTGGGTTACACATCTATTCGTAGGTCAAAGCTGAATGTATAGTGATGGCCACTGAGCATACCAGTTGGTATGGAGAAGTGGAGCCAATAAAAAAAACACGGATTATAATTTTAGAAGGAATCAGCCTCAGATTATAGTAAACCTTACCTAGGTCATTCCTTGTTCCCAGGACAATGATCACCGCATCCTGTCCCTCTACAGCTTTGTTGACGTCACTTTTATTCAGCACATCCCCCACTACGATTCGGGTGGGTTTCTTATCAGCGGGCAGGCGAGCAGGGTCCCTTACCAGCACGGTTACATTATATCCTGCAAACAAAACATTGAATTTGTTTATCCAAAAACTGTAAGCCACAAGGCAATGTGGTTAAAGTGGTCATAAAACTTAGACATTAAATATGAACAAAGCATATCCCCCTATAGCAGAGATCCTCGAACTATGGCCCTCCAGCTGTTGTGGAACTACACATCCCATGAGGCATTGTAAAACTCTGACATTGACAGACATGACTAGGCATGATGGGAATTGTAGTTCTTGAACAACTGGAGGGCCGTAGTTTTGAGACCCCTGCCCTATAGTGTGTACTTGTCTCAATTAGGAGCACTAACTGTCATTCCTTAGATCAGGGGTGTCAAACTCAAATTAATCGCGCGCCGCATCAGCATTATGGTTGCCATGAATATTATCTGTATATCTGTAGATGTTTATATCTGTAGGATTAGATGTCCAGAGCACCCCATGCTCCCTTACACCCTTACATGAGATGTCAAGAGCACCCCCACCATCAGAAGTCCAGTCACCCACCCTTCCCTACATCACAATGCACCCCCTTACCTTGTGCTGCTGCCAAGAAGAAGATGCGGGTGGATTTGGGAAGAAGTGCAGGTTCTGAAGGAGAACCAGAGGAGGGCTGGAGTCAGCTTCCAGAGTCTGCTGAATGCTGAGACCATGGGAGGCAAAGGCAAGGTGGTGTTGTGGCTGCACAGAGAGGTGCAAGATCTGTAGGAGGAGTTCTGCCCTCCTCTGCTGCAGACTGCTGAGAAGGAGGGGGTGATCAAAGAGGAGCCTTTCTGCAGCTGCACAGAGTGCATGATCTTGCAAAGGAGTTCTGTCCTTTTGCTGCCAACGATAGAGACAAGGTGGGGCAGAGACAAGGGGGGTGCCACAGCTGCAGGAGAGGTGCGAGGGCCACATTAAATGGCCTGGGGGGGCGCATTCGGCCCGCGGGCCTTGTGTTTGACACCTGTGCCTTAGATTGTAAGCTCTAATGAGCAGGGTCCTCTGATTCATAATGTATTAAAGTGTATTGTATTTGTACTGTCTACCCTCAAGTTGTAAAGCGCTGTGTAAACTGTCGGCGCTATATAAATCCTATATAATAATAATAATAATTTCTGTCCTGCTTTGTTCTTCTGCTCTCAGCATGAATCACTTCTGAAAAGTTTTCCTGACACCAAGAGAAAAAAAGGTAACGGGAGGGACCTCCAGCTGACTGACAGCCTTAGCTCTGTTCCTGTGTGTTGTGTGGAGGGGGTGTGTCCCTTCTCTCCAATCAGCTCTCAGAGCTCTCCTCGCTGAGCTCTGCATAGTGTAATTTCAGCTTTCCATGTCCCTTTTTCTGAATTCACAAAAAACGTTAAAAAACCTGGGCTTTGAGCAGATGTAGAAAAGAGAAGACAGCAGATAGAGGCAGGTAAAATCTATGAAGGAGGATTTGTTTCACCTCTGTGTATCACCTGAGGTTAGTCACTTCACTGGGTATATGTAATGGCATTCAATCATTCTGTATACTTGCCAAACCACGTGTACCAACCTGCCTGTCCTGTTCCCCGAAACCATATTCTTTCATATCTCCCCTCCCCCTCTGCTCCGATTATTATTATTACACAGGATTTATATAGCACCAACAGTTTGTGCAGTGCTTTACAACTCCTATCTGCCCCTCTGGCATTAAACAAGCCTTCCCTACCTATTATAACAGTGCCATACCCTCATCTCCCTCATCCAACTACCAGTCTGATTGCAATCACACTATTCTTTCTAACGCTCTACACCGTCTTGTTTATAGGAGTATTAGCAAAATTCCTATCAATGCACAAGCTGCATGATCCCTTTTTAATCTGGTTTCTGATTCTTTCATTCTCCCTAAACCGCTCTCCCTGAAGAATCCAATGACCTGTTATTTACACCACAAAGAACGTCACAGCCTCTCATTGCACAGAGGTGGAATGCTCCTTTGCCCCCAAACCCTCCAACCCGGGTTAAAACGGTTACTAATTTACTGCTAAGAGAAAACTTCACATACACCAGACAGGGTTGTCCAGACAAAATTGATAAAATTATAGGGAGACTGGCTACGACTACCTTAACCACTTGACCTCTGGAAGATTTACCCCCCTTCATGACCAGGCCAGTTTTTGCGATACTTTAACTGACGATTGCTCGGTCATGCGGGGCTGTACCCAAAGAAATGTATGTAATATTCTCCCCACAAGTAGAGCTTTCTTGTGGCGGTATTTGATGTGCGGATCTGTTTGGCGCACTCCGCTTGCTCGGCGGGGATTGATCCACTGATCCCAGCTGAGCAAGGGGAATGACAGGGCCACCTCTGCTCACTGTGCTTAGAGGGACCTGTCAAGAGTCCTGCTTTCCTCTATGGGGAGATTGGATGAAAATTGACCACCTGTCCATTTTTTATCTGATCTACCAGATGGATGGAAAATAGGGTCACCATCTGTCTGGGTTTGGATTGGTTCCAATCGGATCGGATAGCAGTGGGTATCAGCAGGCAGATCACCGCTGACATCTGCCACTCCATAGGGGTGAATGGAGGGTCGGATCAAGTCCACCTGAAAAACTGACAGGCGGACCTGATCGGAAAGCCTGTGTGAAAGGGCCCCAAGGATGATCAGTGGAAACAGCATGCACCTGAGCTCAATTTTGAATATCATGGCAAAGGCAGTGAATACTTATGTACATGGGATTTTTGTTTTTTTTTTCTTTTAATAAGCCCCCGTTCACACTAAGGCGACCTGTGAGGCGACCCATAGGGAAGCTGCGGACCCGTTCTAATAGGAGCGACACAAGTCGCTCCGACTTAGAAAAAGGGTCCGGAGCTTCTTTGGGGCGACCAGGAGGCGACCGCCATAGACTTCAATGTTATGAAGTCCGTGGCGGCCGCTCTCGGAGGTCGCCCCGGGAAGTAGCGTCGCGGTAGTGTGAAGCGGCGCTTAATGTGCAAAGATTTCAAAACAAACTTCTTTCACGTTGTCATTATGGGGCATTGTTTGTAGAATTTAAGAATAATAATGAATTTAGTGCCAATTCACACTACCGCGGCACGACTTCGGGGGCGACCTGTGAAGTCGCGTGCACCGCGACTTCAGCGCGACTTGCACGGACTTCATATAATGAATGTCAATGCAAGTCGCTCCGATGTCGCCCCGAAGTAGTATAGGAACTACTTTCCAAGTTGGAGTGACTTGAGTCGCTCCTATTAGAACGGTTCCCGTAGCACAGAATGGACCGCGACTTGTCAGGCTGACCAGTCGCGGTAGTGTGAATGGGCACAATCTATTTTGGAGTTAAGCTGTAACATAACATAAAATATGGAAAAAGTGAAGTGCTGTGGATACTTTTTGGGTGCACTGTAGATGCGCATAACGATACATATGTGTATACAATTTGTTTTAATGATTTGTTTTTTCCCCCTTCTTTAGGCTTTACGTGCTTGCAAACGCATATACATGGGTTTATACGCATAAGCGCATGTTCTTCGAAGCAGTCTTTTGGATTCCATGTTGCGGATCTAAAAGCAGCTCATGTTTACATGCCTGTGTGACTGATTCTATTGAAAACAATGCAGCTGCATACATGTCAGTAACTAAAAAAATAAATAAAAAAAAAACCTTGTACAGTATATGCCTTTTTTTTTTTTTTTTTTTTTTTTTTTTATGCTAGTGTGAACTAGGCCAAAGGCCACTTGCACCCGAGAGTAAAAAAAAAAAAAAAAAAAAAAAAAAGCCACATTTTTTACTGATCTGGAAATAAATGCATTGTGGTCTATGGATCCATGCAGAAAGTTGTGTAAAGATGCGTAAAACAAAAACAAAAAATGTTACGTTTGAGTGCAGTAATGCGTGGTTACACACATATATTGCAATACTGGCAATGAGGAAGAATTTTACCCTTGTAGGCTTACGGTCCGCCTCCATCGGGGGACTCCATGCTGGTCAGCGGGGGATCGATCCGCTAATCCCCGCTGAGCAACAGGTGATAGCTCCGTCTCCGCTCTGTGTGTGGAGAGGGAGGTGTCAGAGCCCCGCTGCTCTCTATGGGGAATCGCCTGTCTGCTTTCCATCCAATCCGATCCGATCCCCTGGACGGATGGAAAATAGGGTTTCCAACTTTCCATCCGTCCAGATTTCACGCACAGGATCGGATGATATAAACATCGGTAAATTCTTACATCCGTGTACAAGTGGCCTAACTTAGATATGCAGTATATGTGAAAGATTCACTTGAAGCAGAATTAAACCCCAAAACAAAAATGTGATATATTGCTGCTTATCAGTTCCTAAAGCGATTGTAAAAGAAAAAAAAAAAAAAAAACATTGGTATACTTACCTGCTCTGTGCAATAGAAATGCACAGAGCGGCCCTGAACCTCCTCTTCTTGGGTCCCCCGCTGGTGCACCTGGCTGCTCCTATCTGTCCAGTGCCCCTACGGGAAGCCTCTTCCCATGGGGGCACTCGTACACGCTTGTTCCTGAGCCCCCCTGCTCGCTCAGTACTGGAGTTGATTGACAGGAGCAGGATCCAATAGCCAATCTGCCTAATGAGGAGGGAGACAGCAGCGATAGCCGCTGCTCTCGTGCACGTCGCTGTATTGGATCAAGCTTAGGTAATACTAGGTGGGGGGGTCCTGCAGCAGAAAAGAAGCGGAAGATTTAACCCCCTTTATGACCAGGTCATTTTTTGCGATACGGCACTGCTTTAGTTTAACTGACTAAAGCAGCAGTTAAAAAGTCAGTGCGCAATATAAAAAAATGTATGTCCTTTTTCCCCACAAATAGAACTTTCTTTTGGTGGTATTTGAACACCTCTGTGTTTTTTGATTTTTGAGCTATAAACAAAAAAAACCACAATATTTACTTTCTACTATGAAACATATTCAATAAAAAATGTAAACAGTGAAATTTCTTCATAAAATGTAGGCCAATACGTATTCTGCTACATATTTTTGTTAAAAATCAAAAATGGCAATAGGTTTATATTGATTTTTTTGCGCATAATTTATAGCATCTACAAACTATATCGATTTTTAAATTTTTTTTTTTTTATACTAGTAATGGCGACGATCAGCGGCTTATAGCGGGACTGATATTGCAGCTAACATTCTTACAGGAAGGGATTTACTAAGGCTAGAAAGGGGAAAATTAGTCACAATTTTGCAGAGAAACCAATCAGCTCCCAGGTTTTATTGCTAAAGCTTAATTAAACAAGCCGAGGTTAGAAGCTGATTGGTCTCTCTGCAGAATTGTGACTAATTTTGCCCTCTCTAGCCTTAGTAAATAAATCCCCATCTCACACTTCGTGGGAACTAGTGACACCAATACAGTGATCAGTGCTACAAATAAGCACTGACACTGTACTAGTGACCTTGGCTGGGAAGGGGTTAAACATCTAGGACATGGGTGTCCAACCTTTTGGCTTCTCTGGGCCACATTGAGTGTAGAGAAATTTTCTCGGGCCGCATATAAAATATATACTATAGTTAAGGTGTATAAGTAATAAAATGCCGCCGCACCCCCGCACTAATTTAACACAACTAGAGGATGATCAAATGGAATGGAATCAGTATACAGAGGTTTACTTCTTCTGAGAGATATTAACCACTTTACCTCCGCTCACATGGAGGCTACTGCGGCAAAGTGCCGCGATCCCGTCCAGCGACGTAGACCTACGTCGCTGGACTCCGCCCCTTGTGGGGGGCGCTCGCGCGCCGCCGGAGGCTCGCTCCCGCTGTGTTCATTCACAGCAGGAGTCGGGCCAGCGGAGGAGCAGCGGTGATCGCCGCTGCTCTGCCCCGATCGTCGGGGATCGAGTCTGGAGATCCGCCCGCTGTGTGTAAACACAGCGGGCGGATCTCCATAGTGACAGGGACTGACAGATCGGAGTGTTCAGCATAGCTGGACATCCGATCTGTCCTTCTGTCACTCAGTCACCTCCCCCCCCCCCACACGTCAGTAAGCACCAGGCATACATTAACCCCTCCCTCTCCAATAAAATTAACCCCTTCCCTGCCAGTGTCATTTTTACAGTAACAGTGCATATATATAGCACTGATTACTGTAGTAATGTCACTGGTACCCCCAAAAGTGTCAAAAATGTCAGTCAAGGGTCCGATCTGTCCGCCGCAATGTCGCAGTCCCGCAAAAAAAAAAAAAAAAAAAAAAAAAAAAAAAAAAAAAAATCGCAGATCACCGCCATTACGCGTTAAAAAAAACACCAAAAATTACAGAAATCTTTCCCTTAGTTAGTAAACGCAATAACTTTTGCGCAAACCAATCAAAATACGCTTATTGCAATTTTTTTTTTACTAAACATAGGTAGCAGAAAACAAATTGGCCAAAAATTTAAAAAAAAATTTGATTTTTACATTTTTTTGGGGGGGAATTTCATATAAAAAAATGTGAAAAATATTGTTATTTTTTCAAAATAAACGCTTTTTTTTGTTTATAGCGCAAAAAGTAAAAATCGCACAGGTGATCAAATGCCACCAAAAGAAAGCTCTGTTTGTGGGGAAAAAAAGGACGTAAATTTCGTTTGGGTACGGCGTCGCACGACCGCGCAATTGTCAGTTAAAGTCGCACAGCGCCGAATCGCAAAAAGTGGCCTGGACGGAAGACAGCAAAATCCTCCGATGGTAAAGTGGTTAAAGGAACGCTCTAACCACCATGACCACTTCAGTGATTTGAAGTGGTCATGGTGGTAGGAGTCAGAAACACTGCACATGCTCACATCCTCCCCTCCGAGGCAGCCTCTGCCTACGTTAGTTGGAAGCTGCTGTGGCCGTGCCCCCGGACCTGACTTCCTTCCTCCCCAGCAAAAAAAATAAATTGTCAGGGGGCAGTGGGCCGCATTGCTTAGGGTTCTGGGCCGCATGTGGCCCCCGGGCCGCAGGTTGGACATGCCTGATCTAGGGTGATCACAGGGTTAACTATGTGCCTAACGGGTTTTGTGTGTACCATGTTGTGGTTTTACCAAGGGAAGGGATAGATTTTATTCCCTGCTTTGCAGGGCATTGAAATCTATCACTTCGCTGCTGACAGGCCAGAGCTTTGTCCCATCTCTCTCCTTGCCAATCAGCGGTGTCAGCAGACATTCATTTGCCGACACCTGCTGATCGGCTTGTGCTGGCGAGGCCGCCGCCGGCACGTGCGCGCAACCCCCACCCGGAAGTGCTAGGTACGAGATCTAGCACGGAAGAGCAGCTCTTCCACCGTACATCTAAGTGATGAGGTTGGCAAGCGGTTAAAGTGGTTGTAAAGGCTGAAGGTTATATATTGTACATTCATATCAGTCCCTGTCCTCAAGTAGTTTACAATCCACTAACTCACATTCGTACATACACATACCAGAGCCAATACCAGCATGTCTTTGGAGTGTGGGAGAAGGCAATATCTGATCCTCCTTTTAGTATACACTATAGAACAGAACACTTGGATACATTACCATGGGAGGAGCCCTGCGATGTATAGTCTTACCACGACTCGGCTATCGCATGACTGTTACAGGACACTTCATACATACTTTGTTCACTATTCTTCTACCATTATTGTTTAGCAGCGTTTGGCTGAAAGCTAGTGTACTTTCGTATTGTACTAATTGTCCATTGGTAGACCTACCAACTTGTAAATAGTGATGAGCCGAACACCCCCCGGTTCAGTTCGCACCAGAACACCACGTACAGAAGAAAAGTTAGTTCAAACAAATTAACTCCATTGTAGTCTATGGGACTCGAACGTCAAAAATCAAACAGCCTCATTTTGAAGGCTTAAATGCAAGTTATTGCCCCAAAAAAGTGTATGGGGGTCCGGGTCCTGACCTGGGGAACATGTAGCAATGCAAAAACATTTTTTAAAAACGATCGTTTTTAAAGGAGCAGTGATTTACTGATTTTAATGAGCCTTAAAGTGAAACTATAAAAATGAAAAATTCCTTAAAATATCATGCCTGGGGGTCCCCTTAATGTGCCTGTAAAGTAGTGCATCTCTACGATGTAGGCAGCCTGCTGCAGCAATACTGACATTTCTAAAGCAAAAAATGTCATATACAAATATACATACAAATTTCAAATCGCATGAACTTGTCATACAGGTGCAGAAAAATTGGGCCCTAGTTGTTGGTGGTACCTGAACACTGTAACCCCTTGCAGTTACTCTTTCTGGGCGCAGGAACAAGCCCTGCTGCTAAAAATTCCATACGAATTTGAAATCGCATTTTAAACCATATAATAGCGCACACATACACAAAAAAAAGTTGCTTTCAAATCTTGCAAGGCTATTTAAAAACACCTGCTCTTATTAACCACTTAAGCCCCGGAAGATTTTACCCCCTTCCTGACCAGGGCCTATTTTGCGATTCGGCACTGCGTGACTTTGACAATTGCGCAGTCGTGCGACGCTGTACCTAAACGTATTTGACTTCCTTTTTTTCCCACAAACAGAGCTTTCTTTTGGTGGTATTTGATCACCTGTGCGATTTTTACTTTTTGCGCTATAAACAAAAAAACAGCGTCAATTTTGCAAAAATAACAATATTTTTCTCAATTTTTTTTTTCTATGAAATCCCCCCCCCCCCCCCCAAAAAAGTAAAAATCCAATTTTTTTAAAATTTTGAGCCAATTTTTTTTTTACCATATGTTTGGTTACTAAAAAAAAAATATAAAATATCGCAAAAAGCGTATTTTGATTGGTTTGCGCAAAAGTTATTGCGTTTACTAACAAAGGGAAAGATTTTTGTCATTTTTGTTGTTTTTTTTTTAACGCGTAATGGCGGCAATCTGCGATTTTTTGGGCGGGACTGCGACATTGCGGCAGACAGATAGGACCCTTGACTGACATTTTTGGGGTTACCAGTGACATTTCTACAGTAATCAGTGCTATACATATGCACTGTTACTGTAAAATTACACTGGCAGTGAAGGGGTTAACTTTTTTTGAGAGGGAGGGGTTATGTGTATCCGTAGGGGCGTGATTCTAGCTGTGATTGGCTGTGGCTTGAGGTGTAGGAACAGTGATCAACGGTCCTACATAGTAGAACCGTATGATCAGTGTTTCTACACAGGGGAGAATGACAGGCGGCTTGTTTACATCAGCCGCCTGCCTTTCTCCCTCTGCACCGACGATCGCTGAGTGACCGGCGGACATCGGGTCTGCCGGTCACACACGCGCGGGGGGGGGGGGGGGGGGGGTATCCGTGACCACGCGGGAGCCCGCCTCCGGCGGCGCGCGCTCGCTCGCTATACCCTCACAGGCTAGCGACGTCGATCTGTGAGAGGCTGCCCGCCGACGTAAATAGTCGTGCGGCGGTCGGCAAGTGGTTAAATAAATATGGGGATTTAGTTACACCATATGGCCATATTGCCCACCACTTCGCCAAAGTACCCCCCACTACATTTAGTTGCCGGGACCAGGGAAGTGACAGGGGTAGGAGCAGAGATGATTTCATGTTGCAGCCGAGATGTTTTAATGTAACCGCGGCAACAGCTGATGCGGTGTAACGTTACAACACACTACCGTGAAAATTCCCTACCCTCCGGAGCTCTGAGCATGCGCACTGCTAAGCTGCTCAGCTGTTCAATGACGTAGGTGCACCGGAAGTGACGAGGGTAGGGAATTTTCACGGGTATGGTTTTTTTTCACGGAACTCCGGCTCTAAGTCCCAATATTTACTTAATAAGAGCAGGTGTTTTTAAATACCCCTGCAAAATTTGAAAGCAACTTTTTTTTTGTGTATATGGTTTCATTTGTATATTGGTTCTTATAACAGCACCAACCTAAGAATTGTGTGTTTAGGGTGTGCCCCCAATATCTTTTTGAAATCGCATGAACTTGTCATACAGGTGAAGAAAAATTTGGCCTTGGTTGTTGTTGGTGCCTGAACACCGCAACCCCTCACAGTTACTCTTGCTGGGCACAGGAACGGGCCCTGCTGGTAAAAATTCCATACCAATTTGAAATTGGCAAAGATCAAGTGTTGTATGTGTTCTTATCAGTGCTCTAGTGGGGGGCGCTGTGCTATCATTTGACCTGGCCAAGGTTGGGTGTCGGCTGTGCAAATCTACTGGAGTGATGGGGACCTGGAAGGTTAGTATCAGCTGAAACTGAAATTGGGCCTTTGCTGTTGGGCCTTTGCTGTCACAGTTATTCTTGCTGGGCGCAGGAACGGGACCTGCTGGTAAGAATTCCATACAAATTTGAAATCACATGTACTTGTCATACAGGTGCCAAAAATTGGGCCTTTGGTGTTGGTGGTGCCTTAATTCCGTAACCCCTCACAGTTACTCTTGCTGGGTGCAGAAACGGGACCGGCTGGTAAGATTTCCAGACCAATTTGAAATCGCATGTACTTGTCATACAGGTGCCAACAATTGGGCCTTTGGTGTTGGCTGTGCCTGAACATCGTAACCCCTCCCAGTTACTCTGGCTGTGCGCAGGGCACAGGGACAGGGCCTGCTGTTAAAAATTACATACGAAATTTAAATTGTATGCACCTGTCATACAAGTGCAGAAAAATTAGGCCTTGGGGTTTATGGGGACCTTAACCTAAAAACATTGTTGGAAGCTTGCAGAATCAAGGTTGAGGAATAGGATAGGCAGCATATGCAGTCTTCAAGGGATGGCAGACCCCTAGTAAATTCAATCAGTTACATGAGCATCAGGGGCTTTATAGCTGTTGTTGATCCAGGACTGATTCATTTTGATAAAAGTCAGCTGGTCAACAGAGTCTGGACAGACGCACTCTTATGTCCATCACAAAACCTCCAGCAGCACTGAACATCCATTTGGAAAGCACACTGGAAGCAGGACAGGCCAGTAGCTCCATATATTGAGCAAGTTCCGGCCAGTGGTCCATCCTCAAGATCCAGTAACCCAGTGGATGCTCAGCTGGAAAGGTCTCCAAGTCTGCTCTTGCTCCTAGATAATCATGCACCATATGATAGAGACACTGGCGATGGTTGCTTAACTAGAGTGTGAGGGGCTTGCGCTTAGGAAACCTCGGTTCGGTGAATATAAATAAAACCAATAACTCAGTAGTAAATCAATAAATTAAATACATAAGCTGCTGCTAGGTAGAAAAGGTGATACCTTTCAAACAATACTGAAAAACTAAGTACCTGCGCTGCTTAAACCGAAACCATAAACATAAACATCAGTTGTGCTAATAAATAAATATCATCATAAAGTGCTCGTGCAAATAACTGTGCAACTGTGTATATAAATATAGTGTTACACTAAATATAACAGCATAAATATTATAAATAAACTCATATGTGTGACATATCATATATCAAAAGTAATTATAAATATAAAGTTCATAACAATAAATATCTTCCAAACTGAATAAAGTGCAAGTCTCTTGTGCTACTATAAGTGCTCCGTGCTCAAGGTATATGGATAAAGTGCCGGTGCTCAGTCCTTGTGAGTTAGTGCTCCCCTCTCGGTCCCACACTCACCAGAAGCAGAGAGTAATATCGCCTTAAAACTGGTTGTATAAGGTAACCGCCTCTTATGGATCACCAACAGATAGAAGCTGTAGATCTCCTGTGCCTCTATATCCAGGTAAATATCCAGGTGATGCTCCCCAGTATCATAAAAAGAAAAGGGCCATCATCGTGCAGTATGTTCTAAAAGTTTATTATCCACGCAATA
Source organism: Pelophylax lessonae (assembly GCF_965119305.1). Taxonomy (NCBI): domain Eukaryota; kingdom Metazoa; phylum Chordata; class Amphibia; order Anura; family Ranidae; genus Pelophylax; species Pelophylax lessonae. The sequence continues at coordinate 54,313,763 of NC_138774.1, forward strand.
AAAAGATACACTTACAAAACATAAAGAATCAATCCGCCTTTAGCAAACCCACGGGACGCCAAACGAATGGCCGTGCGTTCCACCCGTGTAACCGGAAGCACGGCCATTCGTTTGGCGTCCCGTGGGTTTGCTAAAGGCGGATTGATTCTTTATGTTTTGTAAGTGTATCTTTTTATTGCGTGGAAAATAAACCTTTTAGAACATACTGCACGATGATGGCCCTTTTCTTTTTATGATACTGGGGAGCATCACCTGGATATTTACCTGGATATAGAGGCACAGGAGATCTACAGCTTATATCTGTTGGTGATCCATAAGAGGCGGTTACCTTATACAACCAGTTTTAAGGCGATATTACTCTCTGCTTCTGGCTAGTGTGGGACCGAGAGGGGAGCACTAACTCACAAGGACTGAGCACCGGCACTTTATCCATATACCTTGAGCACGGAGCACTTATAGTAGCACAAGAGACTTGCACTTTATTCAGTTTGGAAGATATTTATTGTTATGAACTTTATATTTATAATTACTTTTGATATATGATATGTCACACATATGAGTTTATTTATAATATTTATGCGGTTATATTTAGTGTAACACTATATTTATATACACAGTTGCACAGTTATTTGCACGAGCACTTTATGATGATATTTATTTATTAGCACAACTGATGTTTATGTTTATGGTTTCGGTTTAAGCAGCGCAGGTACTTAGTTTTTCAGGATGGTTGCTTAAACCTAAACAGCCCTGGGTGCTGCTGAGGACTAAAGAACTGTTTAAAGGCATCGGTCAGCCGGTCGCCTTCTCCACCGCTCCTCCTTTGGCTGACAGGTGCCTCAGGAACACGTCCAGAGAATGTTAACATCCCAGTGTCTGGAAAGGTGCTACACAAAATGTTTTTCAAGGCCTCTTTAAGATGTTTCATTCTCTGCTCCCTCTGCGAAGGCAGGATGAGCTCTGCAACTTTACCCTTGTAACGTGGATCAAGGGTTGCCAACCAGTAATTATACCTCTCCTTGATAGCACGTATCCTTGGGTCCTTTCGCAGCCTTTGCAAAATCAGGGAGCCCATGCAACATAAGTTGGAGTAGGCATGAGCTTCTGAGTCCTCTGGGTCACTAAGGATGACATTGTCAGGAGCAACCTCTCACCAACCACGTACAACTCCTGGGGTTTCTGGGGAATCAAAACCATCCCTTGAAGGCTGCTATATGCTATCCTCTACATCCATGCTGTCGCAATCCTCCTCCTCCTCCTGTGCGTTTTGTGGCCCTGCAGGAATGATATCTGCATAAAGGGGGCCTTGTGAGGAAAGGAAGTCCTCCTCTTCCTCCCGCTGTTCTGTCTCAAGTGCCCTGTCCATGATTCCACGAAGCGTGTGCTCCAGCAGGTAGACTAGAGGGATAGTGTTACTGAAGCATGCATCGTCCTGGCTCACCATCTTTGTGGCCTTCTTAAATGGTGACAGGACAGTGCATGCATCCTTTATGAAAAGCCACTGAAGTGGTGAAAAAAAGCCAAGCTCCCCTGAGCCTGTCCCTGTGCCATAATCACACAGGTACTCATAGATGGCCCTCTGCTGCATGTGCAGCTGCTGCAGCATTGCCAACGTTGATTTCCACCTGGTGGGTATGTCACAAATGAGGTGGTTGGTGGGCAGGTTAAATTCCCGTTGAATCTCAGATAGGCGAGCACTGGAATTGTACGAACGGCGGATATGGCCACAGACGTTTCTGGGCTGCCTCAGGAGATCTTGAAAGCCTGGATATTTGCTCAAGAAACGCTACACCACCAGATTCAGGACATTTGCCAAGCATGGAACATGTGTCAAGTGTCCCTGTCGAAGGGCTGGGAGAACGTTGGTGCCATTGTCGCATACAACCATTCCTGGCTCAAGCGGTCATGGCATCAACCATCTCTGAGCCTGCCCCTGCAGAGCTGACAGAATCTCTGCATCGGTGTGACTCCTATTCCCTAGACAGACCAACTGAAGCACGGCATGGCATCTTTTAACCTGACTGCCTGCGTAGCCCTTTGAACGCTTAGGGAGCACTGCTGCTTCAGAGGACAATTGAGCAGAAGAGGACATGGAGGAAAAAGAGGAGGTGGAGGAGTAGCCAGATGTGGCAGAATCAGCACCATCTTTTTGGCGGCGTTGTGGCAAAACAAGCTGCAACACTGAACCCTGTCCTGCATCCTTCCCAGCTGCCAGCAGAGTTACCCAGTGCGCCATAAAGGAAATGTAAGGTCCCGGTCCATGCATGCTGCACCAAGAGTCAGTAGTAATGTGCACCTTCCTGCTGACCGCTTTGTCCAACGAGGCCAAATACTATCTTTTACATGACGGTAGAGAGCGGGAATGGCTTTACTCCAAAAGAAATGCCTTTTCGGTACCTGCCACTGTGGTACAGCACATTCCACAAATTTGCGAAAGGGAGCAGAGTCTACCAGATGAAAAGGCAGCAATTTTAACGCTAGCAATTTGGCCAAGCTAGCATTAGGACGCTGAGCAAGTGGATGGCTGGGACAGTATTTCTTTCTATGGTTCAGCAACTGGGGTAGTGAAATTTGCCTGCTGCTCAAATCAAGCGGTGGTGTACTGCTAGCAGATTGGGTGCAAGTCTCTGTGGCACTTATTGCTATACCATCATCCCTCTCAATGCAGGTATTTGAGAAGGCATGAGGTATAGTAGTGTTAGCGATCCCAGTTGAGGAACAAGGTGAAGTATAAGCATGCTTGTTTTGATCTTGTGGCTCTTTCAGGTGCTGTTGCCAATGGACTGCATGGCAGGTCCTCATATGCCTTGTCAAGCATGTGGTGCCCAAGCGGCTGGTGTTCTGACCACACTTGATTCGCTTCAGACAGATGTTGCAAACAGCAACGCTGCAGTCTACTGCACATGTGCTGAAAAAAGCCCATACTAATGAACTTTTTGAAGTCCGCGGGGAGTTTGCAGCACCCTGCACCTGTGGAGGCCCCTGGAGCATATCCTGCCTCGTTGAAGTTGTACCTCCTCCTCCTCCTCCTCTTCCCCCTCACTTTCCTCCTCTATCCTGTCAGGCACCCAAGTACAGTCAGTGACCTCATCATCCCCTCCCTTCTCGTCACTGGAGCAAACTTGGCAGTATGCTGCAGCTGTGGGAACATGACTGCTAGTTTCCTGTCCGTCATTGTCACCCCCTCCTCTCTAGTCTCACGTTCTTTCTACTACTACTGAATATACTTCACTATCTGAACTCTTAACCTATAAAAAGCACAAATCTCTCTCCCTGCCTATCTCACTGCTAGCAATGTCTCTAATTATACTACACTGCACTGTCTAAAAAAAACTGCAAATCACTTTGCTCTCCCTGCCTGAAAAACACGATCTCTTAACTCACTGCTCGCAATGTCTCTAGACTACACTACACTGTCTGACAAACTGCAAATGACTATTCCCTCCCTGCCTCAAACACGTTCCTCTCCCTGTCTCAATCACTTGCTATGTCTCCCACACAAGCACACTACACACGACTGCTGTGCAAGCAGCCTTTATATAGTGTGGGGCGTGTACTTAGCCCCTGAGCCATGATTGGCTAAAGGCAGCCTGCCTTTGTCCAATCATGGCAGAGATCATTTGATTGGCCAAAGCATGGGGGTCAGGGTGCATGCTCTGGCCAATCACAGAACGCACTGCACGCATTATGGATGCGGGCGTTCAAATTTCCCGCAAAGAAGCCCATTTGTTTGCCGTTCGGCAAAAGGGCAAACGCCCAATGTTAGAGTAGAACTTATGTTCAACTCGAACTCGAAGCTCAACCCTACTTGTAAATATGCACGTGTATTTGATTTACCTTTTGTAACCCCCAATGTTGGGGTAACTGCTGGGTGGTAGGGGGGATTCTTGTTTGGGAAAGGGGAAAACAAGAGGTTTAGGAGGGCCCTAAGCTTGTTAGAGCTTACAATGTAAAAAGGGAAGGGCAAAAGAAACAAAAAGATAATACCTGTGAGGGGATGAGTTGTTAGAGAATTACAATCCCAGCTGGAAGGTAGAGGTGGAATAGGCTTCCCTGAAGAGATTAATTTTTAGGGATCCCCAAAATGCAGACAGAGTAGGATATAGCCAGACAGATTGGGGTAGGGAGGATCGACAAGGTTCTAGAGTAGTCCTGGAGGAGCTGACAGAGCAGGAGGTCTTGGGAAGAGGACAATCTTTTTTGGTGATATTCATGTGCATAAGACTAGTTAAACGTTTTCTTGGTGATTATAAAGTTGTTGGTTACCATTAAATTCCCTTTAATTCTTAATTGAATGAAATCTTCTGAAAACAACAATTTTCTAATGAAATTCTGCAGGTGTAAGCCCAGCTTTAACCACTTGCCGTCTGCTCACTAGAGCTGTACTGCGGCAAAGTGGCTCTTGTAGGTCTAACGACGTAGACCTACGTCGGCAGACACTCCCGCTTCTTGGCGGCGCGCGCGCACCACCGGAGGCTCGCTCCCGCTGTTTTCAGTCACAGCGGGAGTCGGGCCAGGGGAGGAGCAGCGGCGATCGCAGCTGCTCTTCCCCGATCGTCGGGGAATCAAGTCTGGAGATCCTGGAGATGTAAACACAAGCGGGCGGATCTCCTAAGTAACAGGCAGGGTCAGATTGCAGGGTTCAGCATAGCTGAACCTGCGATCTGTCCTTGTGTCACTCAGTCACCTCCCCCCACACATGTCAGTAGGCACCAGGCATACATTAACCCCTCCCTCTCCAATAAAATTAACCCCTTCCCTGCCAGTGTCATTTTTACAGTAACAGTGCATATTTATAGCACTGATTACTGTAGTAATGTCACTGGTAACCCCAAAAGTGTCAAAAATGTCAGTCAAGGGTCCGATCTGTCCGCTGCAATGTCGCAGTCCCGAAAAAAACAAAAAAAAAAACAAAAAAAAAAAACGACAGAAATCTTTCCCTTAGTTAGTAAACGCAATAACTTTTGCGCAAACCAATCAAAATACGCTTATTGCAATTTTTTTTACCCAAAATATGTAGCAGAAAACAAATTGGCCTAAAATGATAAAAAATTAGATTTTTACATTTTTTTGGGGGGGAATTTCATATAAAAAAAATTTGAAAAATATTGTTATTTTTTCAAAATTGTCGCTCTTTTTTTGTTATAGCGCAAAAAGTAAAAAAAATCGCACAGGTGATCAAATACCACCAAAAGAAAGCTCTGTTTGTGGGAAAAAAAGGACGTAAATTTCGTTTGGGTACGGCATTGCATGACCGCGCAATTGTCAGTTAAAGTCGCACAGTGCCGAATCGAAAAAAGTGGTCTGGACATAAGACAGCAAAATCCTCCGGTGGTAAAGTGGTTAAGCACCATGATGTTTCTACTAGGCAGAGACCATGTGATGAGCTTAGGCCGTTGGTCACATGAGGGAGCCTTGAATTAGCACCATTTTTCTTCCATTTTCAGAAAGAGGACTTTATATTATACCAAATAAAAATGTGCATCGCTAGTGCTGACACATAGTATTATTTCACGTGCCATGTGATTTTTAATAATAGGTCAATTCCTCTTTTAGCCTGGAGTTATTTCGCGTCAGCAGTAGCCAAGGCTTCACACCGTGCGACATGTATAGAACTCCGCCACAATTTTTGGACAAACCTAAAGTATAACTAAAAAGGCAAAGCTTTTTTTTTTTTTAGTTTTGTAGTTTTGGATAGAGTGGAGATGAATTAGAACACCTGTCAGTTTTTATTGCTGTCTGTGCCCCTTAATGTGATGCTCCTTCTCCATTTGTCCTGTTTATCATTATCATCGAAAGTGAAAGTGAAAGAAAATCTAAAATTTTGGGTTGTCCCCAGAAAAGTAATAGAGGGGAAATCTTCCAATGGGGACACTAGTTCTGTTGACCTGAGGGTCCCCAAGAGGTTACCTTGATGTTCAGGGATTTCCTCTCACTTCCTGTTTTAGCTATGAGACAGGAAGTGAAGCTAAATCGCCCCAATGAAATAAAGATTGCAAAAAATTGGATTTTTGTACTTAGTGATAGCCACCAAAAAGGCCTCCTTCTGGGACAGTGTAAGCAGGGGAATCTCCCAAAAATTCTCAAAGGGAGGCTTCTGGAGAACGGAAAGCACCAAGTTCAGATCCCAAGGCTGTAGAGGAGACTTCACTGGTGGAGTCAGATGTCAAACCCCTTGAATAAAGCATGAGCACAGTGGCACCCATCTGGTCTTTGTCTCTTCCCCGGAACGATCTCTGTAGAGATAAGAACCTTCCAGAAGAACAACCATCTCTGCAGCACTCCACCAATCAGGCCTGTATGGTAGAGTGGCCAGACGGAAGCCACTCCTCAGTAAAACTTCTCTGGTCTGATGAAACAAAGATTGAATTCTTTGGCCTGAATGGCAAGCGTCATGTCTGGAGGAAACCAGGCACCGCTCATCACCTGGCCAATACCATCCCTACAGTGAAGCATGGTGGTGGCAGCATCATGCTGTGGGGAGGTTTTTTAGCGGCAGAAACTGGGAGACTAGTCAGGATTGAGGGAAAGATGAATGCAGCAATGTACAGAGACATCCTAGATGAAAACCTACTTCAGAGCGCTCTAGTTCTCAAACTGGGGCGAAGGTTCATCTTCCAACAGGACAACTACCCAAAGCACACAGCCACGATAACAAAAGAGTGGCGATGGGACAACTCTGAATGTCCTTGGGTGGCCCAGCCAGAGCCCAGACAGGAACCCTATTAAACATCTTTGGAGAGATCTACAAACGGCTGTGCACTGACACTCCCCACTCTCCCCATTCAACCTGATGGTGCTTGAGAGGTCCTGCAAAGAAAAATAAAAAAATGGGAGAAGCTGCACAAAAACAGGCGCCAAGCTTCTAGCATTATACTCAAAGAACTAACTTAGGGCTGTAATTGGTGCCAAAGGTGCTTCAACAAAGTATTGAGCAAAGCCTGTGAATACTTATGAACATTTATTTATTTTTTTTGTTTTTAATAAATTTGCAAACTTCTTTAACGTTGTCATCATGGGGTATTGGTTTGTAGAGTTTTGAAGAAAATAATTAATTTAACCACTTAAGGACCAAGCCTATTTCTGACACGTTGTTTACAAGTTAAAATCAGTATTTTTAGTTAGAAAATTACTTCGAACCCCAAAATATTATATATATATTTTTAGCAAAGACTCTGGAGAATAAAATGACAGTCGGCGCAATATTTTTTGTCACGTGGTATTGACGCAGCGGTCTTTTAAAAATCAATATTTTGGGAAAAAATAAATTTCACTGCATTTAAAAAAAAAACTAAACCGTAAAGTTAGCCCTATTTTTTTGTATACTATGAAAGATGATGTCATGCCGAGTAAATAGATACCTAACAGGTTACGGTTTAAAATTACGCACACTCGTAGGATGGCGACAAACTACGGAACTTAAAAATCTTCATAGGCGATGCTTTAAAAAATTTTAACGGTTAACAGTTTAGAGTTACAGCGTAGGTCTTTTTTTAGAATTCTTGCCCTCACTGTGGCGATACCTCCCGTGTGGTTTGAACACCATTTTCATTTGCGGGCGCGACTTACATATGCATTTTCTTTTCATGCGCCAAGCTCACAGAGACGCGGGCGATTTAAAAACCTTTTTTTTACGGTTTATTTAATTTTTTATTTTTAGCACTGTTTTAAAAAAAAATTAAAATCTGATCACTTTTATTGCTTTCACAAGGAATGTAAACATCCCTTGTGAGCCCCCGTTCACACTGGAGCGACCTGTCAGACGACCTGGTCGCCTGGACAGGTCGCCATAGGTCGCCTTCCACAGAGAAGCTGTGGACCCGTTCTAATAGGAGCGACACAAGTCGCTCCGACTTAGAAAAAGGGTCCGGAGCTTCTTTGGGGCGACCCGGAGCGACCTGCATTGACTTCAATGTTATGAAGTCCGTGCCGGCCGCCCCGAGGTAGCGGTGCGAGCAGCGCGCCGCGACCTGTGAGGTCGCCCCGGGAAGTAGCGTCGCCCCAGTGTGAACGGGGCGTGACAGTAATAGGCAGTGACAGGTACTCTTTATGGAGGGATCGGGGGTCTAAAAGACCCCAGACCCCTCCACTGCACTTTGGCATTTTTCCACTGCACTGAAAGCAGCATTTTTGAATACCGACAGTTTTTGAAATTTGGCGCCGTTAGCCACCGAGTAAACGGGAAGAGACGTCATGGCGCTGCTTCTGGGTTAATACATCGGAGACCCGATCAAAGCTGAATTTGACTTTTTTCGGGACTCCAACCAGCTAGCGGACGTGTCGGCTGGCTGCTCTGGTCTTCCGGTGGGATGGGAGACCCGGGCAGAGTCGCGGAAGGCGGCGCTCGCTGGAATAACGGCCGAGCGGCTCCTGAGCTGCTTTGGCTGTTATCTTCTGAAAGCCAACCACCGGCTGGAGGTGTAGGCATCATCCCTGTACAGCCACTTCTCTGAGCCGATGTACAGGTATGTCGATTCACGGGAAGTGGTTAATCTATTTTGGAATAAGGCACATTAAAAAAAAAAAAAGTGAAGCTCTGTGAATACTTTCAGGACGCACTGTATATGCAAGTATTTTACTGATCTCTGTGCAGGAACCATTCTTCTAGAAAACACGTGTAATTACATCCGTAAAATGTTGATTCCCGTGTGCAAGGCGCCTTATAGTTCCTTCTTCATTTCTGCTTGTATTGAATTTCGTCGCCTGGATAGAAAATGGTTCCTATCAGCATTTTTAACAGGGAGGAGAGAAAACAGAGAAATGTTATCGCTGGTAAACACACGGAGGGAGGGTCATGACTCAGCACTGTGACATGTGTACAGGGGAATACACGGCTCACATGGAGACTGTATGTGTGCAGGATGTATGATCCCGTGTGTATCCACACCACAGCAGGGAATTAGGTCACATCACTCCGGGGACTGCAGTGCGTGCGAGAGGCTTTGTGCTGCATGAAAACTAGAAGAAAAGCCGCGCTCTCCGGTTATTATGTAACACAGCAGATTCATGTGCAAACAACAGAGGCGTTACATACACAGGACCCAATCAGATAGAAGTGGACTTATTTTTCTTCAACAGTTACAAATTCTATGTGCCATAAAACAACATTGTCAGCGATCCCCCCCCCCCCATTTTGTATATAGGTAAAAAAGCTGCATACACACAATACAACTTTTGTCGTTCGATTTCCTTTAGATTTAAGCCCCGTACACACGTAGCGATTGTCGGCCGTAAATATTCGGCCGCCGAACGATCGGCCGGTTGTCGGCTTGTTAGTATGATGCTTCCGACAACCGACAGCGACTTTTCGGCCGAACAGAATCTGTCGTGCAGGCATTAAAATTTTTGTTGGCCAACACCAGAATGGCCGATTGTTCGCCAGTCAGAACAGAATTCGGCCAACAAACAGCCGATTAGCAAGACTGGGCATGCTCAGAAAAGAAAAACACACGGAAAGTTAACCATCACATGACATCACTTCTGCAGTCGGCTGTTGGCCGACAAAATTCATGTGCAGTCTTTTGCAGTTTTCAGCCGACAGGACAGCCCAGGACAAAAGACGGCCGATCGTTCGGCCGACATTCGGTACGCGTGTACGGGGCTTTACCTTCAACTATGTAGTGCAAGGGCCTGCCTGATTGCATACAAATTGAAAGTGTTTAGGTTTGACCTCATATTATATGATTTTGGAAAATCTAAAGAGAATTGTATAGTGTGTATCCAGCTTTATCCTGTCTATGGTTCAGTGCATTATTCACTAATATAATACAACATTGTCAGTGATTACCCTCGTTGTGTATCCATTTGACCTCCAGAAGACTGTCTTCCCCCCCAAATGACTGGGCCATTTTTTGCTCTTTGGCACTATAATTGACAATTGCGCGGTCATGCGACGCTGTACTTGAAGGAAATTTATATATAGTTTTTTTTACCCACAAATAAAGCTTTCTTTTGGTGATATTTGATCTATTTTTTGCGCTATAAAAAAAAAATTATAATACTGAAAAGTTATATTATATATATATATATATATATATATATATATATATATATATATATATATATATATATATATATATATATATATATATATATACACACACACACACACACACACACACACAGTATCCCACAAAAGTGAGAACACCCCTCACATTTTTGTAAAAGTTTTATTATATCTTTCATGTGCCAACACTGAAGAAATGACCCGATTTTGATTGGTACCCGCTCTCACTTCAATCGCCTTAGGCAATCGGAAGTGAAATGGAAGTTCTCCTCTCCCCCAAATGATAAATGATAGGTCCCAGAAGACTTCAGGACCCCTCACAGAGAGCAGCACCGCTCTTGCATGTGCAGTAGGCACCTGGCTGTGAAGCTGCAAGCTGAGTTGAGTGCCCATAGTAAAGATGCCGGTGAGGGAGGACACAGGGAGAACACAGCTGTGGTGGGCACACTCTTGGATTGTGAGCAGTGGCGGCTGGTGCTCAAAATTTTTGGGGGGGCGCAAAAAGAAAAATGTAATAGGTATTGCTTCGCGTCAAAAAACGCAGTAAAAAATTGCGTGACTTTGAAGTCATGGTACAGGCATGGCACAGGTGATGGTATAGGCATGGCATAGGTGATGGTACAGGCATGGTACAGGCATGGCACAGATATGGTATAGGCATGTCACAGGTCATGGTACAGGAGATGGTATATGCCCCCTTTCAATGCAGTGACCAGCGTACATGCTACCTTCAATGCAGAGTTCAGCGTGCGTGCCCCCTTCAATGCAATGAACATTGTGCTGTGCCCCCTTCAATGCAATGAACACTGTGCTATGCCCCCTTCAATGCAATAAACACTGTGCTGTGCCCCCACAATGCAGAGTTCAGCGTGCATGCCCCCTTCAATGCAACTGTGCTGTGCCCCCTTCAATGCAATGAACAATGTGCTGTGCCCCCTTCAATGCAATGAACACTGTGCTATGCCCCCTTCAATGCAATAAACACTGTTCTGTGCCCCCTTCAATGCAATGAACACTGTGCTGTGCCCCAACAATGCAGAGTTCAGCATGCATGCCCCCTTCAATGCAATAAACACTGTGCTGTGCCCCCTTCAATGCAATAAACACTGTGCTGTGCCCCCACAATGCAATGAACACTGTGCTGTGCCCCCTTCAATGCAATAAACACTGGGCTGTGCCCCCTTCAATGCAATAAACACTGTGCTGTGCCCCCTTCAATGCAATAAACACTGTGCTGTGCCCCCTTCAATGCAATGAACTCTATGCTGTGCCCCCACAATGCAGAGTTCAGCGTGCATGCCCCCTTCAATGCAACTGTGCTGTGCCCACTTCAATGCAATAAACACTGTGCAGAGTTCAGCATGCGTGCCCCCTTCAATGCAACTGTTCCGTGCCCCCATCAATGCAGAGTTCAGCGTGCGAGCCCCTTTCAATGCAGAGCGCCACAGCATTGTCCCCAATCACTGCAGAGCGCCACAGCATTGTCCCCAATCACTGCAGAGCGCCACAGCATTGTCCCCAATCACTGCAGAGCGCCACAGCATTGTCCCCAATGATTGCAGAGTGCCACAGCATTGTACCCAAATGATTGCAGAGCGCCACAGCATTGTACCCAAATGATTGCAGAGTGCCACAGCATTGTACCCCAATGATTGCAGAGTGCCACAGCATTGTACCCCAATGATTTCAGAGTGGCCACAGCATTGTCCCCCAATGATTGCAGAGCGCCACAGCATTGTCCCCCAATGTTTGCAGAGTGCCACAGCATTGTCCCCCAATGATTGCAGAGCGCCACAGCATTGTCCCCCAATGATTGCAGAGCGCCACAGCATTGTCCCCCAATTATTGCAGAGTGCCACAGCATTGTCTCCAAATTATTGCAGAGCGCCACAGCATTGTCCCCCAATGATTGCAGAGCGCCACAGCATTGTCCCCCAATGATTGCAGAGCGCCACAGCATTGTCTCCCAATGATTGCAGAGCGCCACAGCATTGTCCCCCAATGATTGCAGAGCGCCACAGCATTGTCCCCCAATGATTGCAGAGCGCCACAGCATTGTCCCCCAATGATTGCAGAGCGCCACAGCATTGTCCCCCAATGATTGCAGAGCGCCACAGCATTGTCCCCCAATTATTGCAGAGTGCCAGCATTGTCCCCCAATGATTGCAGAGCGCCACAGCTTTGTCCCCCAATTATTGCAGAGTGCCAGCATTGTCCCCCAATGATTGCAGAGCGCCACAGCTTTGTCCCCCAATTATTGCAGAGTGTCAGCATTGTACCCCAATGATTGCAGAGTGCCAGCATTGTACCCCAATGATTGCAGAGTGCCCACAGCATTGTACCCCAATGATTGCAGAGTGCCCACAGCATTGTACCCCAATCGATGCAGAGACCAGCGTGCGCGCTCCCTTCAAACTTACCTGGCGGCGGCGCGGCTCAGCTTCTTCCTCCTCTTCTGCGGCGGGTCCTTCTCCCTCGTCTCGGCGGCGGGAACCGGCGGGCGGCCTCTCCTCTTCTCTGAGCGGCGGTGACGGTGAGTGACTGACGCACGCACCGGCACCGCCCCCATTGCGACGTCAGCGATATCTACATAGTCTACAGCCTGGACCAATCATCATCCAGGATATCAGAAAGTGGGGGTGTCCAATCGCAAAGACTTGCGCCCAGGTTACCCCCCAGAAGGCAGCCAATCGGCACCTCTTCTGGGACATAACCCCACCCCCCTGGCCACCAGTTCCTTCAGGCGAGGCTGGCGAACCCAATTTTTTTTTTTGTACAACTTTATTTGTTCATTTTGTTTTTTTTCTTTCTTTTTTTTAGGGGTAGGGGGGCGGCGCCCTGGCGCCCCCTATGCACGGGCCGCCACTGATTGTGAGACAGGCGGGTGGCTGCTTATTAAGTCAGCAACTACAGTAATTGAAATATTACAGTCATTATAAGTGATCACTTTTCCTGCCTGTAGTACAAAGCGTTATACACCATAATGCAGCCATTATCAGCCATCACCCGCATTGTGTATATAGGTTTTATCTTGTCTGTGGTACACTCCATGATAGAAGATGATCAGCCATCACCCGCATTGTGTAGCTTGGTCTTCTCCTATCTATCTGTGGTTGTATATGCTACTATGTTCCATCAGCTGGTTCTAATCTGCTAATCATCACTCTGCAGAGGAATGACAGTTCTATGTATTGTCATGCCTGCTGTATTCTGCACACGTGTGCCACCCTGTATGTTGTGTTTGCTGTGTATATTCCAAATACGTCAACTTGGGAGAAGAGTTCATAAGGCAACGAGGAAGAGGCATACTCTGAAAATGGAGTATGGTTAAATTGATAAATGAGTGTGGTTTAATGCACACAGTAAAAAGTTGACTAACGTATGTTAGCACACTGTAAAAAAAGGTGTTGCGTAGACATAAGACTTCAAAACATTAACCACTTGACCTCCAGAAGATATACACCCCTTCCTAACAAGGTTATTGTTTGTGATACAGCACTGCGTTACTTTAATTGACAATTGTGCAGTCGTGCAACACTGTACCCAAATAAAATGTATGTTCGCCCCCCCCACAAATAAAGCTTTCTTTTGGTGGTATTTGATTACCTCTATAAAATGAGGAATGACCGACAATTTTTAAAAATAATAAGATATATAGATTATATCTTTTTTTTTTTTTTTTAACTTTCTGCTTTAGAAAAAATGTAAAAAAAAATCTAATTTCCTCATCAATTTAGGCCAATATGTATTCCGCTACTTATTTTTGATAAAAAAAAACAAAAACACCTAATAAACATATAATGATTGGTTTGCGCAAAAGTTATAGCATCTACAAACTATGGGATATATATTTTTTTTTTTTTTTTTTCTACTAGTAATGGTGGCAAAAAAATGAATAAAAGCAGCGACTTATAGCAAGACTGCAATTTTGCGTTGGACAAATCTGACACTTGACACTTTTTTGGTGACCAGTAACACAAATACAGGGATCAGTGCTAAAAATATGCACGGTCACTGTACTAATGACACTGGCTGGAAAGGGGTTAACAGTACACCAGGGGTGATCAAAGGGTCAATTGTGTTCCTAGCTAATGTTTCAATGTAGTGGGGGAGGTGCTTTTATTAGTGGACGGCATAGATCAGTGCCCCTGCATTACAGGAACACAGGATCCATGCCTTCCGTGCTGGCAGAATGGTGATCTGCCATTCTGTCAGTGCACCGAACAATCAGCGGGTGCCGGCAGACATCGAGTCCAAGGGATGCACTAATCAGACCTGTGTAAAATCACAGCGGGAGCGAGCCACCACACACTTACACCCAATACCTGGAGGTGCAGGATTACACACACACACATATATACAGCTGCAAGAAAAAGTATGTGAACCCTTTGGAATGATATGGATTTCTGCACAAATTGGTCATAAAATGTGATCTGATCATCATCTAATGCCCCGTACACACGTACCGATTGTCGGCCGTAAATATTCGGCCGACGACCGATCGGCCGATTGTAGGCTTGTTAGTATGATGCTTCCAACAGCCGACAGCGCATTTTCGGCCGAACAGAATCTGTCGTGCAAGCATTAAAATTTTTGTTGGCCAACACCAGAACGGCCGATTGTTCCTCAGTCAGTACAGATTTCGGCCGACAGACAGCAGATTAGCAAGACTGGGCATGCTCAGAAAAGAAAAAAGACAAGGAAAGTTAACCATCACATGACATCACTTCTGCAGTCAGCTGTTGTTGGCCGACAAAATTCGTGTGCAGTCTTTTGCAGTTTTCAACAGACACGACAGCCCTGGACAAAAGACGGCCGATCGTTCGGCCAACGATCGGTACGTGTGTACGAGGCTTAAGTCACAACAATAGACAATCACAGTCTGCTTAAACTAATAAACACACAAAGAATGAAATGTTGCCATGTTTTTATTGAACACACCATGTAAACATTCACAGTGCAGGTGGAAAAAGTATGTGAACCCCTAGACTAATGACATCTCCAAGAGCTAATTGGAGTGAGATGTCAGCCAACTGGTGTCCAATCAATGAGATGAGATTTGAGGTGTTGGTTACAGCTGCCCTATAAAAAAAAAAAAACACACACCAGTTCTGGGTTCATCAGTCCACGGTAAGACAAATTGTCTATAGATGGAGAAAGTTCAGTGCTGCTACTCTCCCTAGGAGTGGCCGTCCTGTAAAGATGACTGCAAGAGCACAGCACAGACTGCTCAATGAGGTGAAGAAGAATCCTAGAGTGTCAGCTAAAGACTTACAAAAGTCACTGGCAAATGCTAACATCCCTTTTAGCGAATCTACAATACGTAAAACACTAAGGCTGCATTCACACTTGAGCGTAGCGTTTTACCGCAATTTTCAGGTGTTTTTTTCAGGCGTTTTTGGAGGCTGGCATTGACATCTATCAAAAACGCTGGTAATCAGCCCAAAAAGAAGCTCATGTACTTTTTTCAGCTACAGGCGTTTTGCAAAACGCTCAGATGTGAACAGGGGGCATTTAAATGAATGGGGTTTTATTTGTTGGGCATTTTGGAACGTTTTTTTTTTAGCGTTTTTGAAGCTGAAAAACGCTCAAAAATGCCCAGATGTGAATGGAGCCTAAACAAGAATGGATTTCATGGGAGGATACCACAGAGGAAGCCACTGCTGTCCAAACAAAACATTGCTGCACGTTTACAGTTTGCACAATTACTGGCAAAATATTCTGTGGACAGATAAAACCAAAGTTGAGTTGTTTGGAAGAAACACACAACACTATGTGTGGCAAAAAAGAGGCACAGCACACCAACATCAAAACCTCATCCCAACTGTGAAGTATGGTGGTGGGGGCATCATGGTTTGGGGCTGCTTTGCTGCGTCAGGGCCTGGACGGATTGCTATCATCGAAGGAAAAATGAATTCCCAAGTTTATCTAGACATTTTGCAGGAGAACGTAAGGCCATCTGTCTACCAGATGAAGCTCAACAGAAGATGGGTGTTGCAACAGGATAATGACCCAAAGCATAGAAGTAAATCAACAACAGAATGGCTTGAACAGAAGAAAATACGCCTTCTGAAGTGGCCCAGTCAGAGTCCTGACCTCAACCCGATTGAGATGCTGTGGCATGACCTCAAGAAAGCGATTCACACCAGACATCCCAAGAATATTGCTGAACTGAAACAGTTCTGTAAAGAAGAATAGTCTTTACTAAGAAGAATAGTCAAGAATTACTCCTGACCGTTGTGCACGTCTGATCTGCAACTACAGGAAACATTTGGTTGAAATTATTGCTGTTAAAGGAGGTTCAACCAGTTATTAAATCCAAATGCGCTCTGAAGGTCCGGGGAGACCTTCAATGTATTTGCCGAGAGCTTGCGGGAGTGACTTAAACCCAATTGAGCATCTCTGGAGAGACCTAAAAATGGCTGTCCACCAACGTTTACCATCCAACCTGACAGAACTGGAGAGGATCTGCAAGGAGGAATGGCAGAGGATCCCCAAATCCAGGTGTGAAAGACTTGTTGCATCTTTCCCAAAAAGACTCCTGGCTGTATTAGATCAAAAGGGGGCTTCTACTAAATACTGAGCAAAGGGTCTGAATACTTAGGACCATGTGATATTTCAGTTTTTCTTTTTTAATAAATCTGCAACAATGTCAACAATTCTGTGTTTTTCTGTCAGTATGGGGTGCTATGTGTACATTCATGAGGAAGAAGAATGAACTTAAATGATTTTAGCAAATGGCTGCAATATAACAAAGAGTGAAAAATTTAAGGGGGTCTGAATACTTTCCGTACCCACTGTATATGCGGTGGGGGGGTCCAGAACCCGTTAAAGCGGAGTTCCAGCTTGTTTTTTTTTTTTTTTTAAACACCCCCGTGAAGGTCACAACTAATCCTATACATAAGGGTATGAGTAATACATGTAGGCCGGCAGTGGTCTTCAAACTATGGCCCTCCAGTTGTTCAGGAACTACAATTCCCATCATGCCTAGTCATGTCTGTAAACATCAGAGTTTTACAATGCCTCATGGGATGTGTAGTTCCACAACAGCTGGAGGGCCGTAGTTTGAGGATCCCTGATTGTAGGGTATAGAATTATTTTTCTTTTTCAGAAACTCCCTCTGCTCTCCCCAGCGGGCACGCTCCCATCTTCAGTGTGGGCATCTGAAGCCCGCTTGTTGCTCCTTTCGGGATACGGCACTGCTGGTTACCCAGCATGCACCTCCCGATCTCACACATGTGCATATCATACAAAGCGCTGCACACTCATTGTTACATGCTACAAGCAGCGGATGCCCATTGGCTGCTAGGATATGAGTGTCATCAATGATGTACTTTTCCGCAGTGAGGTACAGCGGAAGATTGGGAGATAAAAAAAAGCGCCCAAGGAGACGTTATAATAGGATCATAAACACGGGGGAGCAAAGTTAAAAAAATGTCTGGAACTCCACTTTAGGTATAAGTGGTGGAGCCCCCATTAACCGCAGAACTGACATATGTACGGCGGCAAGGCCTTCCTAGTACGCGATCCTGCACTTTTGGGTCTGAGGTACGCATGTGCACCGCCAGGAACCTGCTCCCGCTGAGATCATACACAGAGGGAGCGGATCTGCGGGTACCGCGGACTCAATGTCTGCTGTCACCTGCCGATCATTAGCCAGAGAGCCAGGACAGCGGCCTGTCTATGTAAACAAGGCAGATCGTTGTTCTGTCAGTAGGGAAGGCATGGATCCTGTGTTCCTGCAAAGCAGAGACAAGAATCCATGCCTTTCCCTTAGTAAAAGAACCTCCCCCACAGGACACAAGCACTGGTCAGGCACACAGTTAACCCTTTGATCGCCCCTGATGTTAAAGCGGAGTTCCACCCAAAAGTGGAACTTCCGCTTTAAATAGTCCTAACCCCCTGACATGCCACATTTGGCATGTCATTTTTTTTTGGGGGGGGGCGGGTACCTTGTTGACAGGTACCCGCTCCCTTTTCCGCTCGGAGCGCCGCGGCGCCATGAGCGGAAGTTCTCCTCTCTCCCTCCCTGCAATCTTCTGGGACATGTCAGAGGTCACGACGCATAGCGCAACTCGCGCATGCGCAGTACGTACCCGGCTGTGAAGCCGCAAACTGTCACAGCCGGGTGCCCACATCAGTGATGGCGGCGCCGCGGAGTAGAGAGGGAGAAGACGGCGCATCGCTGGACCGTGGGACAGGTGAGTGTGCGGTTAGGGTCCATGTACACGGGACGCTGGAAATGGCCGTTTAGGAGCAGTTGGGCGTTTTTTTTTAGAAGCCCCTGAACCCATCTACATGTTATCTTATCTGTCCATGTACACCAGGTCATTTACAGTCATTTGCAGGCAGTTGCGTTCAGGGACTTTTTTTAGAACGCAATTATTTGCGTTCAAACGTGTGTTTCCCGGCGTTTCAAACGCACAAACGCGTCTGAACGCGATGACCCGCGTTTAGCGTTCGCATTTTTCCATCTTAAAGGGGAATCGTTTTTTTGACCTCTAGGAACGGTTCTAAACACAAACGCCGCTAAACGCGGGTACAAACGCGACCGAACGGACGTTTCAAACGTCCTAAAAATTCCAGCATTCAAAAGGGACTTTTAACAACGTCCCGTGTACATGGAGCCTGGCTGGAACTCCGCTTTAACCCCTTCCCAGCCAGTGTTATTGGTTCCAAAAAAAGTGTCGGTTAGTGTCCTGACTGTCTGCCGCATTATCGCAGTCCCGCTATAAGTCGCTGATCGCCACCATTTCTAGTAAAAAAATTCCATTAATATATCCCATAGTTTGTGGATGTGATAACTTTTGCGCAAACCAATCAGTGTACGCCTATTGGGAATTTTTTTTTTTTTACCAAAAATATGTAGCAGAATACACAATGGCCTAAATTTATGAAGAAACTAGATTTTTTACATTTCTTTTGAATATGTTATATAGCAGAAAGT
The DNA here is from genome assembly GCF_965119305.1 of Pelophylax lessonae. NCBI lineage: Eukaryota > Metazoa > Chordata > Amphibia > Anura > Ranidae > Pelophylax > Pelophylax lessonae. The sequence goes on from NC_138774.1 coordinate 54,332,716, forward strand.
ATGTTTTTTTTTTTTTTTCCCCTTCCCCCCCTCCCCCTTTTCAGAATTGTCACTCTATTTTTTTTTTCCAGAATGGTCGGTCTTTTTTTGTTTATAGCTCAAAAAATAAAAAGAACGTAGTGGTGATCAAATGCCACCAAAAGAAAGCTCTATTTGTTGGGGGGGGGGGGGGGGAGATTAAATTTTTTTTGGGCACAGCGTTGCATGATTGCGCAATTGTCAGTTAAAATAACACAGTGCTGTATCGCCAAAAAATGGCCTGGTCATCAAGGGTGTGGGGGGGGGGGGGGAGTAAATCTTCCAGAGGTCAAGAGGTTAAGTAAACTTGTTACTTTGCCCTGCTTGGCACTTGTATAGAGTAAAGGCGGGTCATAACCCCAACCCCACCGGGGAGATTTCCCTTCACTTCCTGTCCTATAGCCAAAAGCAAAAATATGAGAGGAAGTCCCTCCAAAGTGAGGGAATTCATAGTGGTCATCCTAACTAGTGTCCCCATTGGAAGATTTTCTCTCTTTTCCTGTTTTGGTGACAACCCAAAATTTGGGATATCAAAAAAAAAAACCCGACAGGTGTTCTAATCATTCACCAGTTTATCCAAAACTAAAAAAAATAAAAATAAAGAGAGGGTGGGTGGGTGGGTGGGGGGGTGTGGCCTTGGTTATACTTTAACTGCAGGAAAACTGAACGTTTCCAAAATGTTAATAAGAAAGGACACGAGGTCACAGAAATCTTTCAGATAGAAATGTTGATCATATGAAGATTAGAAACTTGAAACTTTATGATCAAAACTTCAAAAACTGAAATCTTATTTTTTAGAATTGGCACCCAAAACAAATACAGTTTTTAGCGTCCTCCTTTGTTTTAACACCGGCAACTATAAGTGTGACCATACACTATACAATCAGATTGTACAATCTCCATTAGATCAACTATGTAGTACAAGGGCCTGTCTGATTGGATAGAAATGTAAAGAATTGTTTTTTTTTTTTTTTTTTTTGGTGTGTCGTCCTATTACATTTGCTTTTGCAAATCAAAAGGAGATTGTATAGCTTATGGCGAGCGTAAAGGAGATTGTACAATCAGATTGTAAAGTGTATGGCCAGCCTAACAATAATACATTGCAGAGGTGGAAGGTTAGCCATGCTTCCTGCCTACTGCACAGCAGTGTGACAGATAAGACTGACATCATATCAATAATAATAATAATGGGGATTAGAATTACCTTCATCCAGGGCTTGTGCCAGGGTCACCTTACCAGTCATTCCAGTGGCCCCAAACAGAACAATGTTTTTTGGTGCCATTGTCACTCTGTACAGCGCCAGCAACCTCTCACTGCATGCTGGAACAGCACAGACATACAACCAGTCCAGGCTCCTCCCCCAAATGGGAGGGGCTACAATGTCATCAAGTTATCAGCTTAACCGTCTCACTGCTGAAGTTGTAATGGATCTCATAACTTGCAGTTTCCTTGCTGTAAGGAGGTCTTCTTGCAACTATGTATCGTTTTATGTCATGGCGGTAGCATGGGCGAAGATTGTGACATTGAAACCATGGACAGATACATTTTATATTATAAAATGTATCATTTATATACTGTATTAATATAGAGCTTAGATTGTAAACTCCTTCAGGGCAGGGATTGATGTGAATGTACAATATATATGTGTAAAGCGCTGCGTAAATTGATGGCGCTATATAAGTACCTGATATGTATATATATATATATATATATATATAAAAAAAAAAAAAAAATGATAGTTTTTAAATATTTTTTAGGTTCAGACTAAAATTTGCTGTTACTAGTTGCAGATTCCTGTGATCCGTTTCTGAAGATTGCACTTACTAGATTTGCTAGGGCAGCCTTACTAGGGTTGCTAGGGCAGCCTTACTAGGGTTACTAGGGCAGCCTTACTAGATTTGCTAGGGCAGCCTTACTAGGGTTGCTAGGGCAGCCTTACTAGATTTGCTAGGGCAGCCTTACTAGGGTTGCTAGGGCAGCCTTACTAGATTTGCTAGGGCAGCCTTACTAGATTTGCTAGGGCAGCCTTACTAGGGTTGCTAGGGCAGCCTTACTAGGGTTGCTAGGGCAGCCTTACTAGGGTTGCTAGGGCAGCCTTACTAGATTTGCTAGGGCAGCCTTACTAGGGTTGCTAGGTCAGCCTTACTAGATTTGCTAGGGCAGCTTTACTAGGGTTGCTAGGACAGCCTTACTAGATTTGCTAGGGCAGCCTTACTAGATTTGCTAGGGCAGCCTTACTAGATTTGCTAGGGCAGCCTTACTAGGGTTGCTAGGGCAGCCTTACTAGATTTGCTAGGGCAGCCTTACTAGATTTGCTAGGGCAGCCTTACTAGGGTTGCTAGGGCAGCCTTACTAGATTTGCTAGGGCAGCCTTACTAGGGTTGCTAGGGCAGCCTTACTAGATTTGCTAGGGCAGCCTTACTAGATTTGCTAGGGCAGCCTTACTAGGGTTGCTAGGGCAGCCTTACTAGATTTGCTAGGGCAGCCTTACTAGGGTTGCTAGGGCAGCCTTTTTTCAACCAGGGTGCCTTGAGGTTACTTCAAAGGTGCCTTGGCAAAATGCCTAAAAATTTCCCAAAAATTGTACGCAAGCCGGTGTTCTATCAGAAAACCATACCCCATCAGAATTCCATACCTCCGTCTTTTCCGGTGCGGATCAGCTGTGGCTGCGTCATCCACCAGCTGTAGCTGCGTCACAAATCCTAGTGCGCATGTGCGTAAAAGGTAGGGTATTTAGATAACATCGTAACAGATCATGCAAAAGTCCTAGTGCGCATGCGCACCAATGGGTCGGGCAGCGGCATCTCTTTTAACAGACATCCATCCGATCTCCATGCCCCACACTGCATCGACCCGACAATCCGATCTCAATGCCCCACACTGCACCGATCCGACAATGGCACATAGCTATCAAATGGACAGTGGGCGTGCGCGTGGGAGTAGGGAATAGGATTGTCCCATTGTCGGCTTGGTGCAGTGTCGGGCCGGTGCAGTGCGGGGCATGGAGATTGTATGCATGTTTGTTATAAGAGATGCCACGGCCCGACCCGTTTGTGCGCACGCGCACTAGGACTTTTGCCTGACTCGTTGTGATGTTATCAAAATTCCCTACTTAGTCCGCGCATGCGCAGTAGGATGTGACTAAAGCTGATGCATGACAAAGCCACAGTTGATCCGCAACCGGAAATGACTGAGGTTTTCTGATAGGGTATGGTATTCTGACAGAACACCGGCATGTGGATGAAGCCCGCCTTTTAGTTACACAAAGCCACAGGTTTTCATTGTGCACCATTTCAACCTTCTAGCTGCCGGCATCCTAACAACCAATGGCATCAGTTGATATGGAGGATGTCAGTCGTCTGCATGGCATCCTTCTTCTTCTCTTCATAAGCGGTGGGGTCACATTAGCTGAGTGATGAAGAAAAACTGAGGGAGAAGAGAAACATTGGAATACTAGTCGGTACCAGTTTTTGCAAAAGTGTATTTGCTTTGGAAGAATAAATCCCCCATTGGGTGTTCTACTTGTGTGGATGTTGCCGCATTATGTATTAGAATAGTTTGTACATTTTAGAATGGCGTGCCTGGAGACTGTCCATCATTTTTGAAGGGTGCCATGACTGAAAAAAGGTTGAGAAACACTGTCCTAAAGCACATCACACACGTTACAATCTGATTGTACAATCTCTGTTAGGCTCCATTCACACTTGTGCAACTGGTGGACATCAAAGTTGCATGACAAGTCGTTCCCCATATTTTCCAATGATAATCATTCATATATGCGCCACTAAGGCCCCTTTCACACCCGTGGGATTGCAAAGTCACATGACAAGTTGTACCCCATGATTTCCAATGAATACCATTCATATTTGTGCAACTTCAAGTCACAACGACTTCAAAGTAGTCCCTGCACTACTTTGGTCCAACTTTGATGCGTTTTGAGGTCCAGAGACCTCAAGACTACACAGGCCTTGCTTCAAATCCAGTCAAAATCATAGCAAAAAATCAGATCAAAACTTACGGCAAAAAAAATCACAGCAAAATAGCGTGACTTTTAGATCGCACGAGTGTGAAAGGGGCCTTAAAGCTGCAGCTAATTCATAGTAGTTCATGCACTACTTTGGTCTGACTTTCATGCAACTTGTGGGCCATAGACTTCAATGTTAACCCTCAGAAGTTGCATGTAAGTTATACCTGAATGTTATACAATGAAACAGTTGTCCATTGTCACTAATCAAAGCCAAAGTCGTATCCAAGTTGCACCCATCTAAAGTTGCACCAAAGGTGCACTCCAAATTCGGGCGCAACTTTGGAGTTGTACAAGTGCGAATGGAGTCTTAGATCTACCAATAGCAACAACTATGTAGAGCAAGGGTCTATCTGACTGGATACAAATTGATTGGATAGGCTGGGTAGGTCCTCCTAATACGTTATTTATTCAATCCAAAATTGATTGTACAGAGATTGTTCAGTCAGGTTGTAATGTGTATGGTGACCCTAAAGCTGGGTACACATGTAACGAAATTCAGCCAGTTTAACCACTTAAGCCCCGGAGGATTTGGCTGCTCAAAGACCAGGGCCTATTTTGCGATTCGTCACTGCGTGACTTTAAGGGACAATTGCGCGGTCGTGCGACGCTGTACCCAAATGAAATTGATGAGTTTTTTTCCCCACAAACAGAGCTTTCTTTTGGTGGTATTTTATCACCTGTGTGATTTTTATTTTTTGCGCTATAAACAAAAAGAGAGCGACAATTTTGAAAAAATAATATTTTTCAAATTTTTTTTCTATGAAATTCTCAAAAACAAAATGTAAAAATCAAAATGTTTTAACACAATTTGTTTTCTGCTACATATTTTTTGTAAAAAAAAAAAATCACAATAAGCGTATTTTGATTGATTTGCGCAAAAGTTATTGCGTTTACTAACTAAGGGAAAGATTTATGTAATTTTTATTGGTTTTTTTTAACGAGTAATGGCGGCGATCTGCGATTTTTTTTGCGGGACTGCGACATTGCGGCGGACGGATCGGACCCCTGACTGACATTTTTGACACTTTTGGGAGTACCAGTGACATTACTACAGTAATCAGTGCTATAAATATGCACTGTTACTGTAAAAATGACACTGGCAGGGAAGGGGTTAACTTTATTGGTGATCAGTGGGTTAAATGGATCCCTAGGGGCGTGATTCTAACTGTGGGGGGGCGTGGCTTGTGATGTAACCACAGAGACATACAATCCTACATAGCAGGATCGCATAGTCTCTGCAGTTACTTCAGGGAGAATGACAGACGGCTGTGTTTACATCAGCCGCCTGCCTTTCTCCCTCTCCAGCGGGAGATCGCGAGTGGCCAGCGGACATCGGAGCTACCGGTCACTCGCGCAGGGATGTCAGGGAACGAGCGGGGGTGGGAGCACGCCTCCGGCTCAATCCCTGCAGGCTCCTGGGCGAGCAACGTAGTCCTACGTCGGTTTGCCCAGGAGCGGCTGACCGCCGCAGTAAATAGTCATGCGGCGGTCGGCAAGTGGTTAAACATAGAAAAGTAGTCTATCGAGTTTGCCCATTTTTTTTAGATCTATGTATGTCCCAAGCATGTTTGAAGTCATTTACTTTTGACTGACTCACTACCTCTGCTGGAAGTTTATTCCAAGCATCAACTACCCTTTCAGTAAAATAGTACTTTCTAAGATTAGTTTTGAACTTTCCTCCTGCTAGTTTGAGGTCATGTCCCTGTGTTCTTGATTTTGGGTCCATATTGAAAAACTGCCCTCCTGAACCTTAACTCTAAACCCCCCTGATGTATTTAAGGCTCCATGTACACGGGACGTTGTAAATGGCCGTTTAGGAGCAGTTCGGCGTTTTTTTCAGAAGCCCCTGAACCCACCTACATGTTATCGGATCTGTCCATGTACACAGGGTCGTTTACAGTCATTTACAGGCAGTTGAGTTCAGGGACGTTTTTTGTAACGCAATTATTTGCGTTCTAATGTGTGTTTCCCGGCGTTTCAAACGCAAAAACGGGACCGAACGTGATGAAGTACGTTCAGCCACGTTATACGTTTTTTTTTTCTTCCATTCAAAATCAATGGTTCCCTATGGGAGCCTATTGATTTGAATGGAAGTCGCACCGTAAGTCGGATCCAAATTGCGGCGCGACTTGCGCTGTGAGAATCTTGAGGGGGAACTCCACGCCAAAAATGGGAAAAAAACTGCGTGGGGGTCCCCCCAGGTTTCAAACCAGGCCCTTCGGGTCTGGTATGGAATTTGCGGGTAGCCCGACGCCGAAAAAACGGCGTGGGGTCCCCCCCAAAATTCATACCAGACCCTTATCTGAGCATGCAGCCCGGTAGGGCAGGAAGGGGGAGGGGACGAGCGAGCGGCCCCACCCCCCCCTGGACCATACCAAGCCGCATGCCCTAAACATGGGGGGGGGTGTTGGTTCTTTGGGGCAGGGGGAGCTCTGCACCCCCCACCCCAAAGCACCTTGCCCCCATGTTGATGAGGACAAGGGCCTCATCCCCACAACCCTGGCCGGTGGTTGTGGGGGTCTGCGGGCAGGGGGCTCATCGGAATCTGGAAGCCCCCTTTAACAAGGGGGGCCCCCCAGATCCCAGACCCCCTCCCTATGTGAATGGGTATGGGGTACACTGTACCCCTACCCATTCACCCCATAAAAGACAGTGTATGTAAATAAGACAGGAGACGTTTTGGAAAGTTTTTTAAAAATCTTCATCCGGTCTTCTCCTCTCCGGTCTCCTGGTCTTCTGGTCTTTTGCTGTCCGATCTTCTGCTCTTTTGTTGTCCGATCTTCTGCTCTTTTGCCCTGGGCTCTTCTTCTTCTTCTTCATTTTGAATGACAATTGCACGGTCATGCAGCACTGTACGCATATAAAACTTTTATAATTTTTTTCCCACAAATAGAGCTTTCTTTTGTTGGTATTTTATTACCACTGGGTTTTTTTTATTTTTTACTAAACAAATAAAAAAATACTGACAATTTTAAAAAATTTTTTTTCTTTGTTTCTGTTATAAAATGTGGTAAATAAGTAAGTTTTCTCCTTCACTGATGGGCACTGATGAGGCTGCACTAACGGGCACTGATGGGGCGGCACTGACGATGTGGCACTAATGGGTGGCACTGATGGGCACTGATAGGTGGCACGGATATGCAGCACTGATGGGCACTGATAGTCGGCACTGATTGGCATTCCTGGTGGGCACAGGTTTGCATCCCTGGTGGGCATCCATGATGGGTCTGCACTGATAATCAATGGATTATTATCAATGTAGACCCCCCTGTTAGTAGAGCCACTCGGCTCTCCTCTACCCTCGCCTTGTTAACACAAATAGAGGAAAAGCTGATAAATCACACTTCTTGGTTACAATGTGACCAGCTGTGATTGGACACAGCTGATTTATGGTAAAGAGCCTACATCATAGGCTCTTTACCGAGATCGAAGATGCGGTGTGTCAGAGAGACACATCTCACTACCGATTGCCATGCTGTGTGCCCTCGGGAGCGTGCGCAAGTAGCTTATCATGCTGAACGCCATGTGACACCCAGTCGGGATAACTGATCCCCCACCTGGCCGTCATTCTGCTATAGGCTGGGCGGATGTGGTTAAATGGTTTGCTAAAGCCAGGTCTCCCCCAACATACAGTATGTGTACAGTTTTCATTTTAGTGATCCCATTGTATTTTTCCTTCTAACTCTAATGTACCTAAAATAATTTTTTATCTCCTTTCTTAATAGATTTAGCAATTTCCTTCTCTTTCTGTGCTTTGGCAGCACTGATAATGTGTTTGGCCCCTTTTTGTCTAGTTTTATACTCTTCTCTGTCAGCTACACCTCCTGCTTCCTTGAATCTTCTATATGCTAATTTTGTATTCCTTTACTATCCTGCTTAGTGAACCATATTGTTTTTTTCTTCCATTTATTCTTAATAACTTGCCTAACATATAATCTAGTTGCCCCCAGGACGGTAGACTTTAACAGTGCCCACTGATTACTTACTCTTGTCATTTTACTTCAACCTTTTGATCAAAAAAAACCTTTTCAGCTAAATATTTACCGGCCAAATCTCGGTAGGTATGTACTCCTCACTTTGTTCTAATGACCAGCTGGACAAGTGTGTCCAGGGAATGTAAAAAGAGGTGGTTGAGCCACATTGCTACTTACCAGTGGTGGCTGGTGCTCCATGGGCAGGGGGGCGGCGGCTGAGGGGACACACCATGCACCCCACCGGACCACACCAGGCTGCACACCCCAGCAGGACCGGACAGGACCTCCAGGACAGGACAGGACACCTAGGACAGGACAGGATCACTCACCCTGCCTGGACATCAGTGACGGCGAAAGCGACGGCGGCGGTGGCTTCTTCCCCCTGTCTTCTGCAACTCCTCCCTCCGCCTCCTCCATGTCCAATGGCATGGCTTCTCCTTTTGGGCAATCAGGAAACGGGTCTCAGAACCCACTTCCTGATTGGCCAGGAGTAGGATCCGTGTGACAATAGCGAATTTTAATTCGCTATTGTCACACAACTGGCCGAGTCCACCCTTTTTTTAGCCTGTGAGAGCCTCTGGCTCTAATCACATGGTTAAAAAAAAAAAAAAAAAGCCCCATTGAACTCCATGTGTCCAGCCCCCCGCATGTAGATTAGGTGGCCAGACGCATGGATAGGGGGGGGGGGGGGGGTGGCGTCCCTGTGCCCCATATGCACCAGCCGCCACTGCTACCTACCTAAACTGCACTATGCAGCCATAGGGGGTTGCTTCTCTGCTCTGCAAAAATGAAACACCATATCATGTTCGGTAGGTACCAACACCAAATCCAACCATGCAAGTGAACGGGGCTGTGCCACAATCGTGGGCCCAAAGCACGGCTCACACTTTCAGTGCTGTTTGCCTAAAAAGCAAATAATAAACAGGCATTCAGGAGGCAGCAGGAACGTGTCCTGAATGCCTACCAGCTGCTGCTCCACTCTTCTCTGAAATGTTTACCACAGAGGAGTGGTACACATGTGAATGAGGCCTTAAACTATAACTAAAGGCAAAACTTAAGTTTTGGATAGAATGGAGAGGGATTGGAGCATTTTTTAAGTTTTTATTCTTGTGGTAGGTCTAAGAGAGCGCCAGGAGAAAAATCCTTAGGAGTCCAAAGTGTTTATTATTCAACTGGTTAAGCAGTCAAAATTCAGCCAATGCTTTTCGTGGGGCCTCATTAGGGCCAATTTAACCACTTTACCACCGGAGGATTTTGCTGTCTTACGTCCAGGCCACTTTTTGCGATTCAGCACTGTGCGACTTTAACTGACAATTGCGCGGTCATGCAACGCCGCACCCAAACAAAATTTACGTCCTTTTTTCCCACAAACAGAGCTTTCTTTTGGTGGTATTTGATCACCTGTGCGATATTCATTTTTTGCAATAGTAATAAAAAAAAGGCGACAATTTTGAAAAAATAACAATATTTTTCTACTTTGACAGTTAAAAAATATCCAATATATTCAATTTTTGTCATATATTTAGACCAAAATGTATTTAACTACATGTCATTGACATTGATTTTTAACCGCTTTAAGACCGGAAGATTTTACCCCATTCCTGACCAGGCCATATTTCGCGATTCGGCACTGTGTTACTTTAACGGACAATTGCGCGGTCGTGCGATGATGTACCCAAATTAAATTTATGTTCTTTTTTCCCCACAAACAGAGCTTTATTTTGGTGGTATTTGATCACCTGTGCGATTTTTACTTTTTGCGCTATAAACAAAAAAAAAGCGACAATTTTGAAAAAATAACAATATTTTTCACATTTTTTTATATGAAATATCCCAAAAAAAAAATGTAAGAATCAAAATGTTTTAACATTTTAGGCCAATTTGTTTTCTGCTACATATTTTTGGTAAAAAAAAAAAAAATCGCAATAAGCGTATTTTGATTGCTTTGCGCAAAAGTTATCGCAGCTACTAACTACGGGAAATTTATGTCATTTTTATTGTTTTTCTTTTTAACTAGTAATGCCGGCGATCTGCAATTTTTTTTGCAGGACTGCGACATTGTGGCGGACAGATCGGACCCTTGACTGACATTTTTGACCCTTTTGGGGATACTAGTGACATTACTACAGTAACCAGTGCTATAAATATGCACTGTTACTGTAAAAATGACACTGGCAGGGAAGGGGTTAACTTTTATTGGTGATCAAGAGGTTAATGTATGCCTGGTGCTTACTAACGTGTGTGGGGGGAGGGGACTGTGTGACACAAGCACAGATCGCAGGTTCAGCTATGCTGTCACTTAGGAGATCCGCACGCTTTGTTTACACAAGCAGGCGGATCTCCACACTCGATCCCCGATGATCGGGGAAGAGCAGCGATGATCACCGCCGCTCCTCCCCTGGCCCGACTCCCGCTGTGACTGAAAACAGCGGGAGCGAGCCTCCGGCGGCGCAAGCGCGCCGCCCACAAGGGGAGGAGTCCAGCAACGTAGGTCTACGTCGCTGGACGATATCGAGCCACTTTGCCGCAGTACGGTCAACGTGACTGGTCGGCAAGTGGTTAATGAGGACATTTAACCCTTTTAGCTAAGATGAGGTGGCACCAAGTACAATTTTTTGGTAAAATATTAAAGAGATTGCATTATTTACATTTTTTGATAAAATGATGAATAAGAGGTCCTATGCGCTACCACTTTCAACAAGTTGTTAGATAATAATCAAACTATGGCAGTTATCAGCAGTTGCTCACATCGTTCAATGTGTCCCCACATTTACAAACAAGGATGTAATTTTTATATTGTGGCGCTTTGCTTTAATGTGACTAGTGCTCAATGGTAATGAATAAACTTGTAATTGTAACCAATTATAATTATAATTGGGTACAATTACAAGTTTATTCATTACCATTGAGCACTAGTCACATCAAAGCAAAGCGCCACATTATACCGATTACACCAGTAAAAAGATGAAGTTGCAAGGATTGCGATTTTTGGCAAAAGAGAAGGGATGAGGTTGCACTGAGTACAATTTTTTATAATATCTAAAAGATGAGATTGCGTCAAGTACATTTTTTTGGTAAAGTATAAAAAAATAAGGTTGCAACGGGTACATTTCTTTAATAATATATAAAATATGAGGTTGCATCGAATAAATAGATACCAAACTTGTTTCAGTGATCAGGTGGCTTTACAGCTGCTCTAATCACTTCCACTAGAAAGCTGATTATGGGCGTCCGCAGGTAGGGGCAAGGGGGGGCAAATGCCCCCCCCCCCCCCCCTGGAATCTCAACTTCCCCTTTCAAGTGGTTGTTAAGCCACTTTATACCATCCTGTCTGGTCTGTTTAATAATCCTGCGTGCCCCTGTGTATGTGTTTTAAAAAAAATAAGCTGTTCTTTACCAGTTTTCAGAGGGTCGAGCGCCACTCTTGTGACCCATCATCTCTCTTCTCTCCCCATCTGACAGCTGCCTGCAGTGGGCGGGGCCGAGGATTCCTCACTGATGTCAGTCGGGAGGGGAGGAGAGGGAGAGAGGTGGTGGGTCACGTGAGGGACACTCTGAAAACTTGTAAAGAACGGCTTATTTTTATAAAACACAGACACAGGGGCACACAGGATTATTAAACAGACTGTAGACAGAATATGAAACTTTAAATGAATCTACAGCAGCAGGAGGAGGGGGTGGGGGGGTGGGCACTGACCCAGGAGCACTGACCCAGGAGCAGACAGGAAGGGAGGGAAGGGGGAGAAAGGAAAGAGGAGGACAGGAGGGTTGGGGATGACGGAGGCATGTAAACTGACCACAGTTTCAGGGCTTAGCAGCTATGATATACCGTGGTCAGTTTACAGAGGGGAGGACATAGCCAGGCAGGATCCGCCAGGTATTTTAGGTGATAGAAGGGGCCAAATTACACAGCACAAGCACTGTGCTGTATAACATACAGCACAAATGCTTTAAAAATAAATGTTGCCATTTGCCCTTTAAAAATAAATACTAGAAATAAGTATAATGACTAAGCCCCTCCCCTTAATGCATTGTTGAAAAGGGGCGTAGCACGGATGACCTTAAAATGATGCCCCCCCTTGAAAAAAGTTCTGCGGACGCCCATGAAGCTGATAGTTGGTTGATGAAATGTAAAGAAGCAGCCAGGAGTCTGTTTACAGGGCTATGCTGCTGCTGATGTAAGCCTAAAGCCCCGTACACACGATCAGATTATCAAACGATCTGTCGTCCGTTTTTTGTGGCATGCTAGTCTGATGTGGAAAGTGAAGAGGTTATTTTCATACGAATTTTCCCGTACGACAGAATTCTACTTCAGAAGTGATGTCATGTGTTGGATTGCTTTGTATGTGTTCTTTCGTCTCTGAGCATGCCTAGTCTTGCTCTTAAGATTTTTTTCCATCGAAATCTGTACTAATGAGACCAAAATCGGACGTTGTATTACGGACGACAAACATTTTATAGCCTGCACATCAGGATTTTGTCAGCCGAAAAGTCGGAGTTGGCTGTCGAAAACACCATACTAACAATCCGAAAATCGGCAGATCGGTCGTCGGACGAATTTTCCCTACAGATTTTCTTATCGTGTGTACGGGCCTTTAAGCTGGATACACACTATACAACTTTTGTTGGTAGACTTCCTTTAGATTTAAGCCCCGTACACACGTACTGATCGTCGGCCGAACGATCGGCCGTCTTTTGTCCAGGGCTGTCGTGTCTGTTGAAAACTGCAAAAGACTGCACACGAATTTTGTCGGCCAACAACAGCCGACTGCAGAAGTGATGTCATGTGATGGTTAACTTTCCGTGTCTTTTTTCTTTTCTGAGCATGCCCAGTCTTGCTAATCTGCTGTCTGTCGGCCGAAATCTGTACTGACTGGCGAACAGTCGGCTGTTCTGGTGACGGCCAACAAATATTTTAAAGTCTGCACGCCAGATTCTGTTTGGCCGAAAATGCGCTGTCGGAAGCATCATACTAACAAGCCTACAATCAGCCGAATCGGCTGAATATTTGCGGCCGACAATCGGTACGTGTGTACGAGGCTTAACCTTCAACTATGTAGTGCAAGGGCCTGCCTGATTGCATACAAATTGAAAGTGTTTAGGTCTGACCTCATATTATATGGTTTTGGTAAGTCTGAAGGAAAAAATCTAAAGAAAATTTTATAGTGTGTATACAATTGTCTTTAGATTTTTTCCATTAGATTTACCAAAACCATATAATATGAGATCAAATGTAAACACTTTCAATTTGTATGCAATCAGGCAGGCCCTTGCACTACATAGTTAAAGGTAATGCCCCGTACACACATGCAGATTATCTGAAGACTTTTGTCTTCAGATTTACCTTTTCTATGTAGTGCAAGGGCCTGCCGGATTGCATACAAATTGAAAGTGTTTAGGTTTGACCTCATATTATATGGTTTTAGTAAGTTGTCTGCAGATAATCTGCACGTGTGTACGGGGCATAAATCTAAAGGAAATCTAACAACAAAAGTTGTATAGTGTGTATCCAGCTTTAATGTCAGTGGGGTTACATTCACTTGGGGTGATTAGGGGTATGCAGTGGATTCCTGCACCTGGGACACAGGTGTATGTAAAGCAACAGCGGCAGGAGGAAAGTCGGTACAAAGCAATGACAGGCTGAAGAGCCATGACTATTCATATGTATCCGCACATCCAGCAGTCACCTGTGTTTAGGGATGGATGAGAGAACCTGGATTCAGAAAGATCCGGGTTGGACAGCTTGTCATTGCTTTGTACCGACTTCCTACACGCTGCTGTTTTTTTTTTTTTTTCCAATAATATACAAAATACGCCCACTCAGGGGCTCAAAAAATCCTCAACAAAACAAGTAATCCAGATAACAGAATGTCTCCTGGGATGAGGCCAGACCTTGCTCAACCCCATCAACATCCAACAACCATCAACATGACACCAACCATGTTAATTATACGCTTAGCGGACACCTACGTATGCGCAGTAGAGTCATCCTGAAGCCATTTGGACCAGACTTTATTGAACTTATTGGGGCAACCCCTATGACAATAAGTATCTATATACAAAGGTAAAGCTGTGTTAGCGATTTGTTGCGAGAACGTAAAAGTTGGAGATTAAGTTTTTTTTCCAAGAGAGGATAATGACCTTTCTGGCATAGAACAATAGGAGAGTCCTCTCAGCCACAGTTGGAGCTAACTCTTTAACCAATCCCAACATTCATATCCGCAGTGGGGGTGAGAACATTATGCCCGATACATTGTTGATAAAATAGACTGCTGTGTCCCAGCATTGGGCAACAGCAGGGCTTGACCAAAAAATGTGGGTGAAATCACCTGTTGGGTGGTTGCAACACTAGCAATTCAGAGAGGAGGATGGGATCATCTTGTGGACTCTATAAGGGGTAAAATAGGCCCTATGCACCACCTTAAATTGAATAAGCCTGTCCCTAAGTGAGACAAGATGTTTGAAGGGGAGATCCTCCTGAATATCTTCCAACCATTTGCCCTAGAGGGAGTCCAAGTCTGTCAGATTGATAATGCACAAGTGATTATAAAGCACAGACATAGGTTTGACAGAACACTCTGTTCTAAGCACTTCCTCGAGGGCAGACATGGATAAAGTCACAACAGAATGGGAAAATTGGCTACTAAAGGCATTGGATAACTGCCCGTAACGAAATAAATATGTCGTGGAGACGTTATATTTCGTACAAAGAACAGGAAAGGAGAGCAGATTACTCTGATCCATTAAATGTGACAATAATTTAATGTTCAGGGAGAATTGTTGTGGGGTGCGGGATTCAAGATTCATACTCACTCTCCAGGCCTTTAGGGTGGTGAGCATGGATAGCGTAAGGAACTAAGCGGCCCTTGCGCCTCTATAAGGAAGAGACTGTAAAGCCTCTAGTGAGGACAGCACCACTGCCTCCAGAACCATGGCTGTGTTGGTGGTGTCCGGGCACAGCCACCAAAAGGCAGTAACCAATTGGGAGGCCAGGTAATATTTGAAGCAGTCAAGTAGGGCCAGAGCCCACCCGCTGCTGTTTACATATACCTGTGATCCCAGGTGCAGGAGTCCACTGCATTCCCCTAATCCCCCAAGTGTGAATGTAGCCTTAGGATGGTGAAAGCATTGGGGTACAAAAAGCAAAATCTTTCTACCTTTGGTAAAATGGAGATAACTCCTTCAGTCAAAAGATTTTCAGGAGCAGCATGGAGGACCGTTAGTCTGTGCAGAGACACCAGCAGATTGGAAAACTTAAAACTGGGTATAGGCAGAAAGCAGACCTCTAGCTTGTAGGCCCTGGACAACATATCACTTACCTGAGTATCCGAGATGCTTGTGAACCAGGTGTCCTCAAAGACCAACAGAGGTCCCCCCCATTTGGAAAGTGTGGGCTCCCCTTCAGGATGTTTAAGATGACATGTCTGCTGGTTAGGGGGATTAAATGCCCAAGGCTTGTGAGAGCTTGCGAGCCAGGCTTTCTCTGCTGGGGCAAATGAATACTCTTAACACCAATGATGTCCTTTAGAAAGTTGTCTAAAAAGATGTTCATGATCAAACGGCGCCTGAACACATCCACCAGATGGGTCTCCACCTGAATAAATCATCCAACTACATCTCCACCTGAATAAATCATCTAACTATATCTCTACCTGAACATATCCACCAATTATGTCTCCACCTGAACACATCCACCAATATGTCTCCACCGCAAAACATCAACCAACTATGTCTCCACCTGAACACATCCACCAATATGTCTCTACTTGAACACATCCACAAACTACCATATGTCTCTACCTGAACACATCCACCAATTACGTCTCCACCTGAACACATCCACTAACTATATCTCCACCTTACCACATCCATCAGTATGTGTCCAACTGAACACATCTACCAACTACTTCTCCACCTCAACACATTTACAAACTACTCCACCTGAACACATGATCCAACTATGTCTCCAACTGCATCATGCAACCACGTCTCCATCTGAACACATCTACAAATATGTTTATACCTGAGCATATCCACTAATATGTCTATACCTGAACACATACACAAATATGTCTATACCTGAACACATCCACCAAAACGTCTATGCATGAACATTTCCAACATATATGTCTCCACCTGAACTCCTCCTAAAATACGTCTCCACCCGTACACATCCACCCAATACGTCTCCACCTGAACACATCCACCAATACGTCTCCACCTGAACACATCCACCCAATACGTCTCCACCTGAACACATCCACCAATACGTCTCCACTTGAACACATCCACCAATACGTCTCCACCTGAACACATCATCCATCTACATCTTCAACTGCATCATCCAACTATTTCTCCATATGAACACATTCACCCATAGGTCTATAACTGAACACATCCACCAATACTTCTCCACCTGAACACATCCAGCAATACGTCTCCACCTGAACACATCCACCAATATGTCTCCACCTGAACACATCCACCAATACGTCTCCACCTGAACACATCCACCAATACGTCTCCACCTGAACACATCCACCAATACGTCTCCACCTGAACACATCCACCAATACGTCTCCACCTGAACACATCCACCAATACGTCTCCACCTGAACACATCCACCAATACGTCTCCACCTGAACACATCCACCCAATTCGCCTCCACCTGAACACATCCAACAATACGTCTCCACCTGAACACATTTACAAACTACTCCACCTGAACACATGATCCAACTATGTCTCCAACTGCATCATGCAACCACGTCTCCATCTGAACACATCTACAAATATGTTTATACCTGAGCATATCCACTAATATGTCTATACCTGAACACATACACAAATATGTCTATACCTGAACACATCCACCAAAACGTCTATGCATGAACACTTCCAACATATATGTCTCCACCTGAACTCCTCCTAAAATACGTCTCCACCCGTACACATCCACCCAATACGTCTCCACCTGAACACATCCACCAATACGTCTCCACCTGAACACATCCACCAATACGTCTCCACCTGAACACATCCACCCAATACGTCTCCACCTGAACACATCCACCAATACGTCTCCACTTGAACACATCCACCAATACGTCTCCACCTGAACACATCATCCATCTACATCTTCAACTGCATCATCCAACTATTTCTCCATATGAACACATTCACCCATAGGTCTATAACTGAACACATCCACCAATACTTCTCCACCTGAACACATCCAGCAATACGTCTCCACCTGAACACATCCACCAATATGTCTCCACCTGAACACATCCACCAATATGTCTCCACCTGAACACATCCACCAATACGTCTCCACCTGAATACATCCACCAATACGTCTCCACCTGAACACATCCACCAATACGTCTCCACCTGAACACATCCACCAATACGTCTCCACCTGAACACATCCACCAATACGTCTCCTCCTGAACACATCCACCAATATGTCTCCACCTGAACACATCCACCCAATTCGCCTCCACCTGAACACATCCACCCAATTCGTCTCCACCTGAACACATCCAACAATACGTCTCCACCTGAACACATCATCTATCTACATCTTCAACTGCATCATCCAACTACGTCTCCATCTGAACACATTCACCCATAGGTCTATAACTGAACACATCCACCAATACTTCTCCACCTGAACACATCTACCAATACTTCTCCACCTGAACACATCTACCAATACAAAAAACAAAAAGAGAAAACGTGCTGGTGTAACTAGTAATGATAAACACAGCTGCTGGCAACCAATACTAAGACGAACTAAATAAACATATGTATCATATATGTTGCCGCGCTAACATAGGGAAAATAAATTGCTTAAAACAAAAGTCCATATCAAAATAGAATCTAGAAAAGGTAAATAGAGTGTATGAAATAGTCCAAATCCATTGTATGTCTTGAGGAAAACATCACTGATATTGTGCAGAGATCATGCTACCCCATTAATGTAGTCACCACATGAGCAATCACCATTGTAAGAAATGCACTCTTACCAGACTAAAATGACCCCACTACAGGGTCTGATTCGCTTGTTTTAAATACTTCCCCCAGGAGCGTTCCGTTCACACCCATTGGTTCCAATAAGTCATGCTGGCTTTCTCATCAAGATTAGTGAGGACAATAGTGATGTATAGCCGAATATTCACATGGGATCAAAGCAAGGAAAGCCACATAGGGTAAATCAGCTAAAAACTTTAATGCAAACACATGATACACATTCTACGCACATGATTAAGGGCATAAAAAGTTACAATTTCAAGCTGTACAGAAAAGGTTTAAACTACAAAGAAGGATGGCAGTGTTGCGTGCATAGGTTTCTGCCAAACCCACGTTTCATCCCACAGGACATCATCTGGGGCATCAACCATCCACCAATACATCAATACCTGAACACATCCATCAACTACGTCTCTACCTGAACATATCCACCAATATGTCTATACCAGAACACATCCACCAATATGTCTATACCTGGACACATCCACCAATATGTCTATACCTGGACACATCCACCAATATGTCTATACCAGAACACATCCACCAATATGTCTATACCAGAACACATCCACCAATATGTCTATACCTGGACACATCCACCAATATGTCTATACCAGAACACATCCACAAAAACGTCTATACCTGAATACATCCACCAATATGTCTATACCTGAACACATCCATCAACTACGTCTATACCTGAACACATCCACCATAATGTCTATATCTGAACACATCCACCATAATGTCTATATCTGAACACATCCACCATAATGTCTATATCTGAACACATCCACCATAATGTCTATATCTGAACACATCCACCAATACGTCTATACCTTAACACATCCACCAATATGTTTACATCCACCAATATCTCTATACCCGAACACATCCACCAATACGTCTATACCTGAACACATCTACAAACTACGTCTCCACCTGAACACATCCACCAATTCATCTCCACCTGAACACATCCACCGATACATCTGTAGAATTTTCTCTTCACATCGGGATGTCACCCCTTCATTATGTATGTATTGACAATGTTCCCTCCATATTGGGGTGTCAACTCTGTTATATTTATGTATACAATGTTCCCTCCATATTGGGGTGTCACCTCTGTTATATTTATGTATACAATGTTCTCTCTATATTGGGGTGTTACGCCTCTTAATATCTGTATAAACTATATTTTTTCTATATTGGCGTGTCACCGCCATGATACCTGTATATACAATGTTCTCTCTATATTGGGTGTCACTGCCATCATATCTATATATTATATATACAATGATATACAAACACCCCCAGATCCTTTTCAATTTCTGATTCTCCCAGGGGAGCCCCTCCTAATGTGTATATTTCATGTGTATTTTTGTCACTCAAGTGCATAACTTTACATTTCTCAATATTGAACCTCATCTCCCATGTAGCTGCCCAACTCTCTATTTTATTAAGGCCTTCCTGCAATGATGCTACATCCTGTGCCAAAGGTCTTTCCCAGCATAATTTGGTATCATTGGCAAACAATGAAATTGAGCTCTGGGTTTTGAACCTCTATATCATGAATGAACAAACTGAACAGTAATGGCCCCAAGACAGAACCCTGGGGCCCACCACTCACAACTTTGAGAAGTCAGAGAGTCATTTACCACTACTCTCTGGAACATTGATTGTAACCAGTTTCCAATCCATGTTCATACAATTTTATCAACTCCAACTGACCTTTTGTTATAGATTAAATGTTTATGAGGTACAGTGTCCAATGCTTTAGCAAAATTGAATTAAACTACATCCACTGGACTTCCATCATCCAATTTCTCACTTAATTCTTTATGGAATGATAACAGATTGGTCTGACAAGAATGGACTTTCATAAATCCATACTGGTTGTCACTTATGATGATACCTTTATTACAGTCAAATTTATGTATAGAGTATCTTATCATGCCCTCAAATACCTTACATGCTCTTTTCTCTGTTGTAGCGCAGGTCAGTGACCAGATCTGAACCTAGTCGCTCTCCCCCACCTTAAGTCTTTATGCCCCATGTTGGCATAGCGTCCAACATAGCATTTGAAGTGGCAAGGCAGTGTAGGACTGGCCAGAAAAAGGAGCACTGTGACGCAGTTGGTCAGCTTAAACATGTGTTGCAATGTATGTGAAATAAATGTTCCTGTTTTTCATTGCATAGTTTGCTGGAAAGGGTGTAATATTGTGCAGAGGGTCCATCCAGAATTTGTAGTGTTAATAGGTGGTCACACCTCTTTAGCACCTGAAATTTAAAATACATGTACAAGCTATTGGGATTTGAGCACAGGTATATCTTTTCTCTTACATACTATTGATGTTAGGCTATCTAGTCAGTACTTTCCTAGTATACACCCATTCTTTTTTTGTAAATTGGTATCACATTTACTCTACACAAACCAGTTGGTACTATTCCATTCAGTAAGATGTCTTTAACAATTAGAAATAACACTTTAACAATTAGAAATAGCACTTGGCTAAGTTCCCTAAGGACTCATGGGTGTAAGCAATCTGGACCTGGCTACTTGTTTAAATTGAAGTTTCTCTGGTTTCTTTTGTACCTGGTTTTCAATCAAATTTGGTGAAACATCATTAATATTATTGTTAAAGTGATTATAAAGTCTTGTTTTTTTCTATAACAATAACAAACTTTTTATACTTACCTTCTCTGTGCAGTGGGTTTTGCACAGAGCAGCCCGGATCCTCCTCTACTCGGGTCCCTCTTCGGTGCTCCTGGCCCCTCCCTCCTGTTGAGTGCCCCCACAGCAAGCTTCCTATGGGGGCACCTGAGCCGAGCCGCAGCTCTTTGTATCCATTCAGACACGGTTTCGCTCCGCCCCCTCTCTCTTTATTGGTTAACTGACTTTGACTGACAGCAGTGGGAGCCAGTGGTGCCGCTGCTGTGTCTCAGCCAATCAGATGGGAGAGTCCTGGACAGCCAGGACACTCGTGGACATTGCTGGATTGAGAGGGGGCTCAGGTAAGTATTAGGGGGGCTGCTGCACATAGAAGGCTTTTTATCTTATTGCATAGAATGCTTTGAGATAAAAAAAAAACCTTCTGCCTTTACAACCACAGGCTATCAAACCTGTCTTTTGCATCTTTAAAAATTGAAAAGAAAAAAAATTGAATACATCTGCCTTTCCCCTGTCAGTTGTGAGCAGGCTTCTGTGGTCATCCATTATGGAACTTATCTGTTCTTTAATACCCTTTTTACTAGGAATGCGGATCGCTTTTCAAAGGAGTGGTGGTTTAGACACAAGTCTAAACTTAGCCTATGAATAAGAAAATCTGTGAAGAACTGATATAGCTCAGCAAGCAACAGTGCCACCTGCAGGACACACCATGATTCACAGCTCTGCTGACTGTTGCTTTAACCCTTTTACTGCCACCACCACGGCTTACATCAGTGAAGTGTACACTCCACAAGCCGACTGTTTCTAAAGAAAGTGATCTGGCGACTGGACAGTCCTGTGACCCCAGAAGTGTGCTCACCACTAAAATGGAGACGAGGGAGACCAGTGAACATCCAGATTTGTCAAATTTGTCTGCCACAATGTCGCAGTCCCGCTAAAAATCCCTGATCGCCACCATTACTAGTAAAAACAATAAAAAAAATAAAAAGTCCATAAATCTATCCCATAGTTTGTAGACGCTATATAACTTTTGCACAAACCAATCAAAATACACTTATTAGGATTTTTTTTTTTTTTTTTACCAAAAATATGTAGCAGAATTCATATTGGCCTAAATTGATGAAAAAATTTGATTTTTTACATTTTTTTGGGGAATATTTTATAGCAGAAAGTAAAAAAATATTGTTTTTTTTTTATTTTTCAAAATTGTCGGCCTTTTTTTGTTTAAAAAAAAAAACCCCGCAGAGGTGATCAAATACCATCAAAAGAAAGTTCTATTTGTGAGAAAAAAAGAGCATACATTTTATTTGGGTACAGCGTTGCACGACCGCGCAATTATTAGTTAAAGCAATGCAGTGCCGTTTCGCAAATAATGGCCTGGTCATTAAGGGGGTAAAATTTACGGAGCTGAAGTAGTTAAATGTGGGGGGAGGCGAGGCGGGGCGACTTAGAAAAAGGTTACTGCACTATTTTTTGGAGGAGTCGGAGCGACTTGCATTGCCTTCTATTATAAGAAGTCGTTTGCAAGCCGCGATGAAGTCGCGCAGCACGGGCGACTTCAAAGTCGCCCAAAGTCTGTATGTACTAGCCAGTGGAGTTTAACATTAATTCTTTTTTGTTTTGTGCAGTTTTTTTGTGCTGTATGTACTGACCAGTGGAGTTTATTATTGATTTTTTTTTTTTTTTTTTTCGCTGTATTTTTGTGATTGTGCTGTGTATACTGGCCACGGCACTTAAAGAGGTTGTAAACTCGTTTTAAAAAAATTTTTTTTTTTTACAACCTGCAAGAGAAAGACATAATGAGCTAGTATGCATCGCATACTAGCTCATTATGAAATACTTACCTTAGAACGAGCCCCCGCCGTGCCGCTCTCTTACCTGTATGACGGGCGACATGACATGTCGCCCGTCTTCCGGGATCGCGGCATCCGGCCATCTGATTGGCCGGAGCCGCGGTGACGTCACTCCCGCGCACGCGCGCGGGAGCCGACGGTCACGGCATGGGGCTCTGAAGGAACGGCACGATCAGCCGTTCCTTCAGAGCGCATGCGCCAGTGACGTCACTGGCTCCATTAAAGGTAAATATCTCCTAAACGGTGCAAGTTTAGGAGATATTTACAGTACCTATAGGTAAGCCTTAATATAGGCTTACCTATAGGTACAACTTCCTGAGGAGGGTTTACTTCCTCTTTAAGTATTTTTTTCTGTATTTTTTTGTGCTGTATGTACTGAAATTTTATATTGATTTCATATGCTTTTTTTCTTTTTGCTGTATGCTTGTGTTTATTATGTTTTTGTGCTGTCTGTTCTGGCCAGTGGAGTTAATTATTGATTTTTTTTTTTTTTTGCTGTGTGTTGTTATTCTTGTTCCTGTATTGTTGTTTTCTGTATGTACTGACTAGTGGAGTTTAATACTGATTTGTTGTGATGTATGTACTGTAAGCGCCGGTTCACATTACCGCGACGCTACTTGCAGGGGCGACCTCCGAGATCGCGGTGCGAGCAGCGCGCCGCGACCTCAGAGCGGCCGCCACGGACTTCATAACATTGAAGTCTATGGCGGTCGCCTCCTGGTCGCTCCAAAGAAGCTCCGGACCCTTTTTCTAGGTCGGAGCGACTTGTGTCGCTCCTATTAGAACGGGTCCGCAGCTTCCCTATGGGAGGCGACCTGCGGCGACCTGTGAGGCGACCAGGTCGCCTCACAGGTCGCCCCAGTGTGAACCGGCACTAAGTCCTGGTTCACATTTGTGCGATGCGGGAACGCTGCGAATATGCAGTGTGATCCCGCATTGCATCCGCACCTCTGGCAGTTCACACTGCCATATGCGATACGCAGGGGGTGTCAATTAAAAGTTAACGACACCCCCAGTTGCGATCGCATATCGCAGTGCGATCTGCAAGTTCGCACAGGATCGGATCGCACTAGTGTGAACCACCAAGTGATCCGATTCTGCGGCGGATGAAAAAAAGCCTCATGTGCGAGTTTATTGCGGATGCGGTGCGAATTCAGCCATACAAACTGTATGGCTGAAATTCGCACCGCACATGACATTGCATGTAATTTAGGAGCAGTGCGCTCCAAATTACATGCGATCTCCGCAATCGCACAAATGTGAACCGGCACTAAGTTTAATATTGACTGATATATATTTTTTGCTTTTTGTGTTTCTGTGCTGGCCATGGGAGCCTAATAATATTTTTTTCCTGTATTTTTTTTTTTTTTGTTGCTGTATTTATTGGCTAGTGGAGTGTAATGTTTATTATATTTTTTATTGCTGTATTTATTTATTTTTTTGCTGTTTGTACTGTTCAGATATTTTTACTATTGACTTTACATTACATTTGTGCCGCAATAATCCTTCTGTTTTGTGTCTGTGTAGTAAATTCAGACAAGTGATGTGTATTATTGACAGGACACTGAATATATATTCAATAAACCACCAAATCAGTTACCACCACTAACCTAACGCATAATAAAATCATCTCTCATGTGCATTTATTTCAGTATAATTCCCCGCCCATGTATTATTCTCCTCTAAATAAATCTAAAGATTAGAGCATTCTTTCATTTCCATGCCCCTCAGTCACGTGACCTTCTTTTATTCTGGTATTTTACACCATCAGCACTGAACATCTGCTCCTGACGCATGCGCACTGCTCTCCTTCCCGGTCAGTTAAAGGTCCCAGAGAGGCTTGCACTGCGCACGCGCCGGCTTCCCACCGCCAGCTGCAGCTGATGTGGATCGGCGCTGCGCATGCGCCGCCCTTTTAGCTTTCTGCACGCGCCCTCTGCAGGAGGAAGCCGAGGGATGGTTGTGCGCATGCGCGCTGCTGGCTGGTCCATGAGATGCTCATAGAGGGCTTCTGCTGCACCATCCTCCCTACTTGAGCCCGCTGTGTTCTCCTCCTGCAGCGGGGTGTGCAGCCTGACAAGACGGCCCCTTGTGGCCCAATGCATCAGAGCGTCTGGAGAGCAGAGGAGGGAGGGTGACATTGGTGAAGGTAAGTGGATGTCCTGGGTGCTCTGTATGTCCTATGAGGGGTTCAGCTGACAGACAGCCAGGGGCAGAGAGCCAGCAGAGTCCTCCTGACAGCAGGCCTCATTCCCCCTCACAGAGTCACCTACCTCTACAGCTAGGACAGGTCTCAGTGCATGCAATGGTTTTCAATGGGCGCATGCTGAGCATTCACCACTGTCTATGCAGATATATAGAAAGAAATAGAATTCTGTGAGGGGAATTCATCCAAACCGGAGCGGCTGTGCATGGCGACCAATCAGCTTCTGTTTCATTTAAGCTTTGAAAATGAAAGCTTGAAGCTGATTGGTTGCCATGGACAGCATGCTCCAAATTCTGGTTGCTCCAGCCTTAGTAAATTCCCTTCAAAACCTGGAGCAGCAATGCATGGCAGCCTTTGAAAATGAAAGAAGCTGATTGGTTGACATGGGCAGCATGCTCCAGATTCTGGCTACTCGAATCCTAATTCCCTTCAAAACCTGGAGCAGCAATGCATGGCAGCCAATCAGCTTCTAGCTTCGGCTTGTTTAGTGAAGCTTTGAAAATAAAAGCTAGAAGCTGATTGGTTGCCATGGACAACATGCCTCCAGATACTGGCTACTTTAGTCTTAGTAGATTCCCTTCAGAACCTGGAACGGCAATGCAATGCATGGCGACCAATCAGCTTTTAGCTTTGGTTTGTTCAGTGAAGCTTTGAAAATGAAAGAAGCTGATTGGTTGACATGGGCAGCATGCTCCAGATTCTGGCTACTCGAATCCTAATTCCCTTCAAAACCTGGAGCAGCAATGCATGGCAGCCAATCAGCTTCTAGCTTCGGCTTGTTTAGTGAAGCTTTGAAACTAAAAGCTAGAAGCTAATTGGTTGCCATGGACAGCATGCATCCAGATACTGGCTACTTCAGTCTTAGTAATTTCCCTTCAGAACCTGGAACGGCAATGCAATGCATGGTGACCAATCAGCTTCTAGCTTCTGCTAGTTCAGTGAAGCTTTGAAAATAAAAGAAGCTGATTGGTTGCCATGGACAGCATGCTCCAGATTCTGGCTATTTAAATCCTAATGAATTCCCTTCAGAACCTGGAGCGGCAATGCATGGCGACCAATCAGCTTCTAGCTTTAGCTTGTTCCATTAAAGTGTTACTAAACCTATCCGTGTAATATTTTCCCAAAATAACTGTTGCTAGGATGTTGCTAAGACAGCTGCCCACCCCCACCATCACAGGAGCTCTC
Source organism: Pelophylax lessonae (assembly GCF_965119305.1). Lineage (NCBI taxonomy): Eukaryota > Metazoa > Chordata > Amphibia > Anura > Ranidae > Pelophylax > Pelophylax lessonae. The sequence continues at coordinate 54,358,687 of NC_138774.1, forward strand.
AAACCCCCACACACATGTGTAGTCATCTCTCCTCGGTCGCACCAATACTGAGCTCAGAGCTACTGTGTCATGGGGCGGGGGAGAAAGTGCATGCAAAGAGGTTTGGATACTCTGGGAGTGTCTTAGCAACGTCCTAGCAACAAGACAGGATGGGATAATGCCATCTCTGGGAGTTGCTCAGCCAGGCTTTGGGAGGTAAGTAAATGGCCTACACCTATAGGAAGGACATTATTTAACTTTAGTCAAAGCTGCACAGTTTGAATCCTCTGGGAGTGTCTTAGCAACATCCTAGCAACAAGGCAGAATGGGATGATGCCATCTCTGGGAGTGATTCTGCCAGGCTTTGGGGGGAGTATAGAAATTGCCTACACCTATAGCAAGAACATTATTTAACTTTATTCAAAGCTGCACAGTTTGAATCCTCTGGGAGTGTCTTAGCAACGGCTTAGCAACAAGGCAGGATGGGATGATGCCATCTCTGGGAGGTATTTAGCCAGGCTTCGGGAGGTACGTACATTACCTACACCTACAGGGCATTCTTTAAAGTGATTGTAAATTATCACATTGTTAAACAACCCATTCAGGTTAAAGTTGAGATGAAAGGCAAACATTTTTGTATAGATTTAAAAAAAAAAAAAAACATTATAAAAAACTTTTTTTTAAGTGATCACATTCCCTCTGTTCTCAGCTGCATAAGAGCTGGGGAAGGAGAAGCAGCAGCAAACGGAGCTTCCAAGTGAAAGGCTTTGCAGGGGGGGGGGCTTGTCAGGACAAGTCTGATCATTGGAGGAGAGTACACTGAGTTTCCAGCATAGCTAAAGAACTGACCATGCTGTTCTCTCCTGCTTAGTGTGGTCAGTTTTTCCATAGGCAAAGCAGAGGGACTGGCAGGAACACCAGGGATTTCACACAATGTAAGCAATACAAAGAGAATAGAAGACTTTCTCATACAAGTACATGGTACAGCAGGCACCTTTCAGGAATGCTCTGGGAGTAGCTTAGCAACGTCCTAGCAACAAGGCAGGGTGTGATGATGCCATCTGTGGGAGTTACTCAGTCAGGCGTTAGGGAGGTACACACATGGCCTCCACCTGTAGCAAGGGCATTATTTAACTTTGGTCAAAGCTGCACAGCTTGTATCTTTATCTACATGCAACCCCCCACCCCCACCGGCATAGGCAGTTTTCTAGTAAAGGTTAACCAACCGTAAATTGCAAAAGTATCCGGATGGGGTTGTACAGTTGCCGCAGCAATAATTATATCCACATTGCTATCAGCCGGCAATACCACCACCAAATGCGACCCATTCAAGCCAGTGCGGCCGCCCCGCAACCATGTGTAAGGCACGTAGTTGCAGGGTGATGGTGAAGATTAGGCGGTGAGGAGGAAATATCTCCTCCATACAGACAGTCCAATGCCTCTGAAAATCTATTCACCATGGATCGCTTAATTTGTTTACATAGGTGGATCGCAGTTCTGTGGCTTTGCCTGACGGGAGCTGGAGGACATTGAGTACCCAGCAGTGGCGTCACTATGGGGGTGCGGTCCGCAACCCGGGTGACACCTGCCAGAGGAGCGACGCCATCAGGGTCGGCACCAGCGTAAGTTCTGCTCATCCCAACGCCGCTGGTGCTATGCAAACATGGCATCCTGGACACATCTGGAGGAATGCCGGGGATGCCGCGTTTGCCATAGCATCGGTGGCACCTGCAGGGATTCCCGCAAGTAAATGCTGCCCGCTGGCATGCCTTGCTGAGTGGGGGAGAATGGCTTAGCAGAGGCAGGGCCTGTGGTGGGGGGGATCTGGGACAGGCTGAGACTCCGCTGAAGTAGAGTGCTGGCTTGCCGGTGCTTTGGATGAAGGGAGGGGAGTCTAGACTCAGGCACTGGCTGTTTGCACTAGAGGTTTTCTTTTACTTTAACTTTCAATGGTAATGGTAAACAGGACAAATGAGGTGACTCTCCCTAATGGGGACACAGACAGCAACAAAAGCCTGACAGGTGTTCTACTCCCTCTTCACTCCATCCAAAACTAAAAAAGAAAAGTTTTGCCCTTAAGTACATAAAGTCCATACATGAGAGCTGTTTTATGTGAGAAAAGCATTTGTACTTCTGTCCATACAGTGCTGAGATTTATTCAGCCCTGTCGTACAGCACAGCCAGCCCGAAGACCTGAGTTTTCTTTGTTGCAGCTAAAGTTTCACTAAGCCCAGTATACAAAAGGTCCCCAACCCTCGGGCCGCGGTCCGGTCCTGGTCTGTAGCCTATTAGGAATGGGACCTTAAAGGAATTAACAACATGTGAACGGAGAGCTGCCAGAGTCTGTTGATGGCTGCAGTAAGGGGCATTGTGGTGCGTACTTAAGCGTTCTCTTTTTTTTTTTTTTAACAGCTTTATTTGAAATGTACAAAACGTACACTTCATTCATGGAAATGTACAGCAGCATGATGTGCTTTTCGGCACGGTGCGCTGAGATAAAATGCAGCATGTCGGCATTTTATCGCAGCACGGTGCAGTACAGCCATAGAGGCACAGTCGTTTCTTGTTTGTCCTTGCGGTGACAGACGTACACTATGTGAATTAGCCCCAGCAACACCAAACCCAACACCGTCCCCGTCCATGGAAAAATAGTTTTCCAGGAAACCGGTTCCTTTTACCAAAGATTGGGGAGCAGTGCAGTATATGGATAGCAGCGATGGATAGTACATGCTGATTTCTAAATGAATAAACTGCTCCAATCGCACTTTAATTTTGAGGGTGGCTACCCTGGCCCTACGTGGTCACACTGTACTGAGGAATGCAGCCACTTTCCTTGGCATTCTTCTGCAATAGACTACATTCCTACGTGGCACCGCTGGATGCATCCAGCATGTAGAATCAATGAAAAAATTCCATTTATATCAGCAGCGCCCCTGGAGGTTGTAATCCTAAAAAAAAAAAAAAAAAAGATTCTGTTCCTTTAAAGCAGGTTAACCAGCATATTGCTAGTGCTGTCTAATCCGTCCCTTTCTATGCTGTAAAATACCTGGTTGATCCTGCATGTTCCTGTGTCCCCCTATGTAAACTGACCACGGTAGTCATGGCTGCTGATCCATGATACTGTGGTCAGTTTATGTGCTTCCATCATCCCGCTGTGATAGAGTCTCTCCTCTCTCCCCCTCCCTCCCTGCCTGTCAGCTCCTAATGTGTGAGAAATCTCCTCCCTGCCCCTCCCCTCCTGCCGCAATAAGTAGTTGGCCGTAAAGTCAGAGAGTAGGATTACTGCCAGCCCCTCTGTTCTAATAAGGTATACTACACAGTGTAAATGTTTTTTTTTTTAATTATGCTGCTAAATACCTTATTTCATATTGCCTTTGTGCGGTCACTTGACCTCCCCCAATGTAAGGGCTACAGCGGAAGGGGCAGAGCGGACAGCACGGCAGTCATGTGACCTCCCAGCTGATGTCAGAGGGGAATCTCAGCCCCTCCTGCTGTAGCCCTTAGATCGGGGGAGGAGAGCAGCGGGAGGTCACATGATTGCACAGAGGTGATCTAAAATGAAGTATTTAGTGGCATCATTTAAAAAAAACAATTACACTGTGTAGAACACGTGGGGTCCCCCGCAAAATCCATACCAGACCCTTATCCGAGCATGCAGCCTGGCATGCCAGGAAAGGGGAGGGGACGAGTAACCGGCTCTTCACCCCTCCCCACCCCAAAGCACCTTGCTCCCATGTTGATGAGGACAAGGGCCTCTTTCCGACAACCCTGAGCGGTGGTTGTGGGGGTCTGCGGGCAGGGGGCTTATCGGAATCTGGAAGGGGAGGGGCAGGGAGGAGATTGCTCACACACTAGGAGCTGACAGGCAGGGAGGGAGGGGGAGGGAGGGGGAGAGAGGAGAGACTCTCTCACAGCGAGATGGCAGATACATCTCAAAATCCATACCAGACCTGAAGGGCCTGGTTTGGGACCCCAGATGCCGTTTTTTTCCCCATTTTGGCATGGAGTTTCCCCCCAAGATTCTCAGAGCGCAGTCGCATCCGACTTGTGATGCGACTTCCATTCAAATCAATGGGCTCCCATAGGGAACCATTGATTTTCAAAAAAAAAAATGTATAACGTGGCTTAACGCTGTATAGGCAACGTTAAGCAACGTTAATCAGCCATTAGCAGCGTTGGGCGTTTTTACAGCTTGACGCTGGAGCTCCAGAACGCACTGGTCCTGGAATTTTTTTGGAGCTGTAAAACGCCTTTGCCACTTGGAGCTCCTAAAAGTTCTATGTGTGCATGAGGCAATAGAATAACATGGATGGGCGTTTTGCAGTTGCAAAAAAAAAAAAACGCCTGATGCTGCTAACAGCAGCTGCAAAAACACCCTGTGCGCATGGGGCCTTACATTCCGGGCATGCTGGGTGTTCTGCCGAAGACTCCAATTCACCAAAATCTCCAACCACATCATTTCCAAGGACTCTCCAGCAGCAATCATTGCAGATTTTGACGACTTGGCTGTTTTCACAGAACACCGGCAGCATATACTGCGGTATACGATATAATGAGTGGACATTGTTAGTCCGCCTCTGAGGTGGCAACAACTTTTTTCCTCCTTAGCTGGTGTTCTGTGAAAACAGCCACCTCGTCCTGTACCGTAGTGTATACGTTGCCGGTATTCTGTGAAATCTGCCACCTCGTCCTGTACCGTAGTGTATACGTTGCCGGTATTCTGTGAAATCTGCCACCTTGTCCTATTCCGTAGTGTATATATACGTTGCCGGTATTTTGTGAAATCTGCCACCTCGTCCTATTCCGTAGTGTATACGTTGCCGGTATTCTGTGAAATCTGCCACCTCGTCCTGTACCGTAGTATATATGCTGCCGGTGTTCTGTGGAAACAGCCACCTCGTCCTGTACCGTAGTGTATACCTTGCCGGTGTTCTGTGAAATCTCCCACCTCGTCCTGTACCGTAGTGTATATGCTGCCGGTGTTCTGTGGAAACAGCCACCTCGTCCTGTACCGTAGTGTATACGCTGCCGGTGTTCTGTGGAAACAGCCACCTCGTCCTGTACCGTAGTGTATATGCTGCCGGTGTTCTGTGGAAACAGCCACCTTGTCCTGTACCGTAGTGTATATGCTGCCGGTGTTCTGTGAAAACAGCCACCTCGTCCTGTACCGTAGTGTATACCTTGCCGGTGTTCTGTGAAATCTCCCACCTCGTCCTGTACCGTAGTGTATATGCTGCCGGTGTTCTGTGAAAACAGCCACCTCGTCCTGTACTGTAGTGTATACCTTGCCGGTGTTCTGTGAAATCTCCCACCTCGTCCTGTACCGTAGTGTATATGCTGCCGGTGTTCTGTGGAAACAGCCAACTCGTCCTGTACCGTAGTATATACCTTGCCGGTGTTCTGTGAAATCTCCCACCTCGTCCTGTACCGTAGTGTATATGCTGCCGGTGTTCTGTGGAAACAGCCACCTCGTCTTGTACCGTAGTGTATACGCTGCCGGTGTTCTGTGGAAACAGCCACCTCGTCTTGTACCGTAGTGTATACGCTGCCGGTGTTCTGTGGAAACAGCCACCTTGTCCTGTACCGTAGTGTATATGCTGCCGGTGTTCTGTGGAAACAGCCACCTCGTCCTGTACCGTAGTGTATATGCTGCCGGTGTTCTGTGGAAACAGCCACCCCGTCCTGTACCGTAGTGTATACCTTGCCGGTGTTCTGTGAAATCTCCCACCTCGTCCTGTACCGTAGTGTATATGCTGCCGGTGTTCTGTGGAAACAGCCAACTCGTCTTGTACCGTAGTGTATACGCTGCCGGTGTTCTGTGGAAACAGCCACCTCGTCCTGTACCGTAGTGTATATGCTGCCGGTGTTCTGTGAAAACAGCCACCTCGTCCTGTACTGTAGTGTATACCTTGCCGGTGTTCTGTGAAATCTCCCACCTCGTCCTGTACCATAGTGTATATGCTGCCGGTGTTCTGTGGAAACAGCCACCTTGTCCTGTACCGTAGTGTATATGCTGCCGGTGTTCTGTGGAAACAGCCACCTCTTCTTGTACCGTAGTGTATACGCTGCCGGTGTTCTGTGGAAACAGCCACCTCGTCCTGTACCGTAGTGTATACGCTGCCGGTGTTCTGTGGAAACAGCCACCTCGTCCTGTACCGTAGTGTATACCTTGCTGGTGTTCTGTGAAATCTCCCACCTCGTCCTGTACCGTAGTGTATATGCTGCCGGTGTTCTGTGGAAACAGCCAACTCGTCCTGTACTGTAGTGTATACCTTGCCGGTGTTCTGTGAAATCTCCCACCTCGTCTTGTACCGTAGTGTATATGCTGCCGGTGTTCTGTGAAAACAGCCAACTCTTTGAAATTTGCAATTATTGCTATCGGAGAGTCACCAGAAGTGACGTGCTTGTAGATTTTGGCAAGTTGGAGTTTTTAGCAGAACACCAGGAATGCTAACTGTCACATTTGCTTGTAATCTAAACCAAACTGTCAAACCATCAATTGGCTGGTGATATAACTGATCACATGTGCAGCACCATGGCAGTTGCAGATCAAACTGAGGCTAAGGTGGCAGCTTCCTTGGCTGAAAAGCATAGAAGAGTTTAGTTCCACTTTAAGGGAAAATCCCCATTTTGCAAAAATGTGCAATTATTATTTTTTATTTTTTTTTGCATTTTGAGCAAAGCATTGCAACTATGATCATTGACTCTCAGGTGCAATGCACTGGCTCCTGCATACTCTTCCTCCAGCATCTGGCTCATACCGAGCTAGGAACCTTCTGCTATTTTCCCTCTATTGTACATAGTGGAATATCTATTTGGAACATGTCAAAATAAAGGAGATTTTATTGGATGTGTGACCAACCACTTCATTTTCCTTACATTGTAAAGCCTGTAAAGAACAGGGCCAGCACCTGCTAGTGTGCAGTGGAGGTGGTACAGAAGGAGACCGACCCTAAGCAGTGATTACTCTTTATGTGTAATGATGTTTTGGATAAAGTGAAGAACATTGGAATTCTGTACTGTCCTAGGCCTCTTTCACATGATTCAGGCAGTTATTCAGGCAGAGCTGATTGGATTCTCCAGTCTCTTCTTTGGAGTGGCGGGTATCAGTGGACACATGTCTGCTGACACCCGCTGCAATCCGATTTGATTCTGTCCGGCAAAAACAGACGGATGGGAGCCCTTTTCCCCATCCACCTGGCAGATTAGATGGCATCGGATGGAAACAGACAGGTGGTCCATTTCCAACCGATTGGCCCTTAGAAAAGAGCAGGCTGTGTCTGTGTCCGCTCTGCATAGTGGAGTGGACTCAGACCTGTCATCCGCCTGCTCAGCAGGGATCAGCGGAGAGATACCCCGCTGAGCAGGAGGATCTGCTTGGACGGATCAGCCTCACCTGAAAGGGGTCATAGGTAGTAGTAGTTAGTAGTAGGGAAGTAAAAATGTGGCTACCTTGATATATTTTAAGGTGCAAGCTTTTGAAAGTTTCTTTCTTCAGCCATTCCCTACCTTGGATAAACAGAGAATGGGTAAATCCTCTTGCATTTTTTGCTTTGTCTTAGCGTGAGAGATTTCCTTTCATATTCTTTCCCAGAGACAGTTAGTTCATAAAGGGAGGGGAAACCTCTTCAAAATGAGGGGAAATCCCTTCTTAGACAGTTGTCACTGGACCCCGTGCCACCATTGGGAGATTTCCCTTCACTTTCTGTCCCAGATACAATGGTCGCCAAGACAAATAAAAAGGGTATATCTGCACAGTGAGAACGCAGATGGCAAAGAACCCGCACATCTGTTCTAAGGGCTCTTTCACACGGTCCATAGGCTGATCCGTAGGCGGATCGGTGCTGCTCAGCGGGGATCGATCCGCCGATCCCTGCTGAGCCGGCGGATGACAGCTCCGTCTCCGCTTGCAGTGCGGAGAGGGAGGTGTCACAGCCCCCGCTGCTCTCTATGGGGGATCGGATGAGAGCGGACCGCTTGTCCGCTCTCATCCGATCCCTGAACGGATGGAAAAATAGGGTTTCCATCCGTCCAGATTTCACGGACAGGATCGGATGCGGATGGCAGCGGGTGTCAGCGGAGGTGTCTCCGCTGACACCCGCTGCCCCATAGAGCTGCATGGAGGATCCGATCAGATCCGCCTAAGAAACTGACAGGCGGATCTGATCGGATCACCCGTGTGAAAGAGCCCTTACCCTTTCCTACTCTATCCAGAAGGCTAGGGTCACATTTTTGCGGGAGCATGTGTAAATCACATGTGCTCCCACATGCAGCCGCACTCGCAACGCACTGCTTTTAAGAAAATGTGGGGGTGCGGTTAACTCCTAGTTAACTCCTGGTCCTGCTGATAGGCTATTAATGCTCCAGGCCCTGTGGGATGGCAGCTGGGGGTATGGCAATTTTATCCTAACAGTGAGTGAAGACACATCTACTCTACTGTCAATGAAAAAAATGGGCTTGCACCATTTGTTTTTTAACAAATCATACCATAACACACAGATGGTTGATATCTATACACTGCGGTGCATAAAAAATATAAGTGCATTGTGGTATATGCTGGGTATTTGTGTTGGCTTCCATTGCAAAACATTTTCCACATGTTATAGTAACATGTAACTGTGTGAAATGGGCATTTTGTAGAATAAATGTTGTATCCTTGTTTTCTTTTCTGGAGTGTGGCGATCTTTTCTGTTTGCTCTTGTCATTTCCTGTCTACCCTTTCTTTGGAAATACTTCCTTATGGAACTTTATTAAAGAGAACGTAAACTCTAAAATATTATTTGTATCTATATGTAAGCCTATAATCAGTGTTGGGGGTAACTAGTTACAAAGTAACTGATTACAGTAACTACATTACTTTTTTTGGTAACGAAGTAATGTAACTAGTTACAATACTAATATTGGTAACTACACTATTTTACTAGGCTATAGGAGGTAACTACTCTACTTTACTAGGCTATAGGAGGTAACTACACTACTTTACTAGGCTATAGGAGGTAACTACACTACTTTACTAGGCTATAGGAGGTAACTACACTACTTTACTAGGCTATAGGAGGTAACTACACTACTTTACTAGACTATAGGAGGTAACTACACTACTTTACTAGGCTATAGGAGGTAACTACACTACTTTACTAGACTATAGGAGGTAACTACACTACTTTACTAGGCTATAGGAGGTAACTACACTACTTTACTAGGCTATAGGAGGTAACTACACTACTTTACTAGGCTATAGGAGGTAACTACACTACTTTACTAGGCTATAGGAGGTAACTACTCTACTTTACTAGACTATAGGAGGTAACTACACTACTTTACTAGGCTATAGGAGGTAACTACACTACTTTACTAGACTATAGGAAGTAACTACACTACTTTACTAGGCTATAGGAGGTAACTACACTACTTTACTAGGCTATAGGAGGTAACTACTCTACTTTACTAGGCTATAGGAGGTAACTACTCTACTTTACTAGACTATAGGAGGTAACTACACTACTTTACTAGACTATAGGAGGTAACTACACTACTTTACTAGGCTATAGGAGGTAACTACACTACTTTACTAGACTATAGGAGGTAACTACACTACTTTACTAGGCTATAGGAGGTAACTACACTACTTTACTAGACTATAGGAAGTAACTACACTAATTTACTAGGCTATAGGAGGTAACTACACTACTTTACTAGGCTATAGGAGGTAACTACTCTACTTTACTAGACTATAGGAGGTAACTACTCTACTTTACTAGGCTATAGGAGGTAACTACACTACTTTACTAGGCTATAGGAGGTAACTACACTACTTTACTAGGCTATAGGAGGTAACTACTCTACTTTACTAGACTATAGGAGGTAACTACACTACTTTACTAGACTATAGGAGGTAACTACACTACTTTACTAGGCTATAGGAGGTAACTACACTACTTTACTAGACTATAGGAGGTAACTACACTACTTTACTAGGCTATAGGAGGTAACTACACTACTTTACTAGACTATAGGAGGTAACTACACTACTTTACTAGGCTATAGGAGGTAACTACACTACTTTACTAGGCTATAGGAGGTAACTACACTACTTTACTAGGCTATAGGAGGTAACTACACTACTTTACTAGGCTATAGGAGGTAACTACACTACTTTACTAGACTATAGGAGGTAACTACACTACTTTACTAGGCTATAGGAGGTAACTACACTACTTTACTAGGCTATAGGAGGTAACTACACTACTTTACTAGACTATAGGAGGTAACTACACTACTTTACTAGGCTATAGGAGGTAACTACACTACTTTACTAGACTATAGGAGGTAACTACACTACTTTACTAGACTATAGGAGGTAACTACACTACTTTACTAGGCTATAGGAGGTAACTACACTACTTTACTAGACTATAGGAGGTAACTACACTACTTTACTAGGCTATAGGAGGTAACTACACTACTTTACTAGACTATAGGAGGTAACTACACTACTTTACTAGGCTATAGGAGGTAACTACACTACTTTACTAGGCTATAGGAGGTAACTACACTACTTTACTAGGCTATAGGAGGTAACTACTCTACTTTACTAGACTATAGGAGGTAACTACTCTACTTTACTAGGCTATAGGAGGTAACTACACTACTTTACTAGGCTATAGGAGGTAACTACTCTACTAGACTATAGGAGGTAACTACACTACTTTACTAGGCTATAGGAGGTAACTACTCTACTTTACTAGACTATAGGAGGTAACTACACTACTTTACTAGGCTATAGGAGGTAACTACACTACTTTACTAGGCTATAGGAAGTAACTACACTACTTTACTAGACTATAGGAGGTAACTACACTACTTTACTAGGCTATAGGAGGTAACTACACTACTTTACTAGACTATAGGAGGTAACTACACTACTTTACTAGGCTATAGGAGGTAACTACACTACTTTACTAGACTATAGGAGGTAACTACACTACTTTACTAGGCTATAGGAGGTAACTACACTACTTTACTAGACTATAGGAGGTAACTACACTACTTTACTAGGCTATAGGAGGTAACTACACTACTTTACTAGACTATAGGAGGTAACTACACTACTTTACTAGGCTATAGGAGCGCGCTTTCCTGCGTTACCCAAGCCGTGCGATACAATCGTTTTTTCGAAGAATAGAGAGGGATGAAGTTTATGAATTTTTGTTGCCCTTTATGTTTTATTCTGTTTTTTCAGGTTTTGTTCTCATGTTTCCCAAAGCCTGTGTTTATACAATAAACTCTATGCAGAAAGAGTGTCATGTATCTTCTTCTACACGGTCAATTAAGAAAGAGGAAAGTAAAATAATAAGTAGTGAAGTTACTTTTCAAATGCAGTAACTAGTAAAGTAATCTCATTACAATTTACAGAAGTAACTAGTTACATTTTTTGAGTAACTACCCCAACACTGCCTATATTAAGGCTTACCTATAGGTACTGTAAATATCTCTAACATGCACCGTTTAGGAGATATTTAGTATACATGCAGCCGATGACGTCATCGGCGCATGTGCTCTGAAGGAACGGCGCAGGAGTGACGTGTAACAGCTGGAGTCCGCAGACCCCGGACGGAAGACAGGAGAAGATGGGTGCGGCCTGCAGTGGGGACAAAGCAACGGTCAAGGGCTTCATTTGCAGGTAAGTTTCACATAATGTGCTTGTATACGTTGCATACTAGCACATTATCAAGGGCTTCGTTTGCAGGTAAGTTTCACATAATGTGGTGGATACGTTGCATACTAGCACATTATCAAGGGCTTCGTTTGCAGGTAAGTTTCACATAATGTGCTTGTATACGTTGCATACTAGCACATTATCAAGGGCTTCGTTTGCAGGTAAGTTTCACATAGTGTGCTTGTATACGTTGCATACTAGCACATTATGGCTTTAACTTGCAGGTCATAAAAAAAAAAAAACTGCCAGTTTACTTCCTCTTTAACAGTTTTAGGCCTCATTCACATGGGTGTATCTTTGCATACACCTGTGCAAAGGGACTTCTTTGCTCGCACGGGATGGAAAGGTGTTCAGTGCATCCATGTGGAGGCAGTCCTGTTCATGTCTATTGGGCTGCAGAGGCTGCATGGACACAGCCACTGGTTCCATTTGACACCCGTGTGAGTGCAGGTGTATGTGCCTGAACATTAGCCAATCAGGCTCGGTTCACACTAGCGCAGCTTCAGAGTTGCCCCACTTTGGAGCTGCGCCGCACAGCGTGACTTCATGGCGACTTTCAAATAACTTCTTTAACAGAAGTCAATGTAAATCGCTCTGAAGTTGCCCCCAAGTAGTGCAGGAACCTTTTTCCGAGTAAAGCTGGCCATACACTGTTGAAATTGGTGTCTGATGAAATGGCCAGGATCCACTCAGGACCCTGTTAGCCGCCTCCCATATGACTTCCCCCATTTAAAAATACGAAAGGAGGTAGGTGGAAAATTGTTAGCTGAACAGTGGCTGCTTCAAATTAAATGCAGCCAATGTTTGAGCCGATGGTGCTGGCTGTAAAAATACAAGAGACGCAGCTTGAGCTTATTCCAGTCTATATGTGTATGGCCAGCTTCCTATGGGGGCACTTGCAGAAAAGGTGGAGCCAGGAGCACCAGGGGGGGACCCAGAACAGGCTAATTGGGGTTGCTCTGTGCAAAACCATTGCACAGAGCTGGTAAGTGTATGTTTGTTATTTAAAAAACATTACTAAAGAAGAAGTCTTCTACTGGACATACACTATACGAAAAATCGTTCTAACTTATTTTTGAATAACGAACACTCGGCCATAAGAGCAACCCATTTTGCCATCATGTGACGACTGAATTTTGATCGATAAGACGTTCAAAAGATATAAGTGAATCTGTTTTTTGTTCGTTTTGTGACATATGCCTAGGACAAACAGTTTGGTCGAGAAACACATTAACCTTTCAATTTATTGTTCGTTAGACAGAAATTTTCCAAATTTGTCCTTCATTTTTGTAGCTTAAAAACGTCACAACCGATTACCGATTTGTGCCCAAAAACTGGCAGAAAATGGAACGAAATGTCCAAATGACAGATTTTCAAGCGATTTTTCATATAGTTTATGGCCAGCATTACAATGACTTTAAAGTGGTACTAAGCACACACTGTTTAATTGACATTACCCCTTCTGTTTCTGTATGTGGATGATGGCACTGTAATTATTTTAATAACAAGTACCTTTTTTCTAATTGATATACAGCTGTCACATGACCCAGCTCTCTCCCAGCCTGTCTGCAGAGAAACAAAAGCAGGAGGAGTTTCTAGTCCTTTGCTGCTGGTCACATGTTGAAAAAAAAAAAAAAAAAAAAACGGCTTTTGGAAAATAGAGTGAAAATAAAAATATGAATAAACTGTTTTGAGTCATCATACAAATATATAATTGAAATCAAATCTTTATTATTTTGTGAATATTTGCCAGTCACAGGCTGCGTCACACCCCTCCAGCCTGTGTCTTAGGCTCCATTCACACCAATGTGTCTTCTTATGCTTTTTGCAGAAATGCAGAACATTTATTTTAACATTGGTTCCTACGAAACATGTTCACATCAGTGCATTTTTGTGCCTCTGCATTTTTGGAAAGGGTCAGGGACTTTTTTAAATGCAAAAAGGTGCTTTTTGCATTTTTGGTTCAAAAGACTTAAATGGAGAAGTTGCAGAAAAGCATGTAGTGTGTTTTTACTGGGTTTTACTGCGATTTGCAGTTTTTAATCTGCCCAACAACAAATTTGCCAAAAAAAGGCATAAAAAACGCAAATCGCTGCAAAATTTCAGTTAAAACCACGCAAAGGCACTTCAGAAATGCTCAAAAGCAAACGTCATAGGTGTTAATGGAGACTTAGAATAAGAGGGAGGTGAAGCCTCCAATAACCTACTTGTAATATCCAACCCCCATTGTGTTTACCTGATTAGTGGGCATGGAGGAGGAGGGAGGAAGTGGGCTGTCATTTACCATTGTGTATACGCCCACATGTGTGACTCTATAGTCACATGGGCTCCTCAGGTGTGATAGGGAGGAAATGCCCAGCATAGAAACTCACTGAAAACTGAGCATGTGCAGAGTTGCCACCACAGCTGCAAAATCCCTAGCTAAATTGGGGACGTGGACAGAAGGGGGAGATAGAGAGCAGCAGGATCAACCAGGTTTTTTGCAGAATACAGTAAATAATCTGATAGTGACTGAGTGAATGTGAAGAGCATGTAATACACCATTTATTGATAGTGTTTATGATGTGGTTTTAGTGACACTTTAAGGCTTTATTCACACTCGTGTGAATTGTCATCGACAACAAGGCGCAGCCCATTCTTTTCAATGGCCCCCATTCAAATCAGTGCAACTTAAAGTGATTGTAAATCACCTTGTAAAACAACCCATTCAGTTTAAAATAGAAATGAACGGCAAAACAGTTTTGTATAGATAGAAAAAAAAATACATTATAAATACTTTTTCCATTTTATAAAAGTGATCACATTCCATCTGTTCTCAGCTGCATAAGAGCTGGGGGAGGAGAAGCAGCAGCACACTGATCTTGCCAGTGAATAGCTGTGTAGCAGGGGCGTGTCAGGACAAGCCTGATCATTGGAGAGTACACTGAGTTCTCAGCATAGATAGAGAACCAACCACAGTGTGTTCTCCTGCTTAGTGTGGTCAGTTTTTAATAGGAAAACAGAGGGGCTGGCAGGAACACCAGGGATTTCATGTAAAGGAAGCATTAAAAAGAGAAAAGGATATTTTCTCATACAAGTACATAGTACAGCAGGCATATATCAAGAATATAGTTTTTGGGTAACAAACGCTTTAAAGTTGCAGCGAGTTTGAGAAAGTGCCTGTGCTACTTTGGTGCGACTTTTGATGTGATTTTGGTCCATAGAATGTAAAGTCAGATCAAAGTCACACCAAAGGATGCATCAAAGTCACACTCCAAAGTGGCACTGGAAATTGTTAATGTAAATGGAGCCTAAAAGAACTGAGGGTTTAAGTCAGCAGTTCTGGCCTCAGTCTGGCTTTGCATGTGGCATGCTTGCTCTGGTTCATTGACTCAGAAAGTATTGAAGACAGAGACAGCCAGGCAACTGGTATTTGTAGGTCAGCAAAGGCAATGTGTTTCCTAAAAAAGAAGCCCATGCAGTGGGAAAGCTGCAGATTATTGCCCCAAAAGTCAGGCAGTACGGCCTATTGGTATTTCAATCAATGGATTGTAACCAGTGGGTTCATTTTACCTTGGGAGAATGTAGGAAAATGCAGGAAAGCAGCTCTCTCCTGAATAAAATAATCCTTCCTTTCTCCAGACTTTCACCCTGGACCCACCCTGGAATTTTGCTCACTGCAGCTGCTTGTGTTGTTTACTCACAGCGGCTGCAGAAGAGCTCCTTGGAGGCATCGGCTGTAATAAGATCCATGCCCTGACTATGGCTGGACAACTTGCCTAATCAATCAGGAGCTTCTCTCCTGCATTATTATTTTTATAGAGTGAGATTCACCATTTCTTATAACAATTGCTGAGGATGCAAATTCTAGTCCCTCGTTAAAAACTCGCAGATACTCCAGCACTATATGTTGATTTCTTTTATTTCTTATTCATATGACCTTTGTATTCGGAATAACTTGCTGTGTATGCTACTGTCACCACTTTTTCTGGGTGCCATACTAATATCCAGGGAAATCTCTGACATTAAGTTGGTTGGGGGTCCTTTTAAAGGCTTTGCCTAGGAATTTAGGATGTGAATCGGGTACATTGATGGTGAGTGTAATCATCAAACTCCAATTTGGGGATTGCTTGTTCACCTAGAGAGGTAAAAGCTTTTATTGTATTTGAAGGGGTTTTGCATATTGCAGGATAGACATATTGTATATGAAGGGGTTCCTATCAAAGCCTGAGTTTCTCATTGTGTGTTCTTATTGTGTTCTCTTGCAGTTGCAATGGCAAATGTGAGCCCAGAGCTGGACAACATGGAGGTACAGACGCCCCAGAATAACAACAATCGCTGGGATCAGGCTGAACATGTGTGGGACGAGCCGACGGCCTCTGGAAAACTCTTTGAGTGCTCCCGGATTAAAGCTTTGGCTGGTAAGAGTTTATGTATTACACAATTTGATATCTCTACATGTTTCTGGACGTGAAGCAGAAAAGGCAACGTGAAATCGAGCGAGAGGAGTAGAAAGCGATAGGGTTGTATTTACCACTCTAATCCCATCCTTTACTCGTTGTTATTGCATCAATTATTAATACGGACTTTGCTGGATCACATAAGCCTATGGTGTCATTGTTAAGTGCGGGCCATAGCCAGGCAAAAGTCTGTATCGTTTTTACCTGGCTATGCACAATTACATTGATATTTCTTGCTTTGTTAACCCCTTGATTTCCCCTTAATGTTAACCCCTTCCCAGCCTGTGTCATTAGTACAGTGTACAGTATTATCACTGATCACTGTATTAGTGTCACTAGCGACATCAGTGTCAGTCAGTTAGGGGCCCTCCCAGCCAGTGTCTGTTAAGGCCCGTACACACGTAGCGATTGTCGGCCATAAATATTCGGCCGCCGAACGATTGGCCGATTGTCGCTTGTTAGTATGATGCTTCCGACAACCGACTCCGACTTTTCGGCCGAACAGAATCGGGTGTGCAGGCTATAAAATTTTTGTTGGCCGTCACCAGAACGGCCGATTGTTCGCCAGTCAGTACAGAATTCGGCCGACTAACAGCAGATGAGCAAGACTGGGCATGCTCAGAGAAGAAAAAACACACGGAAAGGTAACCATCACATGACATCACTTCTGCAGTCGGCTGTTGTTGGCCGACAAAATTCGTGTGCAGTCTTTAGCACTTTTCAACCGACAGGACAGCACCGGACAAAAGACGGCCGATCGTTCGGCCGACATTCGGTACGTGTGTACGGGGCTTAAGCGACAGATTGCCTGCCACACTATTACAGTCACACTATAGTTACATAGTTGGTAAAGACACCAGTCCATCCAGTTCAACCTGTGGTGTGAGTGAGTTTATGTCAATAGTAATTCCCATATCCCTGTATGTTGCAATCATTAGGGTGCCCATCTATTTGTTTTTTTAAATATTTACGCTCCCTGCAGATACCCCTGCTTGTGGAAGGGAATTCCACACCCTTATTACTCTGACAGTAATGAACCCTCTATGCATTCTAAAGCGGAGTTCCACCCATTTTTGTGTTTATTAAAAGCAGCTACAAAAAGTGTAGCTGCTGTCTTTTAATAAACACACACTCACCTGTTCCACGGTCCAGCGATGCAGCCGGGGGGAGCCTTGGTTCTCTCCCTCTTCTCCCCGTGGCGCTGGAATCTCTAGTGTGGGCACCCGACTGTGACAGCTTGCGGCTTCACAGCTGGGTGCGCACTGCACGTGCGTGAGTCACGCTGCGTGTCCTGATATTTTTTATAACAGAAAGTAGAAAATATTGGATTTTCTTTCCACAATTTTCGGTCTTTTTTAGTTTAAATAATAGTAAATAAAAAACCCAGCAGTAATCAAATTAACACCAAAAGAAAGCTCTATTTGTGTCAAAAAATGATTTAACTTTCATTTATATACAGTGTTGCATGACCACGTAATTGCCAGTTAAAGTGGATGTAAACCCCATTCACCTGGGCACATATGTATATCTGTAGTGTTTGCTTATCTCTCTCCAAAGCCCTAAGTCCCTTGTCGATCTGCTGCTCCGTTCCTCTGTTTTCAGCATGATAACTCCTGACAAGTTCTCCAACACAGAAGTTAAAAGCAGCTGGAAATTTGTGTCGGGTGGGTGCTTAGAGAGAGATTAGCAGGAAGCTGGTCTATTCACTGCACAGCTCGGCATGTTTCTTCCTTCCTCTGCCTATGTGGAGGAAGGTCTGTGCTTTTCCTTCAATCAGCTGTCACACAGTGTATGCCAAGACTCCACACCCAGTGCTGGAACAGAAAAAAAAAATTCTAACACGATGTCCACTCTCTAAACAGTGTAGAAAGCTGAAGACACCAGATATACAAATAGAACTTATGTAGGGAGATTTATTTAATCTCTGTGTATCATCTGAGGCTATTCATTTAACTGGGTATATGTGAGGGTTTACATCTACTTTAAAGTAACCCAGTTCCATATCGCAGAAATGCTCTGGACGTGAAGGGGGTAAAACCTTCCTAAGGTCAAGTGGTTAAAGAGACTCTGTCACCTTGATTAGTCATTGCACAGTTATGTTGTGTAAAATGTGCCCCCCTATGGACCCACTGATACCTCTTCAGCACTTCTCCATCACTCCTTTTCCTGTCCCAAAATACCTGGTGCTTGCATGATGCAGTGCTCAAGAGGGAATGATGTCATTGCTCCTTCTAAGTTCTGACACCAGTAAACATCAGGTATTTTTATGCACTGTCAATTGCCCTGAAAATGCAGTAACAAAAGGGGAAATTTACTAAAACTGAAGCTTGCAAAATCTTGTGCATAAAAACTAATCCGCCTTCAGGTTTAAGTCCCAGTTCACACATATGCGATGACAGACATCGCATGTGATTCAGAGTGTACTGCTCTTAAAATCACATGCAATGTCTGTGCGATGCAAATTCAGCCATACAGATTGCATGGCTGGATTCGCATCGGATTCGGACACAACACGCACAGGACACTTTTTGGGTCCGCACCAGAATCGGATCGCATTGTGGTTCACACCAATGCGATCCGATTCATGTCCGAACTGACAGTTTGCACTGCGATATGCGAACTGATCTGGGGGTGTCGTTAACTTTGTATTGACACCCCCAACGATTCGCATATGGCAGTGTGAACTGCCTGCGATTTGAATGCGATGCGGGAACTCGTAGTGGATTTGCAGGGTTCCCGCATCGCATATACAGTATGTGAACTGGCACTTATTGTCAAAGCGTAATTGAAGAAGCTAAAGTTAGAAGCTGATTGGCTGCTATCCAACATTGTACCAGATTCTGAGTGCTCCAGTTTTAATAAATCTCCCCCAAAGTCTCTTAAGCCGGCCATACACTAGCCGAAAAATCGTTCGCACTCATTTTTGAAAAACCAAAAATGGGCCGTGAGAGCAGACGATCGTGCCATCATGTAATGACCGAATTTCGAACGATAAATCGTTCAACGGACATAAATTAATCCGATTTTGGTTCAGTTTGTCACTTATGCCTAGTGCAAACAGTTCGGCTGAGAAACCCATTAAAGAGGAAGTAAACCCTCCTCAGGAAGTTGTACCTATAGGTAAGCCTATGATAAAGCTTACCTATAGGTACTGTAAATATCTCCTAAACATGTACCGTTTAGGAGATATTTACCTTTAATGCAGCCAGTGACGTCACTGGCGCATGCGCTCTGAAGGAACGGCAGATCGTGCCGTTCCTTCAGAGCCCCGTGCCGTGACCGTCGGCTCCCGCGCGCGTGCGCGGGAGTGACGTCACCGCGGCTCCGGCCAATCAGATGGCCGGATGCCGCGATCCCGGAAGACGGGCGACTATACATGTCGCCCGTCATACAGGTAAGCGGACGGCACGGCGGGGCTCATTCTAAGGTAAGTATTTCATAATGAGCTAGTATGCGATGCATACTAGCTCATTATGGGTTTCTCTTTCAGGATGTAAAGAAGAGAAAATTTTTTTTTCTCGGTGTACAACCTCTTTAACCTTTCAATTTATCGTTCGTTCGGCAGAATTTTCTAAACTGTTCCTTAGATTTTTCGGCTCTGAAAAGTTAAAGCCGATTTTCTATTTGTGCCCATTAACTGGATGAAAAACGAACGAACGGACCAAACAACAGATTTTTTCGGCTAGTGTATGGCCAGCAGCATTAGTCTCACTTTTGCCACACCTACCTCCTCCCCACTTTCCAACCCCATTCACAGTCCAAACCCTATCTAGGTTTGTAGTTAAAAGAATCTCTGCGTTTGCATGTCCAGGTTGCACTTCTGTTGCGACCATTACATTGTAATTCCGCTCTACTTTCCAATTTCTGTTTGTTATTATAGAAAAAGCACCTCAAGGTATTTTGGGAACAGAGCCAGGAAGTATGGTAAGAAGAGCTTGTCGCTGGAGTCCTTAGGGGTATACGAAGTCAGCCCACTAGACTGCTTCTATAGGAAAAGTGTCACTTTAAGGAACATTGACCCTTTAAAAAACAATATTTTTTATAACGATACATGTTATTTATTATTAGAAATGGTAAATTTCACAGAGTGTTTCCTCCATAGATGAACGTGATGCTGTTCAGAAGAAAACATTCACCAAGTGGATGAATTCTCATCTCTCTAAAGTACCATGTCGTGTCAATGACCTGTACAGTGATCTGCGGGATGGTTACATCATCACCAAACTTCTGGAGGTGCTGTCTGGAGAACAACTGGTAAGGGCACAGCACTGTGTACACTGAATGTACATCAACAGTAACATGATTTTGGATGGAATGGGGGAAATATAATCAAATACAATGACTTCTGTACAGCCAGCATGGTGGGAAAACTTTAGAGGTTTCCTGCCTAAACAAGGTGATTTGGTTGGATCAGGTGATGATTGTTATATCTATGGCTACTAATATTAGTGCAGACCTCTTTAAATGATCATTTTTGGGTGGTAGAGGATCTGGCCATGTTGGGATTTCACTGTGTCTCCTCATTGCATAGAGTAAAGCCCCGTACACACGATAAGAAAATCTGTAGGGAAAATTCGTCCGACGACCGAACTGCCGATTTTCGGATTGTTAGTATGGTGCTTTCGACAGCCGACTCCGACTTTTCGGCTGACAAAATCCTGATGTGCAGGCTATAAAATTTTTGTCATCCATAATACAACGTCCGATTTTCGTCTCATTAGTACAGATTTCGACGGAAAAAAATCTTAAGAGCAAGACTAGGCATGCTCAGAGACGAAAGAACACATACAAAGCAATCCAACACATGACATCACTTCTGAAGTAGAATTCTGTCGTACGGGAAAATTCCTATGAAAATAACCTCTTCACTTTCCACATCAGACTAGCATGCCACAAAAAATGGACGACAGATCGCTTGATAATCTGATCGTGTGTATGAGGCTTAACATGTTTGGGCTGAATACGTATGTCTGTATACATATGTCTTTAAAACCAAAAAAAAGGAAAAAAAATTGTTCATTTTTTTGCAATGTACCCGCATGTCCAATCCCCTTCTATATTTTATTTATCAACTAGTCAGATATAATTTTATCAATGCCAGATCAGTAAAAAAAAAAATCCACACTCTATTGAGTAAAGCCGGCTATAGGTGGTTCGAATCTTGGCCATTTCAGCACGAACCGGCAGAGGTTTGAACCATGTATGGGCTGGCTGAATGTACCCAAGTTGATCGATTGATCAACATGGGTTCAACCAGCCTGTTGGATTTTACATGCGATTATTGCTAGAGGCTGTTACAGCGGCATTAAAATACAATGGCTCCTCAGGAGAGATTCCCCCATCAACACTGACTGTGTTGATAGGGGAATTGAGCGATTCTTCTTTCCTGCAACCTGTGGTTGCAGGAAAGAAAATCGCTCCGTCTATGGCCGGCTTAAAGTATTCTTATATCAGGGGCTTAGTATTCTCCGCCTGCAGCCTAACCCTCATAATAGAGAGAAGTATTGGGTTCAAAGACTTGGGGAAGTAGTCCTCTTTATACAGTGACATCTAGTATCTATCTCCAGCCTAAACCTACCCGGGGCCGGATGAGAATTCACTCTCTGGAGAATGTGGACAAAGCTCTCCAGTTTCTCAAGGAGCAGCGGGTCCATCTAGAGAACGTGGGCTCACATGATATCGTAGACGGCAATCACCGGCTTACCCTGGGCCTTATCTGGACTATTATCCTCCGTTTCCAGGTATTATATGCCATCCACAGTCACATGACAGCTTTAAGACATTGCTTTAGATATCAGTATTAGTTTTATTCCACTACTGTATTTAAAAAGACTGAAGTGCATGTAATGTATAATTCCGCAGATGTGTTGGATGGATGTGTGGGATTAATGAGTGCTTCTTATTCACCTCTGACATTGGCTGGCGCTAGGCCTGATGCTATTCTTTCAGCTGCTTCTCATTCTGTCACCTGCTGGGTAAAGCTGAAGTGTGGAAGCATGAACTTCATCCATGGCGTTCTGTCTGTCTTCTGTTAGATTGATGGTGGCAAGGTATTAGCAATGGTGATACTTGTAAATCTAATTTGTAGCTTAAAATATAATTTCATTATTTGACCAAAAGCAGCATCAATCTCATATCCATGTGTGATCGAAGCAGACATTACCTGGCTGACCAGGGGCTGGTTGGGTTCTTCTGGCAATTGTTTTCTTTAAAACTAGGCCAATCCAAAGGGTGTCTGGACTGTACATAAACATTCATACTTAGCCGATACAAATGTACAAACATCATGGGGGGAATTAACAAAGGGAATTATGTGCCTCTTCTGCGGTTTATAGCCTGCCTGCTCACAAGTTTTTGTAAAATGCCTTCAGTTTCCCTTTAAAACACATAAAAAAAAAAGCACAGCAAAATAAACATTCCCCGGTAAGTTATTTGTGAAAATTTTAACCCCAGCACTTGCAGTTTTACAATATTCAATCCTGCTGGCTCCTGCTCTCTCAGCGCTGCTTCCCTGAACGTCTGGCCTTCACAAGACAGAGTGAACAGTGCAGTATGTTGGCTTGGAGAAGGGACTCTAGTCCTTGTATACAAGGATGGCTTCATAGGACATTGCAAGGGAAAGGAGCCACCGTGAAACAGGAACCCTGGAGCAGTGGCATGGTACCATCTAAGGACCCTTTCACACGGGCTTTCTAATCCGGTCCACCTGTCAATTTTTCAGGCAGACCTGATCAGATGCTCCATGTACCTCTATGGAGCAGCGGATGTCAGCGGAGGCATGTCTGCTGACACCCGCTACTATCTGATCTGATCCTGTCCGTGAAATCCAGACCGATGGAAACCCTATTTTCCATCCGTCTGGAGGATCAGATCGGAAAGGATCAGATGAAAACGGACAAGCGGTGTGTGGCATAGGAGGGTTGGGGGAGGGATGCTTAAAGGGAAAATTCCCGTTTTAGATGGAGCTCAAACTTGAAAATAAACAAGGGTCAAGATAGAGATTGTCCCTCCGCCAAATTAACAGTGTTGTAAGATGATTTCTATGTGTTTTTTTTTTTTTTTCTGTGCTGTGCCAAATCGTGTTAAAAGTGCTATGTGAGAGTTCATTTAAATGTCTTATCACAATCACTTACCCCAAAATATGAAGTACTTGCACCAAGTTAAAAACAGTTCTAAATTATACAGTTACCAGAGTGTTGTAAATACAGTAATGAGGAGCACTGCAGTAATGAGAGGAGTGGGGGATAGGTATGAATGGCCAGCGAGGTGTAGCAATGCAGGAAAGAGAGGAAAAAGGTTACATTTTAGGATGATCCCAGTGGAAGATTACCTCCAGTTTGCTTTAAAATCTTGATGCATCCCAGAGTGAGCACGCTAAGATCACCACCATGCAACAAATTACTGAATTGATGTGCTCTATATTTATCAATTTGTCACAAGGAAGTTCTAACTAAGCAGGTGTAAAGAAATTGGCACTATTTTCGGTGTGCACCAGCCTTTGTTAATTCCCCCCCCCCCCCTCCACTTTGCATGCACATGTGACCAACTATGACACCAGCCATTTGAGGCCTTCAACCTCTTGACACCAGCCTTACACATATTTGCAGCTCCACAGAGGTGGGCTATTAATGCCAGGCTGTTGCATATAAGTGTCCATTTATGTGCACTCATTCCGCGCTCCCAGCATAGTGACTGAGCAGTCACTGACAGCCTCTGGTGGGTTTTTTCGATCTGGAATCAAGGATGAGCTCTCAGTCGTTTCATCACTGTGATAGCCTATCAAAGCAATCACTTTTTGGAAAGCTTGACTTCCAGCTTACAGCTTTAGGTACCAAATAAAGGGCTGGTGGCAAGACGTTAAAGATTGGTTTAGAGATGACCTAAGCTGTCAGGTAATTATGAACAAATCTCCCCAGAGACATGCTTCGAATGCAGCATACACTGCGCATGCGCTAGCGGGCAGGATGTAAATGAAAACACTGCAGAACATAACATTAGTATGTTTGGTTAAGGATTCATTAATATCTTTTGGATACTTTTAATATGAGCTTTTTTGGGGAAAATTGGTTGGCTTTGTTCCTTTTTAATCAGAGGAGCTTTGTAAAGCAGAGCTCCAGGCAAACAATTAGATGCACAGTTCAAATACCCCCCCCCCCCCCCCCAGAAGCTATAGGTGCTGCATACAGCTGCCACATAGCCATGAACTGCTGTATGTGGGTATACACCGGTACTTGTGTAAACACTTGCATGTGTAGAGATGTAAAACTTCAAGCACAGGTTTACACAGGTACCCGCAGATTCCTGCATACAGCCACTCATGTCTATGGGGTGGCTGTAGGCAGCACCTGTAGCTTTGGTTGGGGAAATACCTGTTTAATTTATTCATAAATGATCTAGAGCAGGGGATATCGAGCACAATCTCAGTATTTCCGGATGATACTAAACTAAGCATGCCAATATCTTCTATGCAGGATGTGGAAACCTTACAAGCGGACCTGAACAAAATAACGGGGTGGGCAACTACATGGCAGATGAGGTTTAATGTTGAGAAATGTAAAGTAATGCACTTGGGCGTCAGAAACATGAAAGCAAGTTACTCACTAGGGGGGAACCTCTGGGTGAATCGAAGATGGAAAAGGACCTGGGGGTACTGGTAGACAACAGGCTTGGCAGTGGCATGCAATGCCAAGCAGCTGCAAGCAAAGCCAACAGAATACTGGGATGTATAAAAAAGAGGATTCACTCCAGAAATAAAGAGATTATTCTCCCACTATACAAGACTCTGGTCCGACCACAGCTGGAGTATGCTGTCCAGTTCTGGGCACCGGTCCTCAGGAAGGATGTGCTGGAACTGGAGAGAGTCCAGAGAAGGGCAACAAAAATAATTAGGGGAATGGAGGGCATCGGCTATGAGGAAAGACTGCAAGCACTGAACTTATTTTCACTGGAGAAGAGACGCTTGAGGGGGGATATGATATCAATGTACAAATACTGCACTGGTGACCATAGCATAAGGAACAAACTTTTCAGAGAAAGGGAATAGAATAAGACACATGGCCACTCACTAAAACTAGAGGAAAAACGGTTTAACCTTAAAATACGTAAGGGGTTCTTTACTGTTAGAGCAGTAAGGATGTGGAATTCGCTTCCACAAGCAGTCGTGTCATCAGGGAGGATCGATAGTTTCAAAAAACTATTAGATGGGCACCTTAAAGACCACAACATACAGGGGTATACAATGTACGGTTAACAGCAAACACACATCATAGGTTGAACTGGATGGACTGATGTCTTTTTTCAACCTCACAAACTATATGTAAATATGTAACTCCCATTTTATTTTGTACAGCCCGAAGGCGGCTGTATACATCAGCCCTTATTTTCAGGTTTGCCAATTTAGTTTGAGGGTGCAGAAAAAAAAGTAACGAAAGCATCATGTTAACATCCTCTCCTGTCCTCTCCTCGTTCTTTACCTCTATATGTGGTTGCAAGAAAAATTTCATATATTAGGTCAGGGTTTCACAACAGAGTCCCCCCCCCTTTTTAGCAACAAATATTGTTCCCCTCTGACCACAGATTTAAAGGTTGCGGTGCGGTGGATTGGGGTAGGGCATTATGCAGCCATGCCAACTTGACTGCATGCTGCCCTTCAACCCCTTTACTTCCTAATGGCACCACTGAAATCTGGGGGGCAAAGCCCACCCCTAGCACCCCCTAGATCCAGTATGAAAGCAGTATGAATAAACAGCAAAGCTGAAGCTAGAAGTATCTGAAGAATATTTCAGACTGTGCAGCATGACGGAGATTGAGTAAATCACAGGTCTGTCTGCACAGAATTGCAAATCCTTTGGCTATTAAAATAGTAAACCTATGTATTTGAACTGTGTATTTAGCTGTTTGTACATGTCATACCATTGGTTACCTTCTCTTTACTGCATTAATACATAGTGCCATCTGGGTCTGCCTATAATCAGGAGGAATATGCTCCCTTTTTACATCTCCTCTTGATCTGACATTTGCTTTTTCCTAGCGGGAGTAATGTGGAATCAGGCTGAGCAGGTAAACACAGAAAGCTTGAATCTAGCAAAGGATTCAGCTTCCTTGGATATTCCAATGCCTTCCAGGGGCAACTGGGAAATATAATCACATCCAGCATGTTTTGGGTTTTTACCCTGGGCCTTCTCATTTGAATATCATACCATAGGCTACCTTTTCTTTGCATTAGTACATAGTGTCATTCTATAATCTGGGTGGGGGGATATATCATTTTTTCGCATCTCATTGATTTGATATTTGCTGGTGAGAAATGTAACATCAGGGTGAATGGGTAAACACAAAAGGCTTGAATCTACGAAAGGATTCAACTTCCTTGGCTATTCCAGTGCATTGCCAGGGCAGCGGAGAGATGTAATTACTCCAGCATGGTCTGGGTCTGCCCTTGAGCTTTTCTTCATTTCAATGTGCCTGGAATAGCTCCTCTGGTGGTAATTTACCCATTGCACCTCAGTTGTCCCTTCTCATTTTCTTCTACTCTGGGACTCACTTAACTTTTCTCCCTGTCACCAATTTGCAGATCCAAGTTATCAAGATAGAAACAGAAGACAATCGCGAGACAAGGTCAGCAAAGGACGCCCTCCTCCTTTGGTGCCAGATGAAGACTGCAGGGTGAGTTCTGGGCATAAGTTCACACTTTCAAGCAAGCCAACCAATAACTTTGTTCTAATGCAACATTATTTTTGTGCAGCTATCCTGAGGTCAATATACAGAACTTTACCACAAGCTGGAGAGATGGGTTGGCCTTCAGTGCTCTTATCCACAGACACAGGTATTGAGTGTGTGGTTATTATCACATGGAGACGTTATAAAATATTACTTTCTAGACATAGATCATTTTATAGCATTTTCTAGTCGCATTTTTCTGTATTTTATGGAAAGAATATGCATATTTGTTCTGTTCATGTTTCATGTTGTTCATGTTTGTTCTACAGGATTCTAATTTTACCAGACAACGGAAATACTAGCAGTATCAGCTTTTTGTTTTTCTGCACCACATTTTTCATTTTTAAAGATTGCATTTTTAAAAAAAATGTAAAATGGAAGTTCAGAAATATAAAAACACAAACATTTATACTCACCTAGGTGGATGCAGCATCTTTCCCCTGCCCCCTCTACACCGAGAACTGAACAATTAAAGACCGCTGATCGCTCAGTTCTGGATCTTTAGTGAGCAGAGAGCCAGTGACTGTTAGTCACTGGCTCTCTGCTCTGCCCCTTCAAAGCTCACTGAAGCGCTGTGCTGTGTGTGTGGGGGGGGGGGGGGGGGGGAGCAGCTAGCTCAGGCTTGCTGAGAGGCTGAACCAGCTGTCGGTCTAGGTATCTTGGTGGATCCCGCCATTAACCACTTCAGCTCCAGAAGGTTTTACCCCCTTAATGACCAGGCCATTTTTTGCGATTTGGCACTGCATTACTTTAACAATTGCGCGGTCGTGCGATGCTGTACCCAAATACAATTGATGTCCTTTTTCCCCCATAAATAGAGCTTTCGTTTGGTGGTATTTGATCACCTCTGTGGTTTTTAGATTTTGCGCTATAAATAAAAAAAGAGCGTCAATTTAGAAAAAAACACAATATTTTTTACTTTGTGCTATAAAACATTCCCAATAAAAAAATGTAAAAAATCTATTTTTTTTTATCAGTTTAGGCCAATTTGTATTCTGCTACATATTTCTGGTAAAAAAAAAAATCCCAAAAAGCGTATTTTAATTGGTTTGCTCAAAGGTTATATCGTTTACAAACTGCGGGATAGATTTTTGGACTTTTTATTTATTTTTTATTAGTAATGGCGGCGATCAGCGATTTTTAGCGGGACTGTGACATTGCGGCGGACAGATTGGACCCCTAACTGACATTTTTGACACTTTCTGGGGATCAGTGACATTACTACAGTAATCAGTGCTAAATAATATGCACTGTTACTGTATAAATTACACTGGCAGGGAAGGGGTTAACACTGGGGGTGATCAAGGGGTTAAGTTTGCTCCTAAATGTGCTTGCTAACTGTAGGGGGGGGGGGGCTCTATGAAAGGCACACAGAGATCAGTGTTTCAGCTTAGCTGAAACACATGATCTCTCTGTGCCTGTCTGACAGAAGAGCCACCTGCTTTGTTTACATAGGCAGGCGGCTCTTCTGTCAGTTTCCCCGAAGGTCCCGGGAGGCCAGGGTCGATCGAGCTCGCTCCTACCACGGTCTGTCTCCCGTTGTTTCTAATCACAGCGGGAGCACGGCGCCGCCGAGACCGCGTGCACATAATCGCGTACATGTATGTGATTATGTGCAGCTGAACCGCCCTGCCGCATTAAATCTGCGTTGGGTGGTCGGCAAGCGGTTAAAGTCAGGACTTCTCCAGAGTCTGGACCAGTTGAATGATGTCTGGCTTTAGTGATCCCCAGCAGAAGTAGGACCAAAAGAGCTTTGGCTCTGCTACTCCTTTAAAGTGGTTGTAAAGCCTCAAGGTTTTTCACCTTCATGCATTCTATGTATTAAAGTGATTGCAAGGTCTCATTTTTTTTTTTTAAATAACACACGTTATACTTACCTCCTCTGTGCAGTTGGTTTTGCACAGGGCAGCCTGGATCCTCCTCTTCTCGGGCCCCTTGTTCCTGATCCTCGCCCCTCCCTCCTATCGAGTGCCCCCACAGCAAGCAGCTGGCTATGGGGGCACCGGAGCCGAGCTGCAGCTCAGTGTGACCATTTACACACGGAGCTGCCATTCGGCCCTGCCCCTCTCTCTCCTGATTGGCTCACTGACTTTGATTGACAGCTGCGGGCGCCAGTGGCGCCACAGCTGTATCTCTGCCAATCAGAAGGGAGAGTCCCAGGATGGCCGAGAGACTCGTGGACATTGCTGAACAGAGAGGGACCTCAGGTAAGTATTAGGGGGTGCTGGGGGGGGGCTGCTACACCCAGAAGGCTTTTAATCCTAATGCATAGAATGCATTAAGATAAAAAACCTTCCTAACTTTACAACTCCTTTAAGGTGAAAAACCTTCTGTGCTGCAGCTCCCCCCAGACCCCCCCTTTCTTTTACCTGAGCCTGATCTAATCCAGCGATGTACACAAGCACAGCCGCTGTCTCTCTCCTCTTTGGACAGATTAATAGCAGCAGGAGCCATTGACAGGGGAGTTGGGGGCAGGTCAGAGTCACACTGTCTATGTACGCAGCAGTGGGGCTCGGGAGCAAGCTCGCATGGGTGCCCCATGGAAAGCGGCTTTCCATAGGGGCACCGGATGAAGAGGAAGGGCCTGGAGTGCCAGTGGGGCACCCCAGAAGAGGAGGATCTAGGCTGCTCTGTGCAAAATGATTGCACAGAGCAGGTAAGTATAGGCATGTTTGTTATTTTTATGAGAAAGAAAAAAAAAATTAGGGTTTAAAACCCTTTTCAATGAAACCTTGCAGAATAATTAACATATACCAGTGAGTGTTGGAGTCTGCTCTTCCCTGGCGCCCGGAATCCGACCCTTTAACATGACTTATTCTAATACAGTAGGTACAGAACACTGTGATCCTGATTATATTACTACCTTTATGATTACATTTTAAAGGTAAAGCTCCAGAGTTGTCAGCCCAAAGCTGGCTTAGTGCCTAGTAAGTTACTCACTCAGAACATACATGTAGCCAGTGATGTCTGTAATGTCTCCCATCTAGCATACTTTTTTTAGGTTAGCAAAATTGTAGTAAAACCAGGATCCGGATGACATCTGAAAAGCCTGTATTTAACAGGTAGAAATGGTTGCTTCCAATATTTTTATGCTCACAGGTTCCTTTAAAACTACAGCTAATACTCCCATTAGGATATGTATTCTGAACTCACAGAGAGGAGTGAAGCTAAAGGATGCTTTCAGGAGTTTTAAGAAAGGTGTTTGCAGCATGTTAAATGGTTTCGCAAGGTTATTCAGACTAGCGTTCACAATATAATCCCCATGACTGAGCTCCGAGGGTGGAGCGAAATGCGTTGGGGGTATGGCCTTGCAGGAGCCCAGGCTGAGGTGGTCCTTCCCACCATCTTATCACTTGCATGGATGTGTGGCACCGGGGATCCCTTCCCTCTTCTCTCTAGTGGTCACAGGAGCCAGGAGGAGCTCCACTCCTTTACCGGCACTCCGGCAGCGAATGTATCCACCACCTACATAGCTCCCCGAACCAGCACATGAGCCTGAGCAGCACTCTGAATCTTACAGGGTTCACAATATAAAACAGGCCATACACTTTGCAAATTTTGGCCAGTTCCTGATGAACCAAAATTTGCTCTGAGAGTGGCCTTTTTCGCATCCTTTTGCTGGTATCCTTTGAAAAAGCAAAGGCGTCTGGCAGAAATTTTTTGGCCAAGCATCCCATCAGATGTAGCTGGCGTTCAGTTATTCTGACAACTGCCGACAGTGGCTGTCAGAATACAATAGCCTCAGCGAGAGATTTGTCCATCTGCGCTGTATAGCATTATTGTAGGAAGCACATTTAGTAGGATATGGCTGGCCATCATAAGTCTGAGCAATACCTGTGTGTTTAGGGCAGGGGTGTCCAACCTGCGGCCCAACTCAAAATCCTAAACTCACTTAATATTTATTTTTTTGGGGAATTTTTTGTAAAAATGCATTTAGAATTTGACAGTGTCTCCTTACTGGACTTTTATCAGTTTTATCCAGACTTGTATAAAGTACTCGAAAGTTCTACTTGAGTAAAAGTACAAGTGCTCGATCAAAAAGTGACTTGAGTAGAAGTGGAAGTGCTCGCAGAAAAAGTTACTTAAGTAGAAGTACTAAAGTATTCAACATTTTTTTTACTTAAGTATTGCAAGTAGTTTTTTAAAAAAAATTGCTACTTAAGTACTAAAAGTAAAAAGTACCAGTAGTTTTGAAAAAAAAATTCTACTCAAGTACTGAAAGTAGAAGTACAAGTACTGTGTTATGTAGTTATTAAAGAAAGAAGTCAAACATTTGAACATCATATTGTTTTTTATTATTTCAAATGATTAACCTGTGTTTGTTAGTAGTTTCTTGATGCACTTTAAGCGCTGTAGCACCATTTATTTGTTTGTTTCATATTTTCTTTTTATTGGAAAGATTTGGTATAGCAGCTTTTATTATACAAAGCCTTTATTTCCGTATGCGCTGATTTACAAATTACATTATACACATTTTTTTGAGCTTTATGCAACCTGCCATCTACTGTTCTGGCAGTGGTAATTTTTTTAAAAGTAACGAGTAACTATGCAGCACAAAAAAAAAATACTTGAGTAGAAGTATCGAAATCATCGAAAAAATGTAGTGAAGTAAAAGTAGAAGTAGGAGAAAAAAATTCTACTCTAGGAAAGTACAGATACCGCATTTCGGTACTTAAGTACAGTACTTAAGTAGTTCTACTTCGTTACTATACATCTCTGGTTTTATCTTCCTAAAGAAAAATATCCCACTCTTCACAAACACGCCTTATTCATGTCATCAGTTTTCAGCAGCACCTATATTTGTGAGCAACAATTTTCAAGGATGAAGCACACAAAGGGCAAAATTAGAAATTAAAATAAATGATGAGCACCTTGAGGATTCATTAAGAATTGCTACTACATCCATCCAACCAGATATTTATGCGTTAGTTTATCAAAAATGGTGTAAATATCTCACTAGTTTTATGTTGCCCTCTTTTACTATAAAAAAATATTACAAAAAATGAAGCTTTATCACTCAGATAGGTACATTATCTATATCAGTGATCGTTACATTGTGATCTGCCCGACTTTTTCTGCTCATCAGCTATCTTATTGTTTGTGTATTCAGTGGTGTATTTTGGTTTTGTGCTGCCCTAGGCAAGACTAAAATTGGGTGCCCCCCCCCATGTAAATTGTCCCCACTCCTTTTTTAACAGATGTGACTCCATCCAAAACTGAAGGACTACAAGTCCCAGCATGAACCCCTGAGATCTCATGGGGGGTGAGAGGGGGCGAGAGAGAGGGGTGGGTGGGTGGGTGAGGGAGGGAAAGAGAGGGGGTATGAGAGAGAGAAAGGGTGAGGGGGGGAGGGAGGGAGAGAGAGGGTGGGTGAGGGAGAGAGGGAGAGAGAGAGATGGTGGGTGAGGGGGGATGAAAGAGAGGGGGGGGGAATCAAAGAGAGAGAGAGGGGGGATGAGAGAGAGAGAGGGGGGATGAGAGAGAGAGGGGGGATGAGAGAGAGAGGAAATGAGATAGAGAGGGGAGAGAGAGTGGGGGGGATGAGAGAGAGAGAGTGTGTGAGAGGAGAGCGAGAGAGGGGGGATGATAGAGAAAGAGAGAGGGGGATGAGAGAGGCGGTTCTAGCAACTAGTGGCTAACAGAGTCTCAGGTGGAGGGGGGGTGGCTTTTTGCTGCCCCCCTGCAAAGTGCTGCCCTAGGCCTGGGCCTTGTTGGCCTAGGCCAAAATACAGCACTGAGTGTATTTCCCCCAAGATTCCGTTCTTGGACCTCTCCTATTTTCAATCTACACCTCCTCTCTGGGTCAGCTGCTCCAAAACCATCTCTACGCTGACAATACCCAAATCTATTTATCCACCCCTTAGCTCACTCCCTCAGTCTCCTCTCGTATCACTAATTTACTATCAAATATATCAGTCTGGATGTCACACCATTTCCTCAAACTCAGTCTATCCAAAGCCGAACTTATAATTTTTCCTCCACCACGTGCCCTTCCCCCGTCAAAATCGATGGCACAACTATCAGCCCATCCCCGCATGCCAAGGTCCTAGGTGTAGTCCTGGA
The DNA here is from genome assembly GCF_965119305.1 of Pelophylax lessonae. Lineage (NCBI taxonomy): Eukaryota > Metazoa > Chordata > Amphibia > Anura > Ranidae > Pelophylax > Pelophylax lessonae. The sequence continues at coordinate 54,391,606 of NC_138774.1, forward strand.
CTCTGAACTTTCCTTCAAGCCCCACATCCGATCACTGTCCAAATTTTGCCGCCTCATCCTCTGCAACATCTCCAAAATACGCCTCTTTCTAACCAATGACACAACAAAGCTCCTAGATCACTCCCTGGTCATCTCGCGCCTCGACTACTGCAATTCCCTTCTCATTGGCATACCTCTACATAGGCTATCCCCCTACAATCCATCACGAATGCTGCTGCCAGACTCATCCATCCGCTATTCCTCTCTGCCAATCCCTCCACTGGCTTCCGCTCACCCAACAAATTCAAAATACTAACAACATCTTACAAAGCCATCCACAATTTAGCCCCCAGCTACATCACTAACCTAGTCTCAAAATACCAACCTAATCGCTCTCTTTGTTCCTCTCAAAACCTCCTGCTCTCTAGCTCCCTCGTCAACGCTTCCCATACCCACCTCCAGGACTTTTCCAGAGCCTCTCCAATCCTATGGAACTTCTTACCCCAATCTGTCCGATTATCTCCTACTCTATTAGCTTTTAGATGATCCCTGAAAACCCTCCTCTTTAGAGAAGCCTATCCTACCCACAGCTAATAACTGTATTTCCATTTTCTCCATCAGCCCATCCCCCACAGTTATTGCCTTTTGTCTCCCTTCTAGATTGTAAGCTCTAACGAACAGGTCCGTCTAATTCCTCTGTATTGAATTGTATTGTAACTGAATTGTTTTCCCTCATATTGTAAAGTGCTGCGTAAACTGTTGGCGCTATATAAATCCTGTATAATAATAATAATAATAATTTGTGTGGCCTAAGACAATTCCTCTTCTTTCAATGTGGCCCGGGAAGGTCAAAAGGTTGGAAACACAACATTTAGGGCTTTACTTGTGTAAATCACTGGTCTGGGACCTGGATTGCATTGCAGTATTCTTTCTTGCTGGATTGCATTGCAGTATTCTTTCTTACCAGTAGAGGAGGGTATATATGAATCACATTTCATCTCATAGTATGCAAATCCCAGATATTACCTTTCCTTTTCTTATGTTGTTTTTGCTTTGCATTCAAATGTTTAATTTTATTTTATCTTTTCTGGAATAATGATAACTGGGACCTGATGCTGTGGATTGTACATCCAATTTTATACTAAACAAAACACTGTTGTGTGTAAAATCCATTGATTTATTGATCTCTTAATTGTTTCTTTTTCCATAGACCAGATATAATTGATTTCAGCAAGTTGACAAAGTCAAATGCAACCTACAACCTCCAGTATGCATTTAATACAGCTGAACAGCAACTGGGCCTGATCAAACTTTTAGACCCGGAAGGTGAGTAGATGTGAATACTGGATAAAAATCTGGGGGGATAAAATGATGTGGAGGTCTTTGCACAAACAGGAGCATGGAAAAACAGCTTATTACTGAACTTCTGACTGCTGTTTTAATCCCACAAATATGCTTTTGGTTTTTAAAGCACCTCTATACTATAGCTATATTTGGCAAGATGCAAAACACTGCCTATACATAAGATTACCATGTCAGGATTCATATTTGCAAGCTGGAGTACCGCAGGCAGTGCTAACTTCTTTCTAACTGTATTTGCATCTTCTTCTTGTTAATACTGTTAAAGAGGAAATTCACTTTTTTCTATTTGCAGAAGCTGCAAATACTGTAACTACTGACTTTTAAAAATCAGTTACTTACCAGTGCCTGGAGTTCAGCACTGTTGTCCCGCAGCCAGTTCTTCTTACGGCTGTGTGTCCCCAGCGGTACCATCTTGGATATTTGGGGGCCGGCTGTGGCTTTCTGAGGAACCAGAGCTGGCTCCCCACTGCACATGTGCGAGCTTGCACAGTGTTTTGTTAATGGTCCTGCAGCCTCCTGGGACATGTGATAAGTCCAATGAGGCTGCGGGAGAGAAGGGGGCAGGGCAAGGGATGTCATCCTCACCTAGGCAAGAATTGCAGAAGTGGGAGCTGGTGGCTCTCCCCAAAAAATCTTGTAACTTAGTTACAGGCTGGGGGGAGGCAGTGAAACCAACAGGACTTTGTAAGTGAAGTTCTGCTTTAAGTTTGATAGATGTGGTGCAGCGTGCTTGCAATTGGAATGCAGTACAAGAAGATTTACAATTGCAAGTGTGCCTATGGACTAAAGGCCCGTACACACGAGTCGAAATTCGGCCAGGAATTTTCGTCCGACGACCGATCTGCCGATTTTCGGCTTGTTATGCTTCCGACAACCAACTCCGACTTTTTGGCCAAAAAAAATCTGGTGTGCAGGCTATAAAATTTTTGTCCTCCGTCAAAACACGTCCGATTTTCGTGCAGTCAGTACAGATTTCGACAGGGAAAAATCTTATGAGCAAGACTGGGTATGCTCAGAGAAGAAGGAACACAAAGAAAGCAAACCAACACATGACATCACTTCTGAAGTAGAATTTTATCGTGCGGGAAAATTCGTGTACAGTCTAGGCACATTCCAACCAACAAAACACCACTCTGGACAAAAGATGGACGACCGGTCGGCGGAAATTCGTTGCCTATGTACTAGGCTTTAGTCTATAAAATGAAAGGTTGTATTGTTACCATTAATGTTTGCTTGTGTTTTCTTTGTAGATGTTAACACAGAGAATCCAGATGAGAAATCCATCATAACCTACGTTGTGTCCTTTTATCACTACTTCTCCAAGATGAAAGCCTTAGCTGTTGAGGGCAAACGTATTGGAAAGGTAACCTGCCCAAGTAAATCAGTCCCTAAAATAAAATTTTCAACATTCACACTAAATTGATAAAAAATGTAATTTGGGTTGTCATGAGTCACTACATGTTGAATAAGCACCATTCTCTTGTTGTGAATTCTGCTGTGTTGGAATATGAGACAGAACATTGATGAAAGTATGTAAACTTATTCACTAAAATCTCAAATAAGATTTAAAATAAGAAAATATATTCCACGCTACGGACCACTATATGGGATGAACAAAGATTTTATAATGAGCTGATGCCCCCACTGAGACTACTGCTAGCAGAGTCAGGAATGTAAATTGATTAAATGGAAGTGGGTGTGGCGCTGCTTGTTATTAGTTGAGTAACTACATTTTTAGTGTGGTGATTACTAAAATAAATTACAGATTCATAAATTTACAAAAAATATGCAGCCAAGTGTGTGCATAGTCTTTCTGAATAAAGTAAGCACACCCTTGGCTGCATACTTTTTTTAAATTTATGAATCTATAATTTATTTTAGTAATCACCACACAGAATTTAGTTACTCAACTAATAACAAGCAGCGCCGCACCCACTTCCATTTATTCCATTTTCAAATAAGATTTAACTCGCCATGGAGGTCCTTGTTTAGACACTTCCTGTTATAGTGTGACAACACTGTCAGATGTTGCACAGGCATGCTACACTGTTGTCACTATTGCTAAACTGAGAAATAATGTGTAGCTATCGCTGGAGTACATGTATGTAAGCAGGAAGTGGCTGAAGGTGGTTAGCAACACTGTGATGTAACAAAGGATGAAAAAAGGGCAAACATGTTTTTATTAGAAAAAATGGCAGTTGTTTTTGGTACATAATGCTTGACATGCTAAATGTCATTCTATTAGGGTTTACATTTTCTTTAAAGTAAACTTGTCACAATCCTGGGTCCTTCAAACGGAGCATGTGACAGCAACATTAATAAGCAGAGATCATCTTCATTAATAAATCAATGTCAGATTCATCATTTCAGCAAATCAGTAGATACAAAGATTTAGGCAGTGGAATGCAAATCTCAGCTTTCACCTGAAGAAATGAAGGTTTACCCCACTCCTTGCCACATCCTGAGCTCCCCTATTGATCAGTGAGGCCACCTATCATGTATAATTAAACCCAAGCTTACCTAAAAGTCAGTAATTTATTACTGGTATACAGCTGTAGACACCTTCATTTGCTAACAGCTCACCCTAGTTTACTTGTTGAGCACCCCAGGTTCCCCGAACGAAATGGTACTCTGGTATACAAATTCACTGACCCTTCATTGTCAATGCCTTTTCTATCTTCTTTGCTCCCCTGTTGGAAAGTTTCTAGTTTCAAGTGTAATTTGAAGTGTTAGTTCACCTTTTCTAGGGGAAATGAAAAGGTGAACGAACACCCTTCACCCTTCCACCCTTCCACCCCTGTAATTACTTCCCATATGTGATGTGATGTCAGTGAGCACGCAGCCAGCCAAAACCAATCAGAAGTGCTTTGATCCGTCCCAGGAGCCCTAGAAAATGAAGAGGGGGAAAAGCTGAGATTTTAAATCCCCAGACCGCTACACTGACTGTGTGGGCACTGACGGTGCATCACCCACAGGAGGTAAGTACAGCTGGGACAGGGGGTGGGGGTTGGATAGGGTGTTAGCTTAACTTTTCTTGTTTTTTTTTTTTTGAAAGGCGAACTAACATTATAAAAGTTATAAATTGCTTTGAATTTCTGTACCTGCATATGGTGATGTGTCTTTCAACTCAACAAAGTCTGAGGAATTTAATTGGCTAAATACAGTTTTTGTTAACATTCTTGCTTTTGCAAAATTTCCTTACAATTGAATATACTTTACCAGCTTTTCTGAAAATGAAGGTCCAAAACTGACCTCTTTGGAGCTCCAGTTCCCTAAAAGAAATGTACATTGCCTGCTTTTGTACTATAGGCTTGTATTGTTTTTTGTTTGTGCAGGTGCTGGACCAGGCTATAGCCACTGAGAAGGACATCTATAGATATGAAGTCTTGGCATCAGAACTTTTAGAATGGATTGAGAGAACCATATCAATAATCACAAACCAAAAATTTGCCAATTCCTTACTGGGCGTCCAGCAACAGCTTCAGGCATTCACCACATATTGCACCACCGAGAAACCATGCAAGTGAGTGTGGGGCTTAATCAACATATTTTCTGGTACACTATAGTTTAACATGTTCCAAAAACAGTGCCTCTGAATTGGTCTTTTCATGCACTGCTAGTAGATCTTCATAGGTCAGTGCCTTCCTTTAAAATTGTAAATTAGGCAAAGATTAGTAAAGATCCTCAAAGATCACAACAAAGACTCTAAAGTGGTTTCTAACAGTGAATAATCTGCTGCTGTTGGTAGAGGTGCAGCCTTCCATGATCTGTTCTCTATTGAAAAAACCTGTGCCTGTGTTGTGAATTTTATTTTCCAATATTTTTATTAAAGTTTTACGAAAAGGTAAACAAAATATACAACAGTGCAAAGTGTGCCGATAAGGCTTGGTCATACATAACAGAAATAGCAGAACATCATCAAAACGTGAATTGAAGCATAACTGACACATATATAGCAGGAGTAAGAAACATCATATAAACAGAGTAAGCCATGGAATGGTGGCCTAAGTCAGGGCCGGAGCAGAGCCCCAAACCAGCCACCAGGCTGGCCGTCAGGCCCGGGGCCCCCCCCCCCCCCGGCGCCCCGTGCGGGTACACACTGCGCCCCAGGAGGGAGGCAGCCTCCAACCCCCGGCTCCACCACCACACCTCAAGCCGAGGGAGGCACCGACCTTCCGGCTGTGCACTGTAATGAGTAAAAATGATAAAGTGGGGATAAAAATAAAATGAAGAAAGAGAAGGGGAGCAGAGGAAAAGAGAAGGAAAAGAGAGAAAGAGGTTAGGTAGCCCGCAAGGGCCCAAGCAATAGCAAGGAAGGAAGTAAGAGAAGAGGTTAGTAGCGGCGGGTAGAAAAAGAAGGGGGGGGCCTGCATCCAGGTCCGTCCGTCCCCGGCAGGCCCTTTCACTTCCCCCAGCCCCCGAGGGGGACAACGGCACTCCCCCCTCAAGGGGTGCCTGCCAAATATCTGAGCCAAGGGTCCCATGTCTTATCAAACTGGCGCATTTTATCATTAAGTAGCGCCACCATCCGTTCATTGATCATGATCCAGGTCAGCTTAGCTTTGAGCAGCTCAAGCGGTATTACAGGAGAGCGCCAGGAGCAGGCGATCGCAATTTTAGCAGCTGTGAATATAAAAGCTATAAGGCATTAAGTAGGTTTAGACTCCCCCTCGACCCGCCTTCCCAAAAGGGCTTGTTGGGGGGATTTCACCAAATTAACCTGCGTCAAGGAATAGATTAAATTGTACGTGCGGATCCAGAAGCGCCTTACTTTTGGGCAAGCCCACCAAGTGTGGAATACAGTACCCGCTTATCCGCATCCCTGGAAACAATCGGGGGACGCAGTGCGAACCGCTGCCGCCAACCTGACCGGGACCATGTACCAGGGGAGGAACACCTTATAGTTAGCCTCTATCAAGGAAGTGGTGTTGTGAATTTTAAATATTAATTTCTCTTACGTCCTCCGACAGTTGCCGCCGCCGCCTCTAAGTCATCACTATTGGGTATTGACTTCCGCTCCGCAGGAGTAGCTAGGCATAAGACTTAGTGAAAAAGAACAAAGGCATTTTCATATACACACCCCTGGGGGCTGTCCCACTCGGTCAATACCCCCCTGCAGTGACCACTCCCAACTCAGTTTCTTTCTGCCTAGCATCAGGAGTAGTTAGGCTTCCCTGTGCTGGGGCTACAGTCTCTGCCTATCTAATCTTTTTTATTTGATTTTCCTTTGAAAATGTCAGTTTTTTTCTTACTTTACTAGCTGTTTATTTTGTCAGCTTAGTTTTTAGTCGACTCTTCGGATGAAGATGGATTCATGCGGTGCTGGGATTCGGACTGACCGCCCTGGTTCTCCAGGGCAGAGGGTCAGATGGACCCCCAGCCCGCCATCGAGCGTTCAGCTATGGTTCGCCCTGGCATTATGAACGACCCATTCCTGTTCGCAGCAGGGATGCAGCCGTGAGGTGGCTACCTCACTGGACACATCTGCGATACTGCAGTGCAATGTCCCTGGCTAACGGCATTCCCTGTCAGATGAGGACAGCGGCTTTCTGTTCTGAGAGGCTCCCCACGCCATCTGGTACAGGTAAGTACTTCTGTGTGGGGCCTCTGTCTGGGGTGGCAGTCTGTGTTGCTGTGTGTTCCCCATGTCTGTGCCTGTGTGTTCCCCATGTCTGTGCCTGTCTTGTTCCCTGCGGGGATCGCTTGTACATGCGCTGCAGTGCTGTGTGTTTTTGGGGGTCCCCTTCCCTGTGTCACTTCGGTGTTTGTGGGGGGGCAGACTGTGTGTGTGGCGACCGCAGCGGGGTAAAACCGCGCGGTCCGCCATTTTAGCTATGGGCAAGCATGTTGGCTTCACTATGGGCACTACTACATGCTGTTTTGGCGCCATCCGAACGATCGTTCCGACCGCATGTTCGGCGGCCATTTTGCCGGAGCCTTCCATTCAGTCCTATGGAGCAGCCATTTTCCCTGAGTCATGCAGCCTATAAGTTCAGCCTTCCTCTGTCAGCACTTCCTTTTCCTCTGGAGCAGGACATCGGTGGTAACACTCTGCAGGCTATCTCTCTCATTACCTTCTGTATTGTAATTTCTGGCTCAGTATTCTTCTCCTGTTTGGGGGTCTTTTGTCACTGTATCTGTAGCGGTGGGCTGCGCACTCCGCAGCGGTCTTAAAGGGGCAGTACCAAATTTATTGCACTGTTATTTTCTCTTGGGCAATGGATTCTCAGGACAGCAAATTCCCCTCAGCTCTGGTGGGGGACCCCAGTTCTCCTGTGGCCCCTCTGAGACCTGATTTGGCCGCTGTAGTGGCGACCTTGGTGTCCAATATGGAGATGCTGATGGCTGAACGTGCTGCGAGAAAGAGGCCCAGATTGTGTCTCTCTTCTGATTCAGATGGTGATATGGCTGCTGCGGCGAGCGTGCCCTTTTCAGGGTCTCGCTCATCCTTGGACCCGCTGGGGTCTGAGGGGGAGGCAGAGGTGGAGGGGGTTGATACTTCCTCCCCGGAGTCGCCCGAGGAGCGCGCGACCATGGATGAATTGATTGTTTCTGTTAAGGAAACTTTACATTTAGAGGATGAGCCCAGTCCTCCGGGCATTGTGTCCTCATTTGGGACGCACAGGACCCGCAAGTCGGCGCAGGTTTTTCCCTGCCCTGTTGAGTTTCATTACACTGTTAAAGAAATGTGGCGCACTTTAAAACGTCCATTCCTGGTCCCTAGTCGGTTTAAGTTGCTCTATCCCTTTGCGCCGGCTACGGAATCACGATGGTGTGTGCCTCCACATGTGGATCACACTGTGGCCGTGCTAAACAAGGCTACCTTGGTTCCTTCTGAGGATACCCCGGTTTTCCGGGATCCAACGGACCGGCGGTTGGAGTCTCTGGCCCGCCATTCCTATACGGTGGCGGGCTCGTTACTCAGACCCATTTTCGCGTCTGTTTTGGTGGCTCAGGCGGTGGCTGATTGGACTAAGGTGCTTAGGAGCAACCTCGTGTCTGACGCTGTTCCGCCTGCCCGCCTGGATATGGTGGATCAAATTCACCAAGGAATCATGTATTTGTGTGATGCGGCCTTAAATGAGGCCCCTTTGGCTGCACGCCTGTCTAGTGTCTCGGGGGCTTAACCTGCGACTGATCTGGCTGAAGAGCTGGTTGGCTGACCAGTCCTCTAGGAAAACGGTTGCTGATTTTCCCTATGCTGGTTCTCGCCTTTTTGGCGAGGCGTTGGATACCCTGGTGAAAGGCGTCACAGGGGGCAAGAGCACCATGCTGCCCCAGAACCCGAAAAACAAGCACTTTCGTGGCAAGCGGGGTTCTGCGCCCCGTTCCACTCAGGGGTCCTTTCGTGCCTTTCGGAACCAATCCAAGGGCAAACCCTGGGCGGGCAAGCAGAAGTCAGGCAATGCCGGCTCGGCGGGTCACTCCGCCTCTGCCTGAAGGGGCGCCCTCACCCGTTTCAGGGGTGGGGGGACGTTTGCGCGGTTTCCTCCAACCTTGGCTGCTCCGGATTTCGGACAGGTGGGTTCAGGAAATCACTCGGGCAGGGTACAACATCGAATTCCTTTCCCGGCCGGCGGACAGATTTTTTCCCTCAAATCTTCGTTTGCCTCCTGGGCGTCTGCAGGACCTGCATCAAGCGGTGCAGGACTCCCTTGTCCAGGGGGTAATTGTCCCGGTGCCTCATCAGGACCGGTTTTGTGCCCAGGAAGGAGGGCAAAGTACGTCCTATTCTGGACCTGAAAGCGCTGAACCGCTTTGTGCGCGTTCGCAAGTTCCGTATGGAGTCTCTCCGTTCGGTGGTGGCCTCCCTGAGTCCAGGGGAATTCCTGGCCTCGATAGATCTAAAAAATGCGTCCCTGCACATCCCCATTTTCGAGGGTCATCAGCGGTACCTTCGTTTTTTGCTATCGCAGAGGACCACTATCAGTTTGTGGCGTTACCTTTCAGTCTCGCTTCGGCTCCAAGGGTATTTACCAAAGTTCTGGCGCCGGTTCTGGGCCTGTTGCGGGCACAGGGCATTGCGGTCTTGGGGTACCTGGACGATCTTCTTCTGAGATCGAGAGTCAGTCAGGACCTGCTGCGCGATCTGTCCACCACGGTGCAGACGCTACAGGAGTTCGAATGGACCATCAACGTTCAGAAATCAGCATTGTCTCCATCGGTTCGCCTTCCCTATCTGGGAATGATTCTGGACTCTGCTCAGGCAAAGGTGTTCTTTCCGGAGGACAAGCTCCGGACCTTGCAGGACGAGATCAGGTCCCTCAGGGACAACCCGTCCTCAGGGCCTGTATGCGGGGCCTGGGCTTGATGGTTTCGGCCTTCGAGGCGATACCCTTTGCTCAGTTTCACACGCGGGCTCTCCAAGCGGAGATCCTGGCCAGGTGGGACAGACTTCCTCAGTCCCTGGATCTGAGTGTCTCATTGAGTCGTCGGACCAGATTGGCTCTTCTGTGGTGGCTCCAGTCCCCGACGGTGTCGGAAGGCAAATCCTTCCGTCCGTTGTTGTGGACGTTGATTACCACGGATGCCAGCCTGTCGGGCTGGGGCGGAGTCCTGGGCAATCTGTCTGCCCAGGGCACTTGATCGGAGGAGGAGTCCTCCCTCCCGGTAAATGTGGTGGAATTGCGAGCGATAAAACTCTGCCTCTTCCAGTGGTCGCACCGACTTCGGGGCTGTCCTGTTCGGGTACAGATGGACAATGCTACCGCGGTGGCTTACATCAACCACCAAGGGGGCACCAGGAGTGCCCGGGCGGCCCGGGAGGCAGTGTTAATTTCGTCGACTAAAACCGACTAAAACGTTTTCGTCGACTAACACAATTCAGATGACTAAAATACGACTAAAATGGCATTTTAGTCTTAAGACTAAAATACGACTAAAACTAAAAGGGCATTTTAGTCTTAAGACTAAAATACGACTAAAATGGCATTTTAGTCAAAAGACTATAACTAAAACTAAATTGAAATTTGCTGCCAAAATTAACACTGGTGCATGCTCAAAGCTTAATACCATAAATAATAACATATTAGATTTTTCACTCCAGGACCAGCAGTAGTATATAATGAGTTTGGAAATTGTAGAGAAATGCTTAAATAATGCATTACAAATTACAATTGAACTACACTCATTCGATTATAGATGACTAAAATGAGTTTTAGTCGACTAAAATGTAGGACGTTTTAGTCGACTAAAATATACTGGAGTTTTAGTCGACTAAATACGACTAAAACTAAAACACTTTCAGAAGACTAAAATGGGACTAAAACTAAAATGCCATTTTAGTCCTAAGACTAAGACTAAAACTAAATTGAAATTTGCTGCCAAAATTAACACTGCCGGGAGGTGACCGACATTCTGTCTTGGGCCGAGACTCATGTGCCGGCAATTTCGGCAGTTCACATTCCGGGTGTGGAGAATTGGCAGGCCGACTATCTGAGCCGCCAGACCCTGGACCAGGGGGAATGGTCCCTACACCCGGAGGTCTTCCAAATGCTGTGTGCGAAGTGGGGATTCCCGGACGTGGACCTGTTCGCATCTCGGCTAAACCAAAAGGTGGAAAGGTTCGTGGCAAGAACGCGCGATCCTCTGGCGGACGCCTCGGATGCGTTAGTGGCCCCTTGGCATCAGTATCGTCTGATGTATGCCTTTCCTCCGATTCAGTTGTTGTCCAGGTTCCTCCGCAGGTTAGCCTCGGAACCGCACCTGGTGATTCTGGTGGCACCGGACTGGGCTCGCCGGTTCTGGTACACCGACGTTGTTCATCTGGCAGTGGCGCCTCCGTGGCGACTGCCAATGCGGGAAGATCTACTGTCTCAGGGACCGATCTTCCATCCTGCTTTACAGTCGCTGGCTTTGACGGCCTGGCTGTTGAGACCCAGGTCCTGAGGGACAGGGGTCTCTCCCCTGAGGTCATTCCTACTCTAATCAAGGCTAGGAAAACCTCCTCTGGTAAGGTCTATTACCGTACCTGGAAAGCCTATTTCGCCTGGTGTGAGTCCAGGGGGTTCTCCCCTCGCACGTACTCGGTGTCAAGAGTGTTGGCTTTCCTCCAGTCTGGGGTGGACCAGCGCCTGGCGCTGGCCACGATAAAGGGCCAGGTATCTGCACTGGCTATCCTTTTTCAACGCCCTGTGGCGTCTCATTCCTTGATTCGCACCTTCATTCAAGGTGTGCGGCATTTGGCTCCTCCCAGGAAGGAGCCTTTACCTCCGTGGGACTTGAACTTGGTTTTGTCCGTGTTACAGTGTGCTCCCTTTGAAAACATCCGGGAGGTATCGTTGCCTCTGCTGTCCAAGAAGGTTGCATTTTTAGTGGCGATCACTTCGGCTCGCAGAGTGTCGGAGCTGGCGGCGTTTTCTTGCCGCTCTCCTTACTTGATAATTCACAAGGACAAGGTGGTCTTGCGACCACCCCCGTCTTTTCTTCCTAAGGTGATCTCTGAGTTCCACCGTAATGAGGACATTGTCCTGCCTTCGCTTTGTACAAAGCCTAAGCATCCTAAGGAGATTACCTTGCATTCCTTGGGTTGTCAGGGCGATCAGGGTTTACCTGTCGTCTACGTAGTCCTTTCGGAGGACGGATTCCCTCTTTGTCCTTCCTGAGGGATCTCGGAAGGGCATGGCTGCGTCTGCAGCGACTATTGCCAAATGGATCAGACAGACCATTGAGCAGGCTTATGCTTTGAAGGAACGGGTTCCACCCTTCCCTGCTAAGGCGCACTCTAGCAGATCTTTGAGTGCGTCCTGGGCCTATTGGCATAGGGCCTCGGTGGCCCAGGTGTGCAAGGCTGCGACTTGGTCATCGGTGCACACCTTTTCCAAATTCTACAAGGTAGATGTTCTGGCATCAGCTGATGCCTCCTTTGGCCGCAAGGTTCTCAGTGCGGCGGTGCCATGAAGGACCCTTGTTTTTTGTTATGGGTCCCTGGCTGTTGGTGTTTGCTTTCCTGGGCTGTTGCTCCTGTTGAGCATTGTTTTCTGTTGCCCAGAAGGTTCTCTTGCTATGCGTGTAAGGTTCCTTTCTCTGATGTGGGTACTGCGTTGCCTTTTCTACGGTTGCGTCTCCCACCCCTCATGTATACACTGCTTTGGGACATCCCAATAGTGATGACTTAGAGGCGGCGGCGACTGTCGGAGGACGTAAGAGAAAACAGAATTTTTGTAAAACCTTACCTGTAAAATTCCTTTCTCTAAGTCCTCCGGCAGTCGCCGCCCCGCCCCTCTTTTGGGGTTGTTGTCTTAATTCCTACTGCTATGCTACCAAACTGAGTTGGGAGTGGTCACTGCAGGGGGGTATTGACCGAATGGGACAGCCCCCAGGGGTGTGTATATGCAAATGCCTTTGTTCTTTTTGACTAAGTCTATATGCCTAGCTACTCCTGCGGAGCGGAAGTCAATGCCCAATAGTGATGACAGCGGCGACTGTCGGAGGACTCAGAGAAAGGAATTTTACAGGTAAGATTTTACAAAAATTCAGTTTTCTCCACAATGCCTATAGATACAGAGATGAGCAAGGGGTTGTTTTAAAGTACTTTTACTGCCTGTTCAGATTATGTAAACAGGGTGCATGATTTAGTCACAGATTCACTTTAAATTCTGCCACCATTCTTAATGGGTGCCAGGGAGCTGAAGGTCTGCCACAATTAGTAAAAGATGAGGAAAAGACACAGAAAAAATAAAAGTCAAAGAAAGGACAAAATCCTGTTATGAGCTCTGACCTTTTTTTTTGGAAGCGTTAACATACCATATCTACTTTGTAGAGAAATCTATAGGATTAATGTTATGTAACACATGAATGCCCAAATACTGACAGCTATATATATTAAACAACAAGAGGGGGTCTGATGTTACATGTCTGCATTTCCAATTAGCCCTCAAAACTGTTGTTATTCCTTGTGTCTTCTATACCTTTGAAATTGTAAAACTGTCTACATTAAGGTAAAAAATGCTCCAATACCTTTCTATGCCCCCCGTCCCTAAACACCTACCCGCAGACCCTGTGAGTGCTATGGGGTCCATGACAACCTGCACTGCTTCCATGATCTTCCGGGTTGTACAGGAGGGTTCTGAGGGCAGTGGAGCAATAGGCTGAAAGGAAGCGCACACACTTCTGTGCCTTCTTAGCAGCTGGCTAGCTAAGGACATACCCCTTAGGGCCATAGGCTTGGGAACCGGCTAGGGGAGAACAAAAGAGACCACTTTAAAGTGGTTATGAAGGCAGAAAGTTTTTTCACCTGAATGCATTCTATGCATTAAGGTTAAAACTTTTTGCATGCAGGTCCTTCCCTCAGCCCCTCCTTATACTTACCTGAGCCAAATCTCTATCCAGAGATGTGCATGAGAGCAGAGGCTCTCTCGGCTCTCTCCCTCCTATTTGGTTCAGACACAGCAGGGGGAGCTAGTGGCACACGCTGCTGTCAATCACAGTCAGTGTGGAGGGAGCGGGGCTGAGCCAGCCTTATAGACACACAGAGCGGGCCTCGGGAACAAGCACACACAAGTGACCCCATAGCAAGCAGGCAGAGGAGCAGGGAGCGCCGGGGGAGAACTCGAGAAGAGGAGGATCAGGGCTGCTTGTGCAAAACTATTGCACAGAGCAGGTAAGTTTAACATGTTTGTTATTTAAAAAAAAAAATTAAACCTTTACAATCACTTTAAAGTAGGTTCAAGTGTTGTTAAACCCATACTCATTATACACAATCAATACGTGCTAAATTATATTGTGTACATACTCAATTTTGCACTTGAGTATTAATTTTATGTAGATTGCAAAAATCCCAGTTGATTCTGCTGTTCACTGTCCCTCTACTGAGTATGCTCCGGTTTCAGTTCCCTTTTAAGCTGTTAGTTTCCCCCTTTTTCTCATCTGTGCAGCCCATATGACCATAGAGTCACACATGTGGACAGTATACACAGTGGTAAATACTATGGGGGCAGGATGCTGATTCACGGACGCTTCACCTCCCTGTTAGTCCCAGCACATCCTGTGATGGGCAGAACCTCCTCCAGATATCGTTACAGTATGAACAAAGCAAAAGCTTATTGTTAGTCAGCTTGTGAAGTGTTGTAAAGTGATTGTAAATTATTTTTTTCTACCAATAACAAACATGTTATACTTACCTGCTCTGTGCAGTGGTTTTGCACAGAACAGCCCCGATCCTCTTCTTTTCTGGTCCCCCGCCAGTGTTCCTGGCTTCTCTTGCCTTCCGAGTGCCCCCCATGGCAAGCCACACTGTGTGTGTCAATTGATACACACACAGTGCAGTCCATTCCGCTCCCCTGCTCCCTCTTCACTGGATTGATAGCAGCAGGAGCCAGTGGAACTGGGGCCAGTGGGAAGGGAAAAAGAGCAGCGCTGCAGCTCTGGGGCACAGCACAGGATGGAGATCAGGCTCAGGTAGATCTTTAGAGGGGGCAGGGGGGAGCTGCATGTAAAAGGTGGATGAATAAAATCACGAAGAATATTTAGAAATAATGCATGAATGTATAAATATATACATGAATTAAGAGCAATAATCTGTGGGCGAATAGAGAAATATATGCATAACATTACATGGAATTGTCAAAAGATGATATTCCAAGGGTGGGCAAAAAACACATCCTAGGGATAAAAAAAAGAGGGGAAGAGAAAGAGGGGAGTGGAGAAGGGAAGAGGAATGGGGGGAAAGAGTGGAAAGGGAGGAAGGAGGAACGGGAAAAAAAAAGGGGGGGGGGAGAACCTTTTACAATCACTTTTTATTTTCCACTAATTTTTTTATTACATTTTGTTTCAGTTATAAAACAAGACAAACAAAGAAAAAGATAGAAACGCATTCAATATACATGTAAGCTTCCATCCATGCATGAGCTATGTCTTAATCAGTAGACAGTTATAGAAGCCAAAGTTACATAGTTACATAGTTAGTCAGGTTGAAAAAAGACACAAGTCCATCTGGTTCAACCAATAAAAAGAAAAATGCTATACCCACAGTTGATCCAGAGGAAGGCGAAAAAAGCATGATCCAATTAGCTGCAACAGGGGAAAAAAATTCCTTTCTGATCCCCCGAGAGGCACTCGGATATTCCCTGGATCAACTTTACCTATAAATATTATTACCCATTTATATTATGTACACCTAGGAAATAATCCAGGTCTTTTTAAAGCAATCTAGTGAGCTTGCCAGAACCACCTCTGGAGGGAGTCTATTCCACATTTTCACAGCTCTTACAGTGAAGAAACCTTTCTGTATTTGGAGATGAAATCTGTTTTCCTCTAGACGTAAAAAGTGCCCCCTTGTCCTCTGTGTTGACCTTAAAGTGAATAACTCAACACCAAGTTCACTATATGGACCCCTTATGTATTTATACTTGTTGATCATATCCACCCTAAATCTCCTCTTCTCAAGAGAGAATAAATTCAGTTCCTCTAATCTTTTTTCATAGCTGAGCTCCGCCAAGCCTCTTATCAGTTTGGTTGCCCTTCTATGCACTTTCCCCAGTTCCCCCGATATCCTTTTTAAGAACTGGTGCCGAAAACTGAACTGCATATTCCAAAGTGACGGTGTGTAGGGTCACATATTAACATTAATCATAGAAAACTACTACATATATTACCAACGACTTTGTGTAGTATCCAGACATGCGGCTGCACTAGATCTACTAAAAAATATACACAAAACACAACGATCTCACACTTACACGACCATGTTCTTGATTAGAGCTTAGAACAATATGCACCGTAATAGTGACTGGATCATCCATTTGTATGCAACATTTATTGCCTAACAAGTACCCTTCACCTTGAACATGGGATACTATGCGCTAAGACCAGCGAGAAGACAGCGAGGCACTTTAAGGTTTTAATATCACTTTAAGGCCAGGTTTACACCTAATTCAGCCGCAGCTCACAGCAGGGGTCCAGTGCATCCCTATTCTCCGTTTCAGGGACAAATCATGCCTGACTTTTTGCCTGAATTCAGACCTGAAACGGAGCCAAAGACACACAGGACTCCTGTGCAATTCGCTCCGTGGCTGCCCAGGAGATGTGGGAACCATTGAGAGCCGGTCACAATCTCCTGTTATGTGAATTGGATGCGAGGAAACCCGCATCCAATTTGCATCAGTGTGAACCCAGCCTAAATGTTCTTTTATAAAAATTAGATTAAAAAAACTCATAAAAAAAAAAAAAAATTGAGGGCTACTTGGAAAAACACACAGTACAATTAGGAAAGTAAAAATGTGGTCCGGATTGTTCTTTTAGGTACATTTATTTTTTAGCTGCCTAGTTGTTTTAATCATAGTCAGACTATAGTTGTTACTTTTACCTAGATTCCAAGAGAAGGGAAATTTGGAGGTTCTTCTCTTCACCATTCAGAGCAAGCTGAGGGAGGAGAAACGCAAAGTATATGTTCCACCTGAGGGGAAATCCATATCTGATATTAATAAGGTGAGTCATTATTATCTGTAAATCATTGTTCCTGGGAGGACATCATATTAGCCTTTGTCCCTTTTCACATTGGCGCCTTCGTGTAGTGGATTCTGTTTGTTCAGCGGGGGCGGGAGGTTGTGGCTCCACTGATCCCCGCTGAGCAGGCAGATGACAGGTCCATGTCCACTCTGCTGTGCAGAGCAGACCCGGACACAGTCCTGCTATCCTCTATAGTTAAATTGGATGGAAACAGACTGCCTGTCCGTTTCCATTCGATCTGCGGGACGGATGGAAAATTGGACCACTATCGCTCTCTTTTTTGTGGACAGGATTGGACATGTGTCCGCTGACATCTGCCGCTCCATAGAGGACAATGCAGTGTCCAATCGGACAGACCTGATCGGACAGCCCATGTGAAAGGACCCTTAAATTGTCAAGGCTCCCTAACCTGCTGTGAATTTTCCCCATAAGGTTAATGTTGGAAATGTCCACAGGTGATAATGGGCACTTTAGGCATTAACACATGGTTGATGTGACTAAAGTTAGTAACATTAGTCACATTGCCAGGTTATTGAAAGTGATGCTGAGTTTGGTCACACCACATACTTTGTGCAACTCTAATGCGAAAGCAGCAGCTTTGTAAAATGCCAAGCAGGTCTGTGAGCACTAGCAGCCTTAGGCTACATTTGATTCCTGCTGCTGGGTTTGACAGCTGTGAGCATCTAGTTATGGTGACTGAGCTTGTACATTGTAATGACAGGCTGTCGGGGGCCACAGATATTTGTGGCTGCTCACAAAGCCAGCAATCACCTGTGGTGATTATGTATGGCTGGACGCAAACAAAGCTGCGGCTGCTGACAGCCTGTCATAGCTTTGGCCACCAGCAGCCTGTCATTCAGTGTATGGGCTTTAGTGTCCGCAGTCAGCTGCTTGCAGCTGTCAAATCCAATAGCAGGAATCAGATTGCTGCCATTGGGATTTGCACCATGGCAATATGTACATGCAAATGTACCCTTCGGATTTGCCCACTTTTTTGTATTATTGCTTAAGATGGCCATAGTTGGATAAAATATTGACTAAAAATTCTTAAGGCCCGTGTACACAAAGAGAATATTGGACGAAAAGAAAAACGCATTCGGAGTGATTGTCTGATAATCTATTTGTTAGTACACAGCTTTTTAGAGCCAATCATGATAATTTATGCAAAAATATCCAAAGGGACAAGCACAAACATTTTTCTCACAATATAGCAGAACAAACAATTTTCGTGTAATCAGTATAGTATTTGTACGAAAAAAATTGTGTGACCAACACCACACATGCGCAGAAACGAAAGAATAGATTTCAATACAATACATTACATTACATCACTTCTGAAGTTGTATTCTATTGTATTGTATTTTTTAACAGAAAATGGTTTATTAGAATATACCAAAGAACATGACATCGGTACATAGCTGTCGACATGAATAGTCAAAGTAGATATGCAACACCACATACCTGTATACAATAAAAGTTTTTTTATCAGAAGTCGTAGCATAGTACTTAGGTCGAGAACTCCCCACATATCTACATGAACAGAGCACTGGTGGGAAAAGGGAGGGAGGAAGAATATGGGAGAGAAGGAAGGGAAATAGGGGAGAAAGGAAGGGTAAAGAAAAACTGGTAGGGCAGCAGAAAGAGGAGGGGGGGGGGACAGGTACAATATTCACCCAGCAAGAGTCTGCAGCAGAAAAACCCAATAAAACCATTAGACATATTGGAAACTCAAAACTATAGCTGGTGATCTACATCCACACCCTTCTTACAAGAATTTTAACTTAAGTAACCTATTGGTTTTCGATATGAGACTAGCATGCAAATGGTTACAGTTATTCATCCGATATTCTCATCGGTTTTAGGAGAATTCATACAAAAATTCTCAGAACATTCGAATGTCGCTAGAAAGATTTTGTTTGCTTCTAACATTTGATTTTGGAATGAATGGACTTTACCGAATTAAAACCACATTCACCGTTAGAAATTCGTATGAGAAAAATTTCCCATCCTGCTCCTTCTAATTTTGTCATCCCTGCAGTCAAAAATGAACATCGATTTGACCCACTAATGATAAAAAACAAACAGGTGGAAGGAAAGAAAATGGCTTCATTCCCCCATCAACATGACTGTGTCCCTCCCACATCACTTTTGTGTTCTGCCGGCGGGGGGGGGGGGGGGGGGGGGTTAAGCGCAGAGAGAGCTCTCCCGGCCAGCAGAATGCAATTATTACTGCTAGCGGCTATAGCTGCTAGCAATCATTGTATGTAGTAAATTAGACAGGCTGGTTATACCTCATTTGATGAATTGACTTGAGTACAATCAGCCTACCCATAGATGAATAGAATCTCGGCTGGTCTCTGCTTAAAGCTGGCCATACATAGATAAAATTTGGCCGGTCAACAACCATCTATGGGCAGGCTGATTGTACCCAAGTCGATCCATCGATCAACTTGGGTACAACCAGCCTGTCGGATTTTTTACATGCGATTACTGCCAGTGGTTAAAGTTGCTTGCTGTAATCATTGTGTTCTGCCCCCCAGGAGAGCTCCCCGTGCCTCTCTGCTGGCAGAATACAATAGCGATGTGGGAGGGATCCCCCCCCAACAACACTGACTGTGTTGATGGAGGAATCAAGCAATTTCCTTTCCTTCCATCCGTGGTGGAGGGAAAGAAAATCAAATCATCTATAGCCAGCTTTAAAGTAAATGCCTGGCTTGCCCAAGCATTAGTGTTCATGATGTGGAAAAGGGAGGGGCACACACACATCTCCTAACCCCAGCTCATCTTGGGGGAAACACTACTTATAGGAAAGGATTTTCTAAATGGTTCAGATGTTACTTTCTTGAGATAACTTGCTTGTGGTCTGTCTGCAGGTGTCTACAGACATTGGATTGTTGCCTGATCCTCTAAAATAGGCTGGATTGGGTGACAAAACGCAGATTAGATAACAAACATCTCTTGTCTATGGCCAATTTAAAGTAGTATTAAACCCTAATAGTAAAACTGCCCTTTACATTAGACTGCATGCAAATAGTGTGAAATACAATTCTTTGTGTTCCCCACTTTCTTACTTTTCTGACATTTTTTCCCCTTGGAAGAACGCCTGGTGTATGAGCAAAAGGCTCCGCGAGAGCTGCGTCCACCTCACACATGCGCAGTACTGGGCTTAAAAATCTAAGTACAGTATTATGCATGCACTGGTTAGGTACAGCATGAGCTGCCCTTACTGTGCATTTGCTAGACAATTACAACGCTGCTGGTACCCCTACTACTCATGCACCATCTGGGCACAACACAAGCAGCCCCTAATGTGCATTCGTCCCATGAGCAAGGCACCAGGTGGTGGGAGGGTTGCACATATGGGTGGCACCTGGGAGACACTGGGGACAAAGGAGACTCAACAGCTGTAAAGACTGCAAAAAAAAAAACAGGGAACAATGATAACCAAAAGTATGCATTCAATTTAAATTTTTACAAGGAGGGTTTAATAACACTTTAAGTAAACAGCAGTAATGATATAACAGAGACTCTGAAAGCCGTAACTAACACTTGGTTAGACTAGTCCCTTCTACTACACTCAATTGTAAAGCTGCACAGTGTGTGGTGGGCGTGTTCTAAAAGGTCTGGATTCAAGGTGAAATTATATAGAAATGTAAAAATATATCTATATAACATATTTGGAAAATTAGTGTCCCTTTACTGATTAATAAATACAAGTTGCATTGTTTTACTAGGCTTGGACATGGCTAGAGAAAGCCGAACATGACAGAGAGGTCGCTCTGCGCAATGAGCTTATCCGTCAAGAGAAGCTGGAGCTGTTGTCTCAGAGATTTGATCAGAAGGCTGCCATGAGGGAGGCATGGCTTTGTGAGAACCAGCGTCTTGTGTCCCAGGTAGGCATGGCTTAGTGAGAACCGGCGTCTTGTGTCCCAGGTAGGCATGGTTTTGTGAGAACCAGCGTCTTGTGTCCCAGGTAGGCATGACTTACTGAAAACCAGCGTCCTGTGTCCCAGGTAGGCATGGCTTAGTGAGAACCAGCGTCTTGTGTCCCAGGTAGGCATGGCTTAGTGAGAACCAGCGTCTTGTGTCCCAGGTAGGCATGGCTTAGTGAGAACCAATGTACGTTGTCCCATGTAGGTATGGCTTAGTGAGTATGAGCATCTTGTTTCCCAGGTAGCTATGGCTTAGTGAGAAACAGCGTCTTGTGTTCCAGGTAGGCATGGCCTAATGAGAACCAGCGTCTTGTCTCCCAGGTAGGCATGGCTAAGTGAGAACCAGCGTTTTGTGTCCCAGGTAGGCATGGCTTAGTGAGAACCAGCGTCCTGTTTCCCAGGTAGGCATGGCTTAGTGAGAACAAGCGTCCTGTGTCCCAGGTAAACATGGCTTTGTGAGAACCAACGTACTGTGTCCCAGGTAGGCATGGCTTAGTGAGTACCAGCATCTTGTGTCCCAGGTAGCTATGGCTTAGTGAGAACCAGTGTTTTGTGTCCCAGGTAGGTATGGCTTAGTGAGAAACAGCGTCTTGTGTTCCAGGTAGGCATGGCCTAATGAGAACCAGCTTCTTGTGTCCCAGGTAGGCATGGCTAAGTGAGAAACAGCATCTTGTGTTCCAGGTAGGCATGGCTTAGTGAGAAACAGTGTCTTTTGTCCCAGGTAGTTAAAACCAACTTCTTGTATCCCACATAATGTGTCAGGCAGAGTGGCTGCCAAGTAGTATGTCTTTTATATGTGGCTGTTTCTCACATTTAGACTTGAGTGACTGAATTGAAATCATCAAAGCTGTCCATTTGTCTCTCATTAGGACAATTTCGGATATGACCTGTCTGCAGTGGAGGCTGCCATGAAGAAACACGAGGCCATTGAGGCTGATATTTCCTCCTATGAGGAGCGGATCCAGGTGGTGGCAGACCTGGCCCAGGAGATGGAGTCAGAGGGATATTATGACATCTGTAGAATATCGGCTCAGAAGGACAACATCCTGAGACAGTGGAACCTACTGAAAGACTTGCTGGGTTCCAGAAGAAAGAGGCTGGAACGTAACCTGGCACTGCAGAAGATATTTCAGGAGATGGTGTACATGATTGACTGGATGGATGAGATGCAGGTGATTCTTAAGTTCTGGCTGCGCCTGCAAAATTTACTTTCAGTAGAGGCTTCTAAGTTAGTTGGGACAGGAGGCAAGGGAGGGTGAACTTATTTGGTTTTTACAAATAAACTTGTCCTTTAAAACTACTAGTTTGCATGTAGGTATACATCCTGTAAGCAAGTAGTTATACCAAACTCAGTGTCATTTTTTGTAGTCGGTAATTGGTTGTTTAGTAAAAGGGATCTGAGCAGCTCTACAGCTGCTCAATCACTTTAAAGGTACTGAGAAGGGTCCCCCATGCCTCCTGACATTGCTCTCATTGGTAACCGGCCTCTCCTATTTATCTGGGAAGCTCGACACTGCTGTAAATGACCAGGGTTGCTAAACACAGAGGAGAGGGAGGAACATCCATTCCCCAATCTCCTCTGTAATTAATGAAACAAAAGCATTGTCGCTTCCAGTTTCAGAGCTTTTTATTCCCTGGCTGTTATAGCCAGGGACAGCTAATCAAGCATGATCTCTGCTCCATTACCTGCTTTAGTGGGCAGGGGGGATATTGGGAGTCTAATAGACCCCTGATGTCTCCATAAAGAGTACCTGTCGCCTGCCCAAAACTATCACATGGGGGCTTGTTAGCCCCAA
The DNA here is from genome assembly GCF_965119305.1 of Pelophylax lessonae. NCBI lineage: Eukaryota > Metazoa > Chordata > Amphibia > Anura > Ranidae > Pelophylax > Pelophylax lessonae. The sequence continues at coordinate 54,414,122 of NC_138774.1, forward strand.
TTGTAATAACGATGAAGTTAAAGTTGAATTTCAGGTGTTTTCTAACTGTGCTTGAAAATGTTCCCTCCCCCTTCATAACCCTTATACTAACTAACCTGTGTAAGAAAAAAGAATGTATATACAGTACTTACCTTCTCTCAGGCCGCTCCGGTTCTATAGACTCCCCTGTCTTAGCCAGCGCCGGCTACAGGGGAGAGAAGAGAGCACTTGACAATGGCTGGTAATACCTCAGCGGTGACATCACCCATAAGCTTACTGTGGTCCATCTGTTGTTAGCACTCCCTCCTCTCTCCTACAGCGGCTGCTGCCTGACACAGGGGAGCCGATTATGTGACTGGATCCAAGTGCACTTGAAAATAGGTAAGAATACACATCCTTCATCAACATCGTAGTTAGTATAGTTGTAGGGGGAGGGAGCATTTTTCTGAGCATAGTTGGTAAAAGCCTGGAATTCTACTTTGAATAAAAAGAATGTAAAAAGTGTAAAAAACAAAAAACATTTTAATAGAATAAATTAAAAAAAAAAAATTAAAAGCACCCATGTCCCTCCACACATACACACAAATGGGTAGGTCTCTCACATGTACGTTAAAAAGCGATTGCAACACACATTTGAGGTATTTGTGCGAACATTAAATTGAGAGCCATCATCAAGTATCACCCAAAGTTACTCTTTATGGCAACTTTGGATGACACTTGTATCTACAATGAGCAGTGTTGAGCCTGAAGAAGCCATCATTGATAAACATGTTGAAATTGTTTTCTGCGTTTATGTAACTGTTATCTATGTCTCACGTGTGTTCCTGATTAATGCACATGTTTTATGTGGATTTGATGTATGAAGAGTTTAAACTGTAGTAAATAAATACTGCTTTTAAGATATTTTTGTTGAATTGGTTCCAATGCAACCACAACTCCCACAACACAAGTCCCACAACTTGTTCCCAACTTTGCCATGAGAGGACTCCCCCTTTTTTGCTTTGGACTTTTACCACTTTGTGCATCATTGTTGCTTCATAACTAATCATGTTTGTATTTCACAGGTTCCATTGTCATCTAAAGATTTTGGAAAGCATCTGTTGGAAGTAGAAGATTTGCTGCAAAAACACAGCTTGCTAGAGGCTGATATCGCTGCCCAAACTGAAAGAGTCCACTCCCTAAACCAGGCAGCCCTAAAATTCACTGAATTTTCAGGTAAATACAGCGAAACAACATCATAAACCAATTTCCACGGTCTTACTTTATAGAGAAATGTGGAGAAATGACCTGAACAACTTTCATTGACTATTATGCTATGCTATTTCTAAACTGACCACATTTCATGGCTGCCAGAATACACAATGAGTAATTCTAGGTCAGGTAGATCTCCACATTTTCTAGTTGATGATCTGTCAGTCTTTGGCCAACATAATGTGTCTGGCACTTCACTAGAATGATTAATTAATGACTTTACTAGCAAAACTTTTTTAGGCAGATAATTTGAAGTGGAAACTGATGTAAACTGATATCGGAATTGTTATGATTTAATGCTGCACAGATTACCAGCCATGTGACCCTCAGATTATCTGCAACCGAGTCGAGCACGTCAAGAGCTGTTTGGAAGGTCTTCGCCAACAGGCAGAGAAACGTCGGGGAGAGCTGGAAGAATCCAAGCGTCTTTGGTGTTTCTTACAGGAGGTAGAGGAGACTGAGGGTTGGATTCGAGAAAAAGAACAGATTCTGTCAGCTCCACAAAGCTATGGGAAGGATCTGAGCAGTGTCCTACGTCTCTTAAGCAAACATAAGATTTTTGTGGGGGAACTCGGAGGGAGGCATGCCATGCTACAGCAGACCCTTCAAAAGGGGGAGCAGGTAAGTCACATATTTTAATGCTGAGATCTAGCAAATTTATTGATCACCCCTATATAATTATAAAGCTAAGTTCACACTGGCATTAAAAGCAGGTGTTTGAGGGACTTTTTTAACGTCTGTGCAAATGATACTATGGACAGCACACAGTGCTGTTCACATTATTAAAACATGAAGCGTTAGAGTCGCTTCGCCTCAAAATTGTCGAATTTTAAAGGAGTTGAAGCATTTCAAGTCTATGGTAACGCACCGAAACTGCGCTGGCATGCAGTTGCAACACGGTAGTACGTTACAGGTAATAGGCACTTGTGGTGCAGTTTAAACGTGCCAAAAACGCATGTTAGCCACGCCGAAAGCATGCATAGGGCCTTTGGGGGAATGTTTTTAAAGCTCGTTAAACGCTTATCAAATGCACCTGTTAACTCTATAGGCGCGTTTGATAATCATCAGTATTTTGAGCTATTGTGATCAAGCCCTAGGTGATATTAAAATAGCTCTTAATCATTATTTGTAAATATGTCTGATGCAAGCATAACTATATTTAAGGTATATGGAAAACCGAAAAAAAAAAAAAAAAAACGAAAGTGAATGGTTAAGACCACTGTTCTTTTTTTTTTTCTTTTGTTTGTGTCTAATCAGGGGGATTTTGCTTCACTTTTTTGTCTTAGATATACAGTAGAATATAGGACAAGATTGATCCACAGTGTTTTTGACAGTCACTAGAACAGGTATACATGCATAACAAAGTATACAGTTTCAGCATGCCTTGGATGCCCAGGCTAAGAAACTCCACATGTGTGAGAGTTATGGCATCCTTACATGACTGAAGACTTTGAATCTGGAAGGAAACTGGTATAAGATGGAAGCTTTGATGAAGGGGCAGTGAGATGGAGCACATGCATTACATTGCTGGAAGGGTGATTTGCATGGTAAGTGTGCCATGATGTGAAAATACTTGAGCATGCTTGCACATTACAGCAAGAGCTCCTGGGGCCCTTAGTTTTTCATGCAGTTTTGTTCCTCTTCAAATATTGAAAATGTGTATTTTGCTGGCTGTTATGGGGCAACACATGCAATTTTTGTTTCAGATGTTTTGAAGCTCAATCTCTTCTTTCTTCAAGGTGCTAAGTAAGAGGAGGAGAGGAATGGGTGGACTTCGCCAGCGAATGCAAGAAGTAAGACAGAAATGGGAGAACCTTGAGAAAGCAGCAAATGCCCACCACTCAAAGCTCCAGGAGGCTTCCAACTTCCACCAGTTCAATGCGGACACTATGGAGCTTGCTGGTTGGCTGCAGGATAGCTATCGCCTGGTGTCCAGCGATGACTTTGGGCATGATGAGTATTCCACCCAGTCTTTGGTCAAAAAGCATCGTGCAGCCACAGAGGAAATAGAGAAACACAAAGCTACTGTGCTTGGATTGAGGAAACTGTTGTCTGAACTTGGTACTGAGTACCGGAACCTGGTGGATGTACAGATTAGCATTGTGGAGGTGGAGCAGCTCTTTGGAGAGGTGGTGGAAGTTGCCTCATTGAGAAGTCAGTGGCTTCAGGATGCTTTAGATGTTTATAAAATGTTTGGTGAAGTAAACTCCTGTGAAGTGTGGATCGATGAGAAGGAACAGTGGCTGGTGAAGATGGACATCCCACAGAGACTGGAGGAGGTTGAGGTTGTCCAGCACAGGTAGGTAAATTAGGCTGGCCATACACTATACAATTTTCTTATTCAATTTCCTTTAGATTTACCTTAAACTATGTAGTGCAAGGGCCTGCCTGACTGCATACAAATTGAAAGTGTTTAGGTTTGACCCTATATTACATGGTTTTGGTAAATCTAAAGGAAAGTTGAACAAGAAAATTGTATAGTGTATGGCCAGCCTTAGTCAAGAGAAAATATAAATTGTCTTAAAGGCATGCTGATCGGGTGAATTAAATATTCTTTGGGGGGGATTTACTAAACCAGGAGCACTCAGAATCTGGTGCAGCTGTGCATTGTAGCCAATCAGTTTCTAACTTCAACTTGTTCAAGTAAGCTTTGACAAAACCTGGAAGCTGATTGGTTTGTATGCAGAGCTGTACCAGATTTTGCATTCTCCAGTTTTAGTAAACCAACCACTATATGTCACTGTTCAATCAGCAGCATGCCACACTATCAGAAATTAATAAACGCAAAAACAAAAATGCAAATTAGTGGTAAAGTAAAAATAAAAGTTCATGCAAATAGTGTAAAAGTCCAACACCCATATGATGAGTCCAGATTATGTCAAACAAAATCTCCATGTGTCCCAGCTCCGCTTTTTAGAGAAACACAACCAGTGACCTTTAAACGCCTTTACAGGTTACCAGTTTAGAGTGGCACAAGAGGTCTGGTACTAGAATTATTCCTCTCGCTCCGACTTTCGCGACAATACCACACATGTGTGGTGGGATTACTGTTTGCATATGCGTGCAGGAGTAATGTATGCATTTGCATTTACGCGTAAGCACACAGTGAGACGGTGGCGCTTTAAAATTATTTTTTTATTTATTTTAAACAAAGATTTTTTTTTTACACGTTTTTTTTGTACAAACTTTATTTGTTTATTTGTTTAAAAAGACAGGTCCTCTTTTTTGAAAATCTCTCACCTGGCCCCCCATGCAGCCGATTAGACCGAGGTCGGTCCGATCGGCTGTTTCTCTGTCCGCTGGTAACCAGGTAAACAAAGGAGCTGAACCAGAAGTGACGAATACTCGTCGCTCCTGGTTTCCAGGGTTACGGAGAGAGGACAATGACGTCAGTTCCTCTGTCTCTGTCCCAGGCAGCCATCACCGCCAGCCGCATCGCTCCCGGCCTCCGCGGTGGGGCCGAAGAGCCCGTGAGAGGCAGGAGGGGGGTGGCCACTAGCCACTCAAATGACTTCTGCTTTCTATAGAGTGGCCGGCTTAAAATAATGGTATCAGGATGATGCCTGTAGGTGCGTCCTGTACGTACGTCCTTGGGTGGGAAGTGGGTTAAAGTTGTTCTAAAGGCTCAAGGTTTTTTTGCCTTCATGCATTCTTTGCATGAAGATGAAAAACCTTCTTTGTGCAGCAGCCCCCCCAATACTTACCTGAGCCCCATCCTAATCCAGGGATGTGCACAAGAGCAGCCGCTCTCCGGGCACTCCCACTCCTCATTGGCTGAGGCAACATCGGGCTGCCTTCTGTGGGGACACTCGGCAGGAGGGAGGGGACAGGGGTGCCAACGGGGGACACTAGGAGAGGAGTGCAAAACCACTGCACAGAGCAGGTAAGTATAACATACATGGCTCCCAACTGTCCCTGATTTGAAACAAGGTCCCTCTTTCCTCCTCACTTGTCCCTCATTTTGGTCTGATCCATATAGTTGTATATATAAAAGAAGCTCTTGTGGATTTAACTACTGTCATTTTTTTTTTTGTCAAATTTTTTTTTCGGGGGGTGGTAGGGGGTGTGTCCTATGCCCACATACTTTTTGTTCCCATCTCAAAAAGTTGGGAGGTATGTAACATGTTTGTTATTGAAGAAAAAAATCACTTTATTTTGCAGGGAATTCCGCTCACTTCCTATTTGGGAGCAGGAATTATTTATGGGACAGGAAGTGAAGGGAAATCTCCCCAATGGGACACAGATGGCAAAAATAAACCTTTCAGGTGTTATAACCCTCCCTTACGTTATCCAAAATGAAAAAAGATACTTTGTGATTGTGTCAATCCTTGCAAAGCCCACCCTGCTTCTTGTACATTCCTGTTGTCCAGTAAGGCCGCTCATCATGGTAATTGACCAATAGGAAAGCGCCAATGTTAGAACAGCCCAGCAACTGAGCAAACACCTCTATAATGTTTTCTTTCTTTTATATGACCTTTAACTTTAATGTCTCATTATAACTGGACAAGGTAAATTTGACTTTACCAAAGCTTTAGTATTAATGCGAGTCATCAAAATTGCTCAATAGACTTTTTCTTAAAGCGGAGTTCCACCCAAAAGTGGAACTTCCGCTCTTTTGTTTCCTCCCCCCCCTCTGGTGCCACATTTGGCACCTTTCAGGGGGGAGGGGGGAACAGGTACCTGTTTTTGACAGGTACACTTCCCCACTTCCGGGATACGGCGCCGCAGCGCCGTCCCTCGGAAATTCGGCCCCCTCCTCCGCCGCCGAGCCAATAGGATTACGCAGCGCGCTTCGTGCATGAGCAGTAGGGACCCCTCCGTGAAGCCGTAAGGCTTTACTGCCGGGTTCCCTTACCGGCAATGGTGGCGACAGCCCCCGACAGCCAATGGATACATTGGCTGCGGTGCTGACATCGCTGGACTCCAGGACAGGTAAGTGTCCTAATATTAAAAACCAACAGCTACAGTATGTGTAGCTGCTGACTTTTAATTTTTGGAGGGGGAGGCGGAACTCCACTTTAAGTACTTGTCTATTTTGTTAAAACTGCTGACCTTTCCAAATGCTTTCTTTGATATTTCATAATTGCCCATTTAGTTTTTCTCTTCCTTTGAATTAGAAAGTGTAGGGGAATACAAGCAAGCTGTCATCGTCCTTTTATAACAAAGGTTCTGTCTTGTGGATTTTAGGTTTGAGAGCCTGGACCAAGAAATGAACAGTCTAATGGGTCGGGTATTGGATGTTAATCAGATAGTGCAGCAGATGCTGGAAGGGGGACATCCCAGTTCCTCCGAGGTCCGAGCCTGTCAGGATCACCTAAACAGCAGGTGAGCAATGTTACATGGGTGGTAAGTGGCTGAAGTACAGACTTTCATCTCTTAGGCTTTTTGCACAATGTACCTCTGAGACGAGAAGTATTTATTTTAAATAGAAGAATATTTGTCTGCTTTGCTCCCTGGGCTCAAGCTAGAGCTGCATGATTAAACTTTTTAAAAATTGCAATATCGAATCACCCCCTCACGATCTTAAAACAGCATTTCTCTTTCGTTCATTGACGGACACAGCTCCTGGTATTCATAACCATTTGGTTATACTGCCCCCTACAGGAGAAGGACACTAGGCAGAAAAGAATTCTGGCTACACCTATGGGCAGTCCCAGGGGGTTTACTCCAACTCTCTGCTATAGCCACTCAGTTTTTTTTCTGCCTAGTCAGGAGTAAGGACCTAGTTTCTTGCTGGGATCTTTGGTCCTGGCAAATTTTTTTCTTTTTAGATAATAATTTTTTCTCCTGGAATTTTCCTGTGAGATCTACAATCAACTACCGGACTGGGCGACGGGCTGGATAATCTAGATCCAGTGGTCACCCCAGTCTGGCCAGCGAGCACTAGGTCAGCCGTGACATAGTCCCACTGGACGGGGGCTGGCCTGCAAGTTAAACGCCTTGCGAGGTCGCAGACGACCGGGTCTCGGCCCGAGTCACAGCGTTTCTCCTGGCTGACAGCCCCCCATTTTGATGGAGAGGGGTTCTGCTTGGAGCGGTGCCCGTCTGGTTCCTGGTATGGTGAGTAGCTGTCCCCCCTCTCCCCCTGGAGGGTTTTAGGGCGGACGTGGGCCTCTTCTTGGGACGATTGGACCCCCGGGTTCCCCTCCTTCCCGCAGACACCCCCCTTGCGGAGTCCCTCACCTGCCCCCCCTCCCCTCCACATACGCTGGGGCTGTTTGGGTGGTCTGGCCACTGTTCCTGGGGTAGGGTGCTTTCTAGCGATAGGGGCCTGGGGGGTGCGCCACCGGCGACCGGACAATCAACAGAGCGGGAGGGGGTTGTACCTGGTGGGGGCTCCTGCCAGGGGCCCCCCATCCTGCCTGGATCTGTCCCTGAGGCCTGGGGCCACCATTTTGTTGTAGCCTGAGTATTCCTATACACGGCCATGTTTGTGTAGTCTGGCAGCCATTTTGCTGTGGTTTGCCATTGAAAATAGCGGCGGCCATGACAGTGGAACCCTGTAGGTGGCGATTTTGGCAGTGGGAACCCCTCCTCATTCCCTGGTGCTGAATCCTTGATGATTTTACTTCCTAATCGCCGCATGTATAGTGCATTATCCTGGTGGCTGCAGGCGCTTGTTTCTGCGGGTGGCGAGTCTGGTGGGGTCCTCTCCCTCTCTGCTGAGGATTGCTTGATGCTTGTGCCTGGTGACTGAGTGGTGCTGCCAGCGCGGTGGGGGTTGTCCCTTAGCTATGTTTTTACTACTTTTGTCGGGTCCTCCCTGGTGACTCATGGAGTCTTTAGAGCACATTTCCCCACCTGATCCCCTCTCTGAGGCTGCGGGTCCCTCCAGGTCTCAACCATCTATCCATCCATGCACTGACGGCGGTCCTGGTGTCCCGTCAGTTGGTGGTGGCTTGCAGGTGGCGGGCTAATAAAAAGCCCCCCCCCCCCCGCCTTCCCCTGCCTCATCTGTCTCATCAGATACTGAATCTAATTTGGCCGCCGCGGACGTGGGTCACCCTGCTGGGTCTGCAACCATTCCCTGGAAATGGTGAGGGTGATTCCTCCACGTCTGTGACCGTGCACGAAAAGGCGCTGGTAGATGCACTGATTGTATCTGTGTGTGAGACCCTAAAGAGAGAGGGTGCAGCTAAAGCTCTGGAGGAGGCACAGGTACCCATTGGCACTCACAAGCCATCCAGAGCGGCAAAGGTATTTCCTTTCCCTGCCTATTTTGACAGAATTCTCGCTAAAGAGTAGGAACGACCAAAGCATCCCCGTGGGGTTCCTAAGCGCATTGCTGAGCATTACCCCTATGAGGAATCCCTTCTTAAGAAGTTGACTGTGCCACCGGTGGTGGACCCTCCGGTTTCCAGATTAAACAAGGCAACCATGATTCCGGTTGAAGAGTCCTCTGCCTTTAAGAATTCGGCTGACCAGAAGGCGGAGGCTGTGGCTCGCAATATGTACACTATGGCTGGTTTGGCAATGAGGCCGGTATTCACCATTGCCCTAGTGTCGCAAACTCTGACTGAGTGGGCTAAGCTCTTACACCGTGTCCTGGAGGGGGTACAACTCCCCCCTGCCTTTGCTTAGCTGGCAGACCAGCTGGTCCAGGGGCTGCAGTTTATATGTGATGCCTCTTTGGATGCGGCTCCCCTGGTGGCTCGCCTCTCTGTTTTGGCATTGGCCCTTTGGCGTGTCTTTTGACTCAAGTGCTAGTCTGTGGATCAGACTTAAAAAAAGGTTTTGACTGATCTTCCTTTCCAAAGAGATCACCTGTTTGGAGCTACCCTGGATGACATCATTAAAGGTCTCACAGGGGGAAGAGTACTTTTCTCCTGCAGGCTACTAAGAGCAAGGAACCTCGTCGTAGACGTGGGTCTTCCTTCTCAGCTCATAAGTTTTTTTTCGTCCCTCAGGGTCGACTGACAAGGGCTCGAAGCCTTTCAGGGCCTCTTCTGGAGGATTCAAACGAACCTGGTCTGGCAAGCCAAGATCGGGCTTCTCCAGACCCGTGGTTAAGGCTCCTTCAGCATGAAGGTGGTAGGGGGGGACGTCTTTGCTAGATTCCGGATCCGTGGACTTCCCTGGTGCAAGACAAGTGGGTCCACAAAGTAATTCGGTCTGGCTACAAGATCGAGTTTCATTCTTGTCCCCCAGCAAGGTTTTTTCTTCCAACTTGCGCCTGTCCCCAGACCGCTTACAGGGCCGGTTTGGGGCAGTACAAGACCTGTTCCTTCAAGGGGTGATTGTCCCGGTTCCAACTTCAGAACGTTTTCAGGGTTTTTACTCAAACCTGTTCATCATTCCCAGGAAAAAAGGCAAAGTGTGTCCAATCCTCGACCTCAAGGCGCTCAACTGCTTTGTGCGGGTACAGAAGTTCAGAATGGAATCCAGTCGAAGGGTGGTGGCATCTCTGCGTCAGGGAGATATCCTCGCCTCTATCGATATTAAGGATGCCTACCTTCACATTCCAGTATGTGCCAGTCACCAGCGTTTTCTCCGCTTTGCTATGGGAGAAGATCATTATTAGTTTTAGTTTGTGGAGTTACCCTTTGGTCTCGCCTCTTCTCCTCAGGTCTTAACAAAAGTGTTAACCCCGGTGCTAGCTTTGCTACGCCAACGGGGAATCGTGGTACTGCTCTACCTGGCCGATCTCTTCTGCGAGTGGAGTCTCCCTCTGCTCTGGTGGAAAACCTGGAGATCACAATACGAACCCTGTGGGAGTGCGGCTGGATTCTGAATTTTCAGAAGTCTGCTCTGGCTTCGGCCATGAAGCTAGACTATCTGGGCCTTACTCTGGCCTTAGCTAGAGTGTTCCTTCCTCTGGACAATCTCCAGAAATTGCAAGCTGCAATTCACCTCCCGCTGTCCAACTGAAGGTCGTCCCTTCAGACTTGCATGCAGGTGCTGGGCCTGATGGTGTCTACCTTCGAGGCGTTTTTTTTTGCACAGTTCCATATGAGGTCCCTGCAAAGCGAGATTCTGACCAAATGGGACAAGATTCCGCAGTCTCTGGACAATCAGATCCGGCTGAGTCGGGGAACGAGGGAGTCCCTGATATGGTGGCTTTATTTTCCGACGCTTCAGCTGGGAAAATCCTTCCTCCCTTTGTATTGGGCAGTGGTAACCATGGATGCCAGCCTGTCTGGCTGGGGAGGCGTCCTCAGCAAGCATTCTGCTCAGGGGGTCTGGTCGCTGGAAGAGTCCAGACTATCGGTCAATGTCTTGGAACCCTGAGCGATCAGACTGTGTCTGGATCATTGGACGGATCATCTTAAGGGTTGTCCAGTGCGCATTCAATCGGACAGAGCCACAGCCGTGCCTTATGTCAATCACCAAGGGGGCATAAGAAGTGTCCTGGAGGCTCTGGAAGTAGCCGGCATTCTAAGGTGGGCAGAATGGTTCGTTCCACTCCTCTCCGCCGTGCACATTCCCAGGGTGAAAAATTGGCAGGCAGATTACTTCAGTCGGCAGTCGTTGGACCAAAAGGAGTGGTCCCTTCATCCGGAGGTGTTTTATCAGCTATGTCTCCGGTGGGGCACCCCCGAGGTGGATCTGTTGGCATCGCGAGCCTAACAGAAAGGTGCAGAGGTTTGTGGCTCGGTCAAGGGATCCTCAGGCGGATGCCACAGACACGCTGGTGGCCCCGTGGGGGGTCAGTATCGGCTGATTTATGCCTTCCCTCCTCTCAAGCTTCTGCCCAGACTTATACGCAGGATCGAGACAGAAGGGATTCTGGTCATCTTAGTGGCTCCAGACTGGCCTCGTCGGGCTTGGTACACCAATCTGATACCGCTGGTCGCTGACGTTCCTTTGCAGCTTTCTCTCAGGGGAAATCTGCTGTCCCATGGACCGATCTTCCATCCTGCTTTACAGTCGCTGGCTTTGACAGTTTGGCTGTTGAACACCAGGTGCCTGAAGGATAGATTTTTTTTCTGATTCGGTAACTCCTACACTGTTGAAATCTAGGAAATCTACTTCTAGGAAGATCTACCATCGTACCTGGAAGACATATATTGTGTTGTGTGAGTCGCTTGGGGTTCATCCTTGCTCCTTTTCGGTGGCTCGGATCCTAACCTTTCTTCTACGGGGGTTAAACAGAAGTTGGCCTTGAGTACCATCAAGGGCCAGGTGTTGGCTTTGGCATTCGTCTTCCAACGACCTTTGGCCACACACCTGTGTGTACCTTTCTTCAGGGTGTCCGACATTTGGTCCCACCAGTGTGGGCTCCATTGCCGCCTTGGGATCTCAATTTGGTGCTTTAAGCTCTACAGAAACCTCCCTTTGAAAATATTCAGGAGATTCCCCTGCTTACGCTGTCCCAGAAGGTGGCCTTTTTGTTGGCTATCACCTCTGCACGCAGGGTGTCGGAACTGGCTGCGTTATCCTGTCGTTCATCCTATCTAGTGATTCACAGGGTGGTTATTCGCCACTGTCTGTCTTTCCTTCCAAAGGTTGTCTCTGATTTTAATTTAAACAAAACATTATTTTGCCTTCCCAGTGTCCCGGGCCTAAACATCCGAAGCAAATTGCCTTGCATGCCTTCGATTTGGTCTGGGCAATTAGGGTGTACCTGACAGCTACGGAGTCTTTCAGGAAGTCAGACTCTCTATTTGTGCTCACGGACAGACCTCGAAAAGGGTTGTCTGTTTCCTCTGTGACCATTTCCAGATGGATCAGACAGACAGTGGTTCAGGCCTATTCCATCAGGGGTCACGTTCCTCCTTTCCCTGTCAAGGCTCACTCTACTAGGACTCTTAGTGTCTCCTGGGCCTTTTGTCATCAGGCGTCAGTGACGCAGGTTTGCAAGGCGGCCACCTGGTCGTCGGTGCGCACTTTTACAAAGTTTTATAAAGTGGATGTGTTACCATCTGCGGATGCTTCCTTTGGCCGCAAGGTTTTGCCTGTTTAAAAGGACCTGATCCTCTTTGAGGGTGTATTGTTTTTTTTTTCAGGTAGGCTCCAGTTGTCTGGTTGAGCTCCTGTTGCTTGGTTGACTAATGTTTAGCCTTGGGAATTTTTTTGGTTGTTCCCACCCCTCATGTTTAACACTGCTTTGGGATGTCCTAATGCTCATGAATACCAGGAGCTGTGTCCATCAATGAACAAAAGAGAAAATGTGATTTCCCTTTCGTTCATTGACGGACACAGCTCCACAATATTCTTGACCATTGGGTTAAGCTGCCCCCTACAGGAGTAAGTCGGTGCCTAAGCGTTTTTGCTAGACGTATCCCTTTGAAGAGTCTCTGTATAAAAAAGTGGACAGTCCCACCTGTGGTGGATTCTCAGGGTTTCAGGTCAAATAACTCCACTTTAATTCCAGTGGAGGAGTCTCCAGCTTTTAAAGACTCCTTTGATGGGAGAGCCGAGACTTTGGTTCGCCACATGTTTCCTGTGGCCAGTTTGGTCCTTAGGCCAGTGTTCACCATAGCTTGGTGTCCCAGACTTTAACAGAGTGGGCAAAGCTTTTGCGCCAGGATCTGGAGGGGGAACAGCTTCCCCCTGCTCTTGCGAGTTTGTGGACCAGTTGGTCCAGGGGTTTGCAGTTTTGTCTGTGGTGTCTCTCTGGATGCGTCTCCCTTAGTTTCTAGGCTGTCTGTGACAGCAGTGGTCCTTCGGCGCATGATATGGCTGAAATGCTGGTCTGCGGACCATTCTTCCAAGACGGCCTTATCTGGAAGAGTACTCTTCTTCCACAGGCTGCCGGGGGTGAGGAATCTCGTCACAAAGAGCGGGTTCTTCCAGACCTGCAGACAAGCCCTCTTCTGCCTGAAGGGCAACCCTTAGCCGTGTCTGAGGTGGGAGGACATCTTCGCTTCTTTCCAGACCCATGGACCTTCCTGATCCAACACAGGTGGGTCCACAAGCTGATCCGGTCTGGCTACAAGATCAGGTTTCGTAATTATCCTCTAGTGAGGTTCTTTCCTTCCAATCTGTGTTTGTCCCCAGACAGCCTGCGGGGTCTCTTCAGGGCGGTGCAAGTCTTTCTTCTACAAGAGGTGATTGTTCCAGTTCCAACATCGAAACGTTTTCAAGGTTTCTAGTCAAGGTTGTTTACAGTTCCCAGGAGGGAAGGCAAGGTACGTACAAACCTGGACCTCAAGGCTTTGAACCACTTGTGCGGGTACAGAACTTTCAAATGGGGTCTATTCGTACTGTAGTGGCATCCCCACATCAAGGACGCTTACCTTCATATTCCATTATATGTCGGTCATCATCTTTTCCTCCGCTTGCCATGGGTGAGGAGCATGCTCAATTCATGGCATTACCCTTTGGTCGCCGCAGCTCCTCGGGTATTCACAAAAATGTTGGCCCCGGTGTCGGCATTGTAGCGGCAGTGGAGGATTATGGTACTGGGTACCTGGACTAACTTCTTCTGCGAGCAGAGTCTCCGACTGCTCTAAAGGACAACCAGGACATTACTGTGTGGGCTCTGTAGGAGTTTGGTTGGTAATTGAACTTCCAAAAATCTGCTCTGGTTCTGTCCACCAATTTGGACTATCTGGGTCTGACTCTGGATCGGCTTCAACCAGGGTGTTTTTTTTCCAGTGGAACAAAAACTCCAAAGCTTCAGGATGGGACTAGGCGTCTGTTGTTCAGCAGTCAGTCTTTTTTCTGGACATTGTGTGCGGGCACTGTGCCTGATGGTGTCTACGTTCGAGGCGGTTCCATTTTCACAGTTACGCTCGAGCCTCTGCAAAGGGACATTCTTGTCAAGTGGGACAAGGATCCACAGTCTCTAGATAATTCTTCTTTCCCCCTGTACTGGACGGTGGTCCCCGCGGTTTCCAGCCTGTCCGGGTTGAGAGGCATTTTGGGCACAGATGTGCTCAAGGGGTCTGGAGTCAAGACTACCGACCAATATACTGGTACTTCAGGCGATAAGATTTGTCTGGCTCATTGGGCAAATCACCTTCACCTTCAGGAGTGCCAGGTGAGGATCTATCGGACAATGCCACGGCCGTGGCTTATGTCTATCACCAACGGGGCACAAGAAGTATCCTGGCGGCTCGGGAGGTAGCTGGCATTCTAAAGTTCAGCTGTGTCTCCGGTGGGGAACTCCTGAGGTGGACCTGTTGGCCTTTTGTCTCAACAGGAAGGTTCAGAGAATTGTGGCAAGGTCTCAGGATCCTCTGGCCAGCGTCACAGACAAACTGGTGTCTCCTTGGGGCCAGTATCTTTTGATATACTCTTTTTCCCCGCTTAAACTTCTGCCGAGTCTTCTGCGAAGTATCGAGGCAGAAGGGATCCGGTCATCCTAGTGGCTCCAGACTGGCCTCGTACGGTCTTGGTACACCGATCTGGTACAGCTGGTAGCCGATGCCCCTTGGAGGCAGAGAAGATTTATTGGTTCAGGGGCCAATCTTCCATCCTGCTTTACAGTCGCTGGCTTTGTCTGAATCAGTGATTCCCACGTTGTAAAAGACTAAAAAATCTACCTCTAGGAAGGTTTTACCATCGCGCTGGAAGGCATAAATTGCGTGGTGTGAGTCTCTTGGGGTTCATCCCCGTTCCATTTCGTTGGCTCGGATTTCGTTATTCTTCCAACAAAGCAATGAGCAGCGCCTGGCCTTGGGTACCGTGAAGGGCCAGTATTTTCGGCCTTGGCGGTTTTGCTGTTATTTGGCCACACGTTCTTTGGTTCGCACCTTTATTCAGGGTATTTGCCGCTTTGCTCCCCAGTACGGTCTCCGTTGCCTCCATGGGATCTCAATTTGGTGCTCTCGGTTCTCCAGTACCCGCTTTTCGCTTTCGGAAATATTCACAAGGTTCCTCTGCTTATATTGTCCCAGAAAGTAGCCTTCTTGGTGGCTATTACTTCTGCACGCAGGGTGTCGGAGCTGGAGACATTGTCTTGTCGTTCACCTTACCTGGTGGTTCACAGAGATAAGATGGTGCTTCACCCTTGTCAGTCGCTCCTTCCTAAGGTTGTTTCTGGTTTCCATCTGAATAAAGACATTGTGTTGCCTTCCCTGTGTTCTAAGCCTCAACATCTTAAGAAGATTGCCTTGCACTCTCTGGAAGTGGGTGGGGCGGGCGATTAGGGTGTACCTTGGGGCAAATGAGTCATTTAGGAAATCAGCCTTACTATTTGTCATTATGGATGGACCTCGCCAAGGGTTGGTCGCGTCTGCCACGACCATTTCCAGATGGACAAGACAGGCAGTGGTGCAGGCCTATTCCATCAAGGGTCAGGTTCCTCCATTCCCTGTTAAGGAACTTTCTACGTGGGCGCTTAGTGCCTTCCGCCATCAGGCGTCAGTGGTGCAGGTTGGCAAGGCGGCCACCTGGTCGTCTATGCACACTTTTACAAAATTTTATACAATAGATGTGCTGGCATCTACAGATGCTGCTTTTGATCGCAACGTTTTGCAGGCTGCTGTTTGAAAGGATTAGTCCTCTTTGAGGGTGTATATTTTTTCAGTTGAGCTCCAGTTGTTCCTGGTTGAGCTCCATGTTACCTGGTTGGCTAGGTTTAGCCTTTTGGTAATTTGTTTCTGCTGTGTTTTTTTCCCGCCCCTCATGTTTGACACTGCTTTAGGACGTCCCAATGGTCAAGAGGATTCTGGAGCTGTGTCCGTCAATGAATGAAAGAGAAAATTGGATTTTTGTCTTACCATAAAATCCTTTTCTCTGATGTTCATTGACGGACACAGCACCCACCCCTCTATTGAGTTGGGTTATTTTTTCTTCTGACACTGCTTGCAACTAAGCTAAGTGCCTATGGCAGGAAGTGGGAGCAAACCCTCCTGGGACTGCCCCATAGGCGTTGTAAAGGTTTTCCTGCCTAGTGTCCTACTCCTATAGGGGGCAGCATCACCCAATGGTCAAGAAGATTCTGGAGCCGTGTTCGTCAATGAACATCAGAGAAAAGGATTTTACGGTAAGACAAAAAATTGTGATTCTCATTTTATCCAGAATTCGTGCAGCTCTAGCTCAAGCTAAACTATATGTTGTACCACTAAAACAAAATGTATCTGTTGGTTGTATTTTGAATAAAGTAACCAAAAGGTGAAGCCCACTATAAAGGCTGAGTCCAGCATTTGACAAGTGAGATAGATACTACAGAGTAGCATTGTTAGATTTTTTAAGGACAATGATAGATTTACTTTAACCAATTGACCACCGGAAGGTTTTACCCTCTTCATACCCAGACCATTCTCTGCTATTCAGCACAGTGTTACTTTAACTGACATGGTCATGCAATGCTGTACCCATACGAAGTGTATATATTTTTTCACACAAATAGAGCTTTCTTTTGGTTGTATTTTATCCCCACTGGGTTTTTTATTCTATAAATAAAAAAAGGCCGAACGTTTTTTGAAAAAAATATATATATTTTTTACTTTCTGTTAAAACATATCCTATGAAAAAAAATGAAATCTCCTAATACATTTTGCCCAAAATGTATTCTGCTACATATCTCTGGTAAAAAAAAATCCCAAGAAGTGTACATTGAATGGTTTGTTTGAAAGTTATAGTGTCTACAAACTATGGGATATATACTGTCATTTTTGTTTTTATGCTAGTAATGACTTATAACGGGACTACATATATAAGCAGTGACTTATAACGAGTCTACAATAGTGCGGCGACCAATGTGACACTAACTGAAGCTGGGGGGAATTAACTGCCATTAACATCTACGGTGACACTAATATTGTGATCAGTGCTAATAATGTGCACCGTCACTGTATTATTAACACTGGGCGGCAGGAATGGTTTAAAATCTAGGGTGCTCGAAGGGTTAAATATGTGCCTTAGCCTTGCTTAGCAGGGAATGAACAAACAACAAGATCCCCTGTCACTGAACACAGCTCTGTGTTGCTTACATTTTCAGAGCTGTGTTCGGGGAAGCTGACAGCTGATCACCGGGTGCCGGCGGTCAAGCATTGACCGGGACCCAGGGATCGGCATGTGCTATGACGAATCGCAGCACAGCTGGACCGGCGGGCCTGGGGGTAATCTGATGGGAAATTGGGTTACTCTGATAGGGACATTTGATGTAAGGGGACACTCTGATGGAGACATTTGATGTAAGGGGGCACTCTGATGTGGACATTTGATGCAAGGGGGAACTCTGATGAGGACATTTGATGGAAGTGGGCACTCTGACGGGAACATTTGATGGAAGGGGTTACTCTGATAGGGACATTTGATGTAAGGGGGCACTCTGATGTTAACATTTGATGTAAGGGGGCACTCTGATGAGGACATTTGAAGTAAGGGGGCGCTCTGTTGGGGACACTTGATGTAAGGAGGCAATCCGATGGGGACATTTGATTTAAAGTGATTGTAAACGATCACCTTGTATAACAACCCATTCAGTTTAAAATAAAAATGAAAGGGAAAACATTTGTGCTTAGATTTAAAAAAATCATTATAAATACCCTTTTCTTCCCTTTTTTTAAAAGTGACCACATTCCCTCTGTTCCTTCATTTCTTAGCGGCATAAGCGTAGGGGGAGGAAAAGCAGCAGGACACTGACCTTTCCAATGAAAGGCTGTGCATGGTGAGGGGTGTGCCAGGAGGACAAGACTGATCATTGGAGGAGAGCAGGCTGAGTTCCCAGCATAGCTAGAGATCTGACCACAGTGTGTTCTCCTGCTTAGTGTGGTCAGTTTTTAATAGGAAAGCAGAGGGACTAGCAGAAACACCAGGAAGCAATACAAAGAGAACAGGATACTTTTTCATACAAGTACATGGTACAGCAGGCACATATCAGGAATATAAAATGTTGGGGTAACAGACGCTTTAAAAGGGGTACTCTGATGGGGCCATTTGATGTAAGGGGGCACTCTGATGGGGAAATTTGATGGAAGGGGGCACTCTGATGGGGACATTTGATGGAAGGGGGCACCCTGATGGGGAATTTGATTTAAGGGGTATTCTGATGATGATGACATTTGATGTAAGGAGGGACTGTGATGGGGAATTTGATTTAAGGGGGGACTCTGAAAAGGACATTTGAAGTAAATGGAAACTATGATGGGGATAGTTGACGTAATGGAGCACACTAAGGGGGAAAATTGATGTAAGGAGCACTCTTATGCAGACAGTTGATGTAAGGGTAGAAATTTGATGTAAAGGGAAACTCTGCTAGGGATAGTTGGGGAGCGCTCTGGGGTGGACAAAGGAGACACTCTAATAGGGCAATTGATGCAAGGGGACACCCTGATCAGGACAACTGATTTGATGTAAAGGAAAACTCTGATGTGGACAGATGTATGGAAGGCTGGGTTCACATATGTGCGAATTAGATGCAGTTTTAACCACATCCAATTTGCATGACAGGCGAGTGTTACCAGCTTTCAATGAAGATGGTTCACACAGGTCCAGAGCGGCCACAGAGCAGATTGCAAAAGGGTCCTGTGCGTTTTTGGGTCTGGCTCAGGTGCAAATTCAGGCAAAAATTCAGACCTGAATCGCACCTGAACTGGTGAACAGGAACGCACCGGACCCCAGGCACGCAATCGCAGCCGCACATATGTGAACCCAGCCTAAGGATACACTCTGATGGGGGTAATTGATGTAAGGAGGCACGTTGATGAGGACAGCTAATGTGATGGAGGACTCTGATGTGAACCTTGATGTAAGGAGGGACTCTGACGAGGGCTCTTTTTTCTTTTTAATATGCTAAGAGCAAACTAACAAAAAACCACACCAAGGTTTTTCATTGTGTGCAAGCCAGTTCTTTCCTGTTTTCGTAAACCTTTTATTTATTTATTTTCTTTTTTTGTGTGTTTTCCATATATCTGTCATGTTTAAGCAAAGATAACTGTATAGACTGCATTCCCTATCACAGAAATGTCCTCTTATTTTGGGGTCAAGTATCATCGGAATTTCCTGTAACAGTCAATATTCTGGATGAACCCTCTGCACACTACTATACCCAAAACAGGGATTTTTAGTTTGCATACATTGCAATACATGTTTAAGCTGGCCAACTGTGTCAAAGTAATCCTTCTCTGGCCAGTCCCTTCTCTACTCTGCAACATGCAAAATACAGTACTTGGTTATAGCATACTGTGGCGATAGTGTCAATATGAGGTGTAATGACACAAGCTGTAGGAGAGCTACAGGTTCAGGTCTGGTTACTGATCTGCTCTGCACAACAAGAAATAAGATATACCTGTCCATAAATCCAAATAGCTTATATATAAATATAACCCATACTAAAGAGGTATGGCCACATTACCACAAAAAATTCTGGATGAACTCTCTGTACACTGCTATACACCCTTTCTAGAAAACTTTTCATAAAAACAGTGATTTTTTTGTTCACATACATTGCAATGCATGTTTAACAATTTCAGCTATGGAAGTTTTCACCCCCTTCCTGACCAGGCCATTTTTTGTGATATGGCACTGCGTTGCTTCAACTGACAATTGCGCAGTTGTGTGATGCTGTACCCAAATAAAATGTATGTCTTTTTTTTTTTCCCACAAATAGAACTTTCTTTTGGTGGTATTTGATCACCTCTGCGGTTTTTATTTTTTGTGCTATAAACAAAAAAAGAACCACAATTTTGAAAAAAAAAAAAAAAACACCAGTATTTTCTACTTTCTAAAATAAAACATACCCAATAAGAAAGTGTAAAATAAATCATATTTCTTTTATCAATTTAGGCCAATATGTATTCTGCTACATATTGTTTATAAAAAAAATCCAATTAAGTGTATATTGATTAGTTTGTGCAAAAGTTATAGTGACAAACTATGGGATACATTTATGAACTTTTTTTATTTTTTTTATTTTATTTTTACTAGTAATGGCGGCGATCAGCGATTTTTAGCAGGACTGCCACATTGCGGCGGACAAATCTGACACAGAGTGACACTTTTTGGGGACCAGTGATACCAATACAGCTAAAAAAAAATGCACTGTTACTGTATAAATGAGACTGGCAGGGAAGAGGTTAACACCAGGAGCAATCAAGGGGTTAAGTGTGCTCCCAGGGAGTGCTTTCTAACTGTGGGGGCATTGGATAGAGGAAAAGAGAATGTGTTTAAGCTGAAACACAGGATCTCTCTTTTACTCCCTGACAGAGAGCAGCCCTCTGCCTTGTTTTCGTAGGCAGACTGCCGTTCGAATAATCGGTGGGTCCCAGCGGCCATCACGGCTGCCGGACCCACTCATCGGCTGCCGCTGTGTCCAATCACAATGGGAGCGGCACTCCGGTGGAGCACGTGCCCCCTTCATCTCATGCACAATATCATGTACATTTACATGATTTTGGCCAGCCGGGTCGCCCTGCTGCAGTATATATGTGGTGGGTGGTCCGGAACTGGGTAAGCCGGCCAACTGCATTATAGTAATCCCTCTCTAGCCAGTCCCCACTTTATTCTGCTATCTATTTATGTTTTTTCTGCAATTTTGGCATGGCTGGTGGTATCCAGAAGAATGTTTGCTGGTTTTAGATCTCTGTGGATGATGTAAAGAGAAGTTGTCAGTAAGACGTCTTAGGGTTTCTTTATGAAATGGAGCTGAAACTTTTATGAGTTCATTGTGATCCCCACCACCCAGGAACTCCATAACAAAGATGAGATGAGCCTCTGTTTGAAAGGAGCAGTAAAGATGTGCAAAAAATGGGTATCTGCAGCACGCTTCTATTGTGTAGTGCTCTGTAAAGGCCCAGCTGGGATCACTGTCAAGGAGTCACGTTTTTTTTTAACCCAGCTTCTGGTTAATGGCAAGATGGTAAGCCAACAATACTTTTCCAAAGTTTCCCTGTCCTAGCATTCTATGAAAGATTACATTTTCCATTGTAAGTTTGTAGGACTGGTAGGTGAAGTTTCCTCACTCTCAATATTGGCTGTTTTTTATGTGGCCAGCAAAGCCTCCTTGCCCTCACCGGTGACTGGTTTGTTGTCCTTGGTAGATGTAACCAGTGAAATCTTCTCATCCTCATTATTGGCTGTTTTTGTGCCCTAGACCAGTGAAGTCTCCTTGCCCTCACTGGTGAATGTTTTTTGGTTCTTGGTAGATGTAAGACTCAGATGGAGGACTTCACGACATCAATGGTGACTTGCTTGTTGTCCTTGTTAGTTTTAGCCAGTGAAGTCTTCTCATCCTCACAATGATGGATTTGGCCATTGAAGCCTCCTTAGATAGCCTCCTTGCCCCCACTGGTGACTGGTTTGTTGTCCTTTTTTGAATTTGGTTAGTGAAGTCTTCTTGCCCTCACTGGTGACTTGTTTGTTGTCCTCGGTAGATGTAGCTAATGAGGTTTTCACAACTTCACTGGGGATTCGTTTGTTGTCCTTGGAAGATATAGCCAGTAAAGTCTTCTCATTCTCTCTATTGGTTGTTTTTTTGGCCCTTTATTGAATTTGGTCAGTGAAGTCGTCTCACCCTCACTGGTGACTTGTTTGTTGTCCTTGTTAGCTGTAGTTAGTGAAGTCTTCATATCCTCCCTTTTGGCTGATTTTTTGTCCTCCTTGGATTTGACCAGTGAAGCTTCCTTGCTCTCACTGGTAACTGAAGTTATGGGAGGTTTCTTGTCCTCCGTGGATGTAGCCAGTGGAATTGGCTTAGTGTCTCTGTTGGATGAGATATTTTTGCCTGGAGAGAGAGAGAAAAAAGGTATTCTTTATTTATGAGAAACAGAATCAGTGGCCATTTAAATGTGTTTATTTTGCATATGTAAGTGAATTTATGTTAAAGCGGAGTTCCACCCTAAAATTATACTTACCTCCATCTTCTTGCTCCGGGTCACCTGAAAAACAAATGGATAATCGCAATTTTCTTTTTTTTTACTTACCTGGTTTAGAAGAAAATATACTTACCTTACTTCCTCTTCCTCCCCTCGGCGGCCACGGCCCGTCGTCACTTCCTGGCTTGCAATGATTCCTGGGAGCTGAACGTCATCGTTACCAGGAATAAATGCGCCTGCACCGGCCCCGACGTCAGTTCCGGTGCAGGTGCCGTCATACCTTGCTAAACAGTTTCTGGGCATGCCCAGAAGCTGTGCAGGGATGATGCTGCAGCACCGGAAGTGACGGCGGGGCCGGTGCAGTGCATCGTGGGACCGAAGAAGACGGAAGAGGACACAGAAGAGGATCGCGCTGGCTTCAAGCTGCCCACACCTGAGATGGCAGCGCTGGACAATACATTTTCAAGGTAAGTATTTCTTCTAAAAGGTAAGTGCAACCCGGGACAGGTCAGAGGCTATCCATTGTGGAATGCACTAGCCCTGACTGTCCCGGGGGTATTTTTATTAAAAAGAAACGTTCCCAGGGTGGAACTCCGCTTTAAGGCACTAATCTTGTGTCACACATTTCTCTTTATGGCAGTTCTATACAAACATGGACAATATGGTATTTTACGTTGCTGAACGCGGTGTGTGAATGGGCCATAGGGATGCATTGTCTGCATTTAGCTGCGGTAAAAAAGTTCCTCTTTCCGCAGCTAAAAGCTGAATTCTAACCATTCGTGTGTAAGGGGCCTAATACCTTAAATTCTCCCCTGCTCTAATTATTTAGGCTGAGTTCCAAGAGCAGCAAGTGGGTGTGGTTACTGAAAGCTAGTGACATCACTTCCTGGGAGGGGCACTGTTCCTGTCTAGCGAGTGGGTTATACAGAATGGGAGGAGCTGATTATAAGTTCCTGCCCACAGTGCTCTCTCATCAGTAGGGATACATTGTACATCCTGATTCATGAGAAAATTAAGAAATAAAAAAGAGTCATCCACACAGGACATGGGGGGGGGGGGTACATATACAGTATAGCTGTGCTGGGCTTTGAATTAAGACTACCATCGGAGAAGGAAGCTGGACAAGGGGGAGGGACCTGTCAGTGTAGCTGGAAGTGCTCTGGGGTCTCAGCTCACAGTCTACAATGACCACTATACATTAAAGGAATAGTACAGGCAACCACACTAAGTATATGTTTCCATTAGTGTGACTTGTCATGCAACTTTGGACACAGTCACAACCTATTGATTTTAATGCCACCCGTACCAATCTATGCGACTTGAAAAATCAGCGGCTTTGAAAAGGTAATGCACTACTTTGATGCAACTTTTGATGCAGATACTTTGATCCAGAGAGTGTAAAGTTGCATCAAAGTGGCAGTCTAAATTGTGCGACTTTAGGGTTGCAATAGTGGAAGCGTAGACTAAAGCTCAGTTTCTACTAGTGTGACTTGTCATGCGACTTTGTGTCTCCAAAGTCGCATGACAAGTCACAGCCCATTGATTTCAATGGCACCCGTTCCAATCTATGTGACTTTAAATATCAACGACTTTGAAAAGGTACCTGCAAAAGGTTGATGCAACTTTTGATGCGACTTTGATTTCAGGGGCACCTGTTCCAATCTTTGCGACTTTGAAAATCTGGGACTTTGAAAAGGTACCTGCACTACAAAGTCCTACTCTAGCCTGGTAGCTACGTTTTCATTAGTGTGACCCCAAAGTTGTGCGATTTAGAGTGCAACTTTGAGTGCAGCTTTCATCCAACTTTACACTCTGGATCAAAGTTGCATCAAAAGTTGCATCAAAGTAGTGCAGGTACCTTTTCAAAGTCGCATAGATGGGAATGGGTGCCATTGAAATCAATGTTATGTGCTGCTGGAACTATGAAGAGTGGAAGTAACATACTTCCAAAGCCTGCCCTCTCCCTCTTTCTCTCAGGAGAAGCTGCTAGCCTAAACGAGGCTATGAAGACAGGAGGAGATCATGGTGAAGGATAGGAGGGATGGGGGTGGGGTTGGGCAGGTCCAGGCATGCCTGTCTAAGAAAGATCAAAAACCTTTTCAGGAAGTGAAAGACAGCTTAGCAAATTCAGATAAAGGGAGATAACGTTGTCGGGAAGAACAGAAAGAAGCTGTTTGTCCAGCTTAGTTAAAGAGGAAGTAAACCCTCCTCTGACACTTTTACCTATAGGTAAGCCTATGATAAGGCTTACCTATAGGTACTGTAAATATCTCCTAAACATGTACCGTTTAGGAGATATTTACCTTACATGGAGCCAGTGACGTCACTGGCGCATGCGCTCTGAAGGAACGGCCGCTGGTGCCGTTTCTTCAGAGCCCCGTGCCGTGACCGTCGGCTCCCGCGCGCGTGCCAATCAGATGCCCGGATGCCGCGATCCCGGAAGACGGGCGACTGGACATGTCGCCCGTCATACAGGTGAGCGGGCGGCATGGCGGGGGCTCGTTCTTAGGTAAGTATTTCATAATGAGCTAGTATGCGATGCATACTAGCTCATTATGGGTTTCTCTTTCAGGTTGCAGCCAAAAAAAAAAAAAAAAGTTCCATGGGTTTACAACCTCTTTAAGACTTTCTAAGCTACACAAGCAGCTAGTCAGAAAATGAATAATATCAAAGATAAAGATATTTAACATACTATTAATAGGAAAAAAATCATTTTTGACTGGAGTTTCCCTTTAAATTTTCAAGATAGCAATCCTAATGTAATATCTGACCATGCTGAGATCTTAGTGCCAAAAACACTGATCAGCTACAAATAGGAAGCCATACTGGCTCATTATGTGCTCAGGCTGCACTTTCTGCTACATAGCTCTTCTGCTGTAGGGCTTGTTCACACGTATCTATTGAGGTGTGTCTTTGTGCACACTTCTGCACAATTCAGCATGCTGTACTTTTTGTAAACGCACCTGCACTACAATGGTATACTAAACCAGGCCTATTGTATTACATTCACTTTCTTACATATGCATTCATATTATGTATGCAACTGGTGTAAATAAGCCCTTAGGCTTGGTTTCACACCTATGCAGTTTGCTTTTGATCCGATCCTGCAATGCTTTTTGCTGTGCCTTGTGCATTTTTATTTATTCACACCCGTTTTTGACACTTTTTTTATGTGTTTTTTAAAGCGTTTTGCATTTTTTATGCTTTTTTTTGTCCAATGTGTTAGGTGGATTAAAGGTGTAAAACGCAAATTGCGGCAAAATTGCACTACATGCTTTTCTGCAGCTTCACCATTGAAGTCTATTGAATCAAAAATGCACGGTTTTGCTTTTAAAAATGTCCCTGACCCTTTCCAAAAGTGCAGCTGCTGAAAAAAGCATAGATGTGAACGTGTCCCATAGGGCCTCATTCCTATTGATGGTTTTTGTATACACAGCTTGTCACTGGGGAGGTGCTCACACTGACTTTATATTTATTAACCGGTTGCCGACCGCCGCACGACTATTTACTGCGGCGGTCAGCTCCGGCCAGGCAAAGTGACGTAGATCTACGTCACTTGCCTGTCACTTCCTTGTGAGCCAATAGCGGGCGAGCGCGCGCCCGCCGCGGCTCGTTCACAAGGAAGTCAGTGCGTGTGACTGGTGGACCCGATGTCCGCTGGTCACTCGCCGATCGTCGGTGCAGGGGGAGAAAGTCAGGCGGCTGATGTAAACAAGCCGCCTGTCATTCTCCCCTGTGTAGAAACAGTGATCATACGGTTCTACTATGTAGGACCATTGATCACTGTTCCTACACTAGTAGCCACAGCCAATCACAGTAAAAAGCACGCCCCTAGGGACACACTTAACCCCTCCCTCCCCAATAAAGTTAACCCCTTCCCTGCCAGTGTCATTTTGCAGTAACAGTGCATATGTATAGCACTGATTACTGCAGTAATGTCACTGGTAACCCCAAAAGTGTCAAAAATGTCAGTCAAGGGTCCGATCTGTCCGCCGCAATGTCGCAGTACCGCAAAAAAAACGCAGATCGCCGTCATTACACGTTTAAAAAAAAAAAAAACCAAAAATGACCGAAATCTTTCCCTTAGTTGGTAAACGCAATAACTTTTGCGCAAACCAATCAAAATACGCTTTTTGCAATTTTTTTTTACCAAACATATGTAGCAGAAAACAAATTGGCCAAAAATGTTAAAAAATTTAGATTTTTACATTTTTTTGGGGGGAATTTCATATAAAAAAATGTGAAAAATATTGTTATTTTTGCAAAATTTACGCTTTTTTTGTTTATAGCGCAAAAAGTAAAAATCGCACAGGTGATCAAATACCACCAAAAGAAAGCTCTGTTTGTGGGAAAAAAAGGACGTCAAATTTGTTTAGGTACAGCGTCGCACGACCGCGCAACTGTCCGTTAAAGTCACGCAGTAAAAAATCGCAAAAAACCCCCTGGTCAGGAAGGGGGTAAAATCTTCCGGGGCTTAAGTGGTTAATAGACCATGTATACCTCTTGCACACCTGACACCCCTGCAGCCAAACTGTCGTCTGAATTCAAATGACGGCAGGCTGACAAACACTGCTGCTGGTCACAAGTGCTATTACTGATAGGATCTCCGGGTATTAAACTTTGCAAGAGATTCATAAATATGTATCCCAAGCGTATACTCCATCCGAAGATTTAGCCCCTGTTCACACCAGTGCAACTTGTTATGCGATTTGACTGTTCCAAATCGCATGACAAGTCGCACCTCATTGGAAGCAATGGAACCATTCATATCGCCACAACTCATGTCGCAGCGATTATGAAAAGGGTTCCTGCATTACTTTTTACTAATTTTATTGGGAAATTGCACTTCTATTAAATGAAGTCGCAAGCCACAATGAAATCACAGGGCAAATGGCACTGATGTGGGGCTTTGAAATGGAGCTGAAGTAGATTTCAATACCACATCAGTGGACCAGGGCTTACCCTCTATTTCTGTTCTGGTGGCAGCCCACATTGTTGGCTTTTCCATCACTTTCTATCCTGGTGACATTGGTGATCAGGACAAATATAGAGGGGGAATCTCTGTAATAGTGGCTTTGAAAAGGGTTGAAAACCTGACAGAGGTTCTAACTCTTCCCTACTGTCTGTCCAGTGACCCCACTATGCTTGTATATATAGTGACCCCAATATATATATTTGTGTGATTAATGTTGTATTTCCTTACAGTGCCTTGCATTAAATCTCACTATTCTATTACTTAAAGAGGAAGTAAACCCTCCTAAAAAAATGAGAAAAATAAAAACCTGTAATGACAAAGGCATAATGAGCTAGTATGCATCGCATACTAGCTCATTATGAAATACTTACCTTAAAACGAAGCCCCTGCAGTGCCGCCCGCTCAGGGACAGGACGGCCGACATCGTCTCTGCATGCACTGTAAATATCTCCTAAATGGTGAATGTTTAGGAGATATTTATAGCGCCTATAGATAAGCCTTAATATAGGCTTACCTATAGGTAAAAGTATATAAAGTGGGTTTACAACCTCTTTAATATCTGTGTCACCTTCTCCTAATTTTGTCCAAAGAAAGGGGCAAAATCTGCCCGGAAATTCCCCAAAACTCTTCCTATTTACGCTAAGTCTACCTCTTTGAGGGGCAGTATCTTGGGGCTGTGGGGTGGGTCTGAGCTCACTAATACAACAGGATCCTCCTTGTTGGTTTTCAAGAGGTCCTCTCCTCTCTTTCTCATACATACCGTAGCCGCTTCATGATCACAAATCACAAAGCCTCGAAGAGAGAAAGACTAAACGTTAGAAAAAAAACTCTTTCCCTTACTTTGTTATAACACATTACAAACAAAATGGCGGGACAATATAAACCCCCCAAATTACCCCTTTCTACTATAGGAAGGTGACAGCACAGTGCTGGGTGTATACTGTATACAGAAATCCCATCTATATTACTACCTGTGTACCCCAACCATCTACTATAGGAAGGTGACAGTACAGTGCTGGGTGTATATACAGAAATCCCATCTACATTACTATCTGTGTACCCCAACCATCTACTATAGGAAGGTGACAGTACAGTGCTGGGTGTATATACAGAAATCCCATCTACATTACTACCTGTGTACCCCAACCATCTACTATAGGAAGGTGACAGTACAGTGCTGAGTGTATATACAGAAATCCCATCTACATTACTACCTGTGTACCCCAACCATGTACTATAGGAAGGTGACAGTACAGTGCTGGATGTATATACAGAAATCCCATCTACATTACTATCTGTGTACCCCAACCATGTACTATAGGAAGGTGACAGTACAGTGCTGGATGTATATACAGAAATCCCATCTACATTACTATCTGTGTACCCCAACCATGTACTATAGGAAGGTGACAGTACAGTGCTGAGTGTATATACAGAGCTCCCATCTACATTACTACCTGTGTACCCCAACCATCTACTATAGGAAAGTGACAGTACAGTGCTGAGTGTATATACAGAAATCCCATCTACATTACTACCTGTGTACCCCAACCATCTACTATAGGAAAGTGACAGTACAGTGCTGAGTGTATATACAGAAATCCCATCTACATTACTATCTGTGTACCCCAACCATGTACTATAGGAAGGTGACAGTACAGTGCTGGATGTATATACAGAAATCCCATCTATATTACTACCTGTGTACCCCAACCATCTACTATAGGAAGGTGACAGTACAGTGCTGGATGTATATACAGAAATCCCATCTACATTACTATCTGTGTACCCCAACCATGTACTATAGGAAGATGACAGTACAGTGCTGGATGTATATACAGAAAACCCATCTACATTACTACCTGTGTACCCCAACCATCTACTATAGGAAGGTGACAGCACAGTGCTGGATGAAGATACAGAGCTCCCATCTACGTTACTACCTGTGTACTCCAACCATCTACTATAGGAAGTAAAAGTACAGTACTGGATGTATATACAGAGATCCCATATACATTACCTGTGTACCCCAAACATCCATTAAAGGAAGGTGACAGCACAGTGCTGGGTGTATATATAGAGATCCTATCTACATTACTACCTGTGTACCCCAAACATCTACTATAGGAAGGTGACAGTACAGTGCTGGATGTATATACAGAAATCCCATCTACATTACTATCTGTGTACCCCAACCATGTACTATAGGAAGGTGACAGTACAGTGCTGGATGTATATACAGAAATCCCATCTATATTACTACCTGTGTACCCCAACCATCTACTATAGGAAGGTGACAGTACAGTGCTGGATGTATATACAGAAATCCCATCTACATTACTATCTGTGTACCCCAACCATGTACTATAGGAAGATGACAGTACAGTGCTGGATGTATATACAGAAAACCCATCTACATTACTAACTGTGTACCCCAACCATCTACTATAGGAAGGTGACAGCACAGTGCTGGATGAAGATACAGAGCTCCCATCTACGTTACTACCTGTGTACTCCAACCATCTACTATAGGAAGTAAAAGTACAGTACTGGATGTATATACAGAGATCCCATATACATTACCTGTGTACCCCAAACATCCACTAAAGGAAGGTGACAGCACAGTGCTGGGTGTATATATAGAGATCCCATCTACATTACTACCTGTGTACCCCAACCATCTACTATTGGAAGGTGACAATACAGTACCGGGTGTATATACAGAGATCCATGTACATTATTACCCATGTACCCCAACCATCTACTATAGGAAGGTGACAGTACAATGCTGGATGTATATACATAAATCCCATCTATATTACTACTTTGTACCCCAACCATCTACTATAGGAAGGTGTCAGCACAGTGCTGGGTGTATATACAGAAATCCCATCTCTATTACTACCTGTGTACCCCAACCATCTACTATAGGAAGGTGACAGTACAGTGCTGGGTATATATACATAGATCCCATCTACATTACTACCTGTGTACCCCAACCATCTACTATAGGAAGGTGACAGTACAGTGCTGGGTGTATATACAGAAATCCCGTCTATATTACTACTTTGTACCCCAACCATCTACTATAGGAAAGTGACAGTACAGTGCTGGGTGTATATACATAGATCCCATCTACATTACTACCTGTGTACCCCAACCATCTACTATAGGAAGGTGACAGTACAGTGCTGGGTGTATATACAGAAATCCCATCTACATTACTACCTGTGTACCCAAACCATCTACTATAGGAAGGTGACAGTACAATGCTGGGTGTATATACAGAAATCCCGTCTATATTACTACTTTGTACCCCAACCATCTACTATAGGAAGGTGACAGTACAGTGCTGGGTGTATATACATAGATCCCATCTACATTACTACCTGTGTACCCCAACCATGTACTATAGGAAGGTGACAGTAGAGTTCTGGGTGTATATAAAGAGATCCCATCTATATTAATACCTGTGTAGATATTATCACAACTACTTTTTGCATCCAGGTGGATTATACCTTGCTTTTGTTCAAGGTTTTTATTTTGGTGGTAAATGGTAATGGATATCTCATTTTTTTTTATTATCAATGGAAAACTGTCCCAAAATCGTAAAAAAAAAAATGTATATAATTTTTTAAAATTAAGCTGTATATTTTTTGTTACTATCATAACTTACCACCAAAGAACAACCCAAAATAAATTCTTCTGCTCCCAGCGACCCACCATATGCACTATATTACCAAAAGTATTGGGACACCCGTCTTTACACGCACATGGTGTAAAAAGAAATGCCGCGCTACCAATAAAAAGTGATGACCATCAGTCAGCGCCCCTTTACACGCATATGAACTTTAATGGCGTCCCAGTCTTAGTCCGTAAGGTTCAATATTGAGTTGGCCCACCCTTTGCAGCTACAACAGCTTCAGCTCTTCTGGGAAGGTTGTCCACAAGGTTTAGGAGTGTCTATGGGAATGTTTGACCATTCTTCCAGAAGCGCATTTGTGAGGTCAGGCACTGATGTTGGAGAGAAGGCCTGGCTCTCAGTCTTCACTCTAATTTATCCCAAAGGTGTTCTATCGGTTTAAGGCCAGGACTTCGTGCAGGCCAGTCAAGTTCCTCCACCCCAAACTCGCTCATCCATGTCTTTATGGACCTTGCTTTGTGCAGTGGTGCGCAATCATGGTGGAACGGGAAGGGGCCATCCCACAAAGATGGGAACATGAAATTGTCCAAATTGCCTTGTTATGCAAATGCCTTAAGAGTTCCCTTCACTGGAACTAAGGGGCCAAGCCCAACCCCTGAAAAACAAACCCGCACCAAAATGATGTGGACCAGTACACAAAGCAAGGTCCGTAAAGACATGGATGAGTGAGTTTGAGGTGGAGGAACCCGATTTTTTATTTTAATTTTTTTTACACACAGTTGTTTATCTCTCTCTGCAAAAAGAGTGAGAGATAAAATTTACCTTTCCTCTCCATTCAGAGAGAGAAATACAGGCGGGCTTCACAGCGGCTGATCACTATGATAGCCAATGAGAGGCCATCAGGGCAATCAGGTGACCCGGAACCGGGAGTTCCAGGTCCTGACTATTAGTACGGGGACCAGGGGCTCCCGCTGAGACTCTGGTCTCTGTGCTGGGAGCAAACTGTGCAGTGTGCTGCCAGCGCAAAGACATACACATATATGTGGCCCCATTGAAAAAAGCCCATTCGGTGAGGCCACATACTGTATATGCACACTATCGGCAGGAAGAAGATAAAGATGGATTATCCCTTTTTTTTACAATATTTGGTTCCCTGCGGGACAAAGTACATTGTCCCATCTTCCTGGCTGAAATGTTAGACTGGATGCCAGCCTGCTGACAACATGGCTAGCAAGGAGATGGAAGCTAAATAATGTAAAAAAACAAAAAAGTTAGAACTCTTAACTTCTTCTTTATATCTGAACTCAGGGATAAGTAAATATTTTCCAGATCAGTGGTCTCCAAACTGTGGTCCATGCGCCGAATGCTGTCCTTTGATTGCTGTTATCTGACCTTTTGGGGCACTGTTCCACCCACTGATATGAGGCACCATTCCTCCAACTGATACAAGGCATTCTTCCTTCCACTGACACCAATGATGGGGCACTATTCCTCCCAATGACACCACCGATGGGGCACTGCTCTTCCCACTGACACCAATTATGGGGCACTATTTCTCTCACTGAAACTAATCATGGGGCACTATTCCTCCCACTGACACCAACCATGGGGTACTATTCCTCCCACTGACACCACTGATGGGACACAGCTCCTTCCACTGACACCAACTATGGGGCACTATTCCTCCCACTGACACCACTGATGGGACACAGCTCCTTGCACTGACACCAACTATGGGGAAATATTCCTCCCACTGACACCACCGATGGGACACAGCTCCTTCCACTGACACCAACTATGGGGAAATATTCCTACCACTGACACCAACCATGGGGCACTGTTCCTCCCACTAACACCAACGATGGGGCAGTATTCCATCCACTAATATCAATGATAGGCCACTATTTCTCCTTCAGCAGACCACAGGCACTATATAATCTTGTATTCTCCCACTGCCCATCATACCTGGGACATGTTCTACTTCCACTTGCCATTGTCCGGCCCCCCTATAGTCTGAAGGACAGTAAACTGTTTTGAAAGTTTGGAGACCCCTGTTTTAAGCAGTAAAGTTGCAGCCACTGTCATTTTTTTTTTTTTCTAGATCTACTTGTTTAACCATTTAAAACAACTCTTGTCTCTTATCAGGTGGAACCGGATTGTGGAATTAGTGGAGCAGAGGAAAGAACAGCTCACTTCCGTACTTCGCCTGCAGAATTATTTCCTAGAATGCAATGAAGTGAAGTCTCAGATTCGTGAAAAGAGGAAAGCTATGGAGAACAGCCAATGTGGCAGTGGAGAGTTGGGTGGGGTGCTGGCCTTGCAAAGGAAACTTTCAAACATGGAGGCAGCGTTGGTGGCTTTGGAACCCAAGCTGGTCCAGCTGCAGCAAGATGCTGAAGTTCTCGCCACATGCCACCCATCTCAGGCCATGGAGGTGTTGGTACACTTTGAAGAAATTAGCGGAGAGTGGGAAGCTTTGAAGAGGACTCTCCAAGGATGTGAGGACTCTCTAACCGTGGCCAGCAAGTTGCAGCAGTTTATACAAGACCTGGACAACTTTCTGACCTGGTTGGTTAAGACACAAACTGCGGTGGCTATAGAGGAGTTGCCTTCCAACCTGACAGAGGCTGAGAGATTGTTAGGGCTCCATGCTTCCCTTAAAGAGGAGATCAATAGATATGAGGAAGACTACAACAAGATCCAGGCTGTCAGTGACCTTCTGAGCCTAGAAGAGGCTGACCTTCCATATCTTTCTCTCCAGCAGTGGTTGCAGAAGCTGGAAGTTGGATGGAACAAGCTTCTCCAGATGTGGGAGAACAGAAGGGAGGTCCTTGTACAGTCTCACATCTTCCATCTGTTTTTAAGAGATGTTAAACAGGCCGAGGCTTGCTTGAACAACCAGGTTAGGCAACATTTTTTTATTTTTTAAATATATCAGTTGTGGTTGTAAAGAAACAAGGTGTGCTAGAGTAAAAGTAAATGTGCAATTTATCTATGTAAACTATTATTTGACTGCCACATTTCTGGTATACAGAACTTTAGTGAATGCTGGAGCACACCCTTCTCAACCAGGGTTCCATGGAATGCTAGGGTTCCTCCAGAGGTTGCTAGGGGATCCTTGACCAAAGAGCAATTTCTGCCTCTCAGATAAGTAACCGCTGACATCAATAATATTTTATAGCTATCTGTATCCTTCCCATTGACCACAAATGTAGGGAGCATATTTCCCAGTGCATATTTCCCAGTGACCATCACACTAATGTGCAGTGAGCTGTAGGTTTAGAATTGATAGCAGGGGTTCCCTGTGATTGGAAATTAATTTCAAGGTTTCCTCCGTGTTAAAAAGGTTGAGAAAGGCTGATCTATATAAATCCTAATTTCTATTCCAGTGAATAAAGGCTTGGTTCACGCCTATGAAGTTTGCTTTTGATCTGTTTCTGCAGTGCTTTTTGTGGTGCGTTTTTGCACATTGTGTTTTTTCAGCTTTTGCATTTTTTATGCTTTTGGTTCTTTTTTTTTTTTTTTGCCATAGGAAACCATGTTGAATGGACTGTAGTGCATTTCGGAAAAAAGCACTAAAAACCGCATAGGTATAAACTAGGGCTGCAACTAACGATTATTTTGTCTGTCGACTAATCTAGCGATTATTTTTCCGATTAGTCGTCTAATCTAATGATTACAGTATTTTTATTTTATTTTTTTTGCTTAATTGAATGTTAGTAACCCCTTAGTAAGCCCCCCTCCCAGTACAGACCCATCAGTAAGCCCCCCTCCCAGTACAGATCCCTCAGTAAGCCCCCCTCCCAGTACAGACCCCTCAGTAAGCCCCCCTCCCAGTACAGACCCCTCAGTAAGCCCCCTTCCAGCACAGACCCCTCAGTAAGCCCCCCTCCCAGTACAGACCCCTCAGTAAGCCCTCCTCCCAGTACAGATCCCTCAGTAAGCCCCCCTCCCAGTACAGACCCCTCAGTAAGCCCCCCTCCCAGTACAGACCCCTCAGTAAGCCCCCTTCCAGCACAGACCCCTCAGTAAGCCCCCCTCCCAGTACAGACCCCTCAGTAAGCCCTCCTCCCAGTACAGACCCCTCAGTAAGCCCTCCTCCCAGTACAGACCCCTCAGTAAGCCCCCCTCCCAGGACAGACCCCTCAGTAAGCCCCCCTCCCAGGACAGACCCCTCAGTAAGCCCCCCTCTCAGTATAGACCCCTCAATAAGCCCCCTCCCAGTACAGACATCTCAGTAAGCCCTCCCACCTAGTACAGACCACTTAGTAAGCCCCCCCTCCCAGTGCAGACCCCTCAGGCTCACCTGCGATCACATGCTGCTGCTGGAGTGGCGCGTGACATCTCGTCTGTGTGGGACAGTGGGAGGGATCAGCCTGCAGCGGCCCCAATCAATGCAGCGGCCCGGCCGGCAATGCTTAAAGCGGGCCAGCAGGCCAGCCGTATCTTTGCCCCCCTCCCAGTACAGATCCCTCAGTAAGCCCCCCTCCCAGTACAGACCCCTCAGTAAGCCCCCCTCCCAGTACAGACCCCTCAGTAAGCCCCCTTCCAGCACAGACCCCTCAGTAAGCCCCCCTCCCAGTACAGACCCCTCAGTAAGCCCTCCTCCCAGTACAGATCCCTCAGTAAGCCCCCCTCCCAGTACAGACCCCTCAGTAAGCCCCCCTCCCAGTACAGACCCCTCAGTAAGCCCCCTTCCAGCACAGACCCCTCAGTAAGCCCCCCTCCCAGTACAGACCCCTCAGTAAGCCCTCCTCCCAGTACAGACCCCTCAGTAAGCCCTCCTCCCAGTACAGACCCCTCAGTAAGCCCTCCTCCCAGTACAGACCCCTCAGTAAGCCCCCCTCCCAGGACAGACCCCTCAGTAAGCCCCCCTCCCAGGACAGACCCCTCAGTAAGCCCCCCTCTCAGTATAGACCCCTCAATAAGCCCCCTCCCAGTACAGACATCTCAGTAAGCCCTCCCACCTAGTACAGACCACTTAGTAAGCCCCCCCTCCCAGTGCAGACCCCTCAGGCTCACCTGCGATCACATGCTGCTGCTGGAGTGGCGCGTGACATCTCGTCTGTGTGGGACAGTGGGAGGGATCAGCCTGCAGCGGCCCCAATCAATGCAGCGGCCCGGCCGGCAATGCTTAAAGCGGGCCAGCAGGCCAGCCGTATCTTTGTATCCCGGTAGGCCAGTCCGGCCAGGGGGCGTGTGACGTCACGTGTGACGCGTTGACGCCTTTCACGCACGTCAACGTATTTCTGTAGTCGACGTAATCGATTACGTTGACGCATCGTTGCAGCACTAGTATAAACGAGGCCTACATGTCCATTGTAAATACCTGTATTTGCCAATATTAGAGTAGTGAATGCCAGTTGGCAACTCCTTGCTGTCCTGGGAGATATTTATAGATTATGAAACTAGATTGCTAAGCAGCTCACAATGGTAATGCTTACAGTACATTTGCCCCTTCTAAACAGGCACCTGGGCAACTTGGACTATTTTAAAGCCTTATGCCAGCATTAGTAAATAGATAGGCAAGTATATTTCCTTTTTTAAAAATCTTTTTTACATTTCTTCAGTTACTTTCTGGTTTCTGAGTAAGCCCTCCCACCTAGTACAGACCACTTAGTAAGCCCCCCCTCCCAGTGCAGACCCCTCAGGCTCACCTGCGATCACATGCTGCTGCTGGAGTGGCGCGTGACATCTCGTCTGTGTGGGACAGTGGGAGGGATCAGCCTGCAGCGGCCCCAATCAATGCAGCGGCCCGGCCGGCAATGCTTAAAGCGGGCCAGCAGGCCAGCCGTATCTTTGTATCCCGGTAGGCCAGTCCGGCCAGGGGGCGTGTGACGTCACGTGTGACGCGTTGACGCCTTTCACGCACGTCAACGTATTTCTGTAGTCGACGTAATCGATTACGTTGACGCATCGTTGCAGCACTAGTATAAACGAGGCCTACATGTCCATTGTAAATACCTGTATTTGCCAATATTAGAGTAGTGAATGCCAGTTGGCAACTCCTTGCTGTCCTGGGAGATATTTATAGATTATGAAACTAGATTGCTAAGCAGCTCACAATGGTAATGCTTACAGTACATTTGCCCCTTCTAAACAGGCACCTGGGCAACTTGGACTATTTTAAAGCCTTATGCCAGCATTAGTAAATAGATAGGCAAGTATATTTCCTTTTTTAAAAATCTTTTTTACATTTCTTCAGTTACTTTCTGGTTTCTGGCCTAGGCATATGATGTCATACATCATGGGAGTCTTCAGGAGGGGAGGAGGGGTTTTCTCAGCTAAGCACACCCTCCTTCCTGCATGCCTGAATTAAGGGCAGATTGATTCCAGGAAGTAAATGCTGCATGAATCATTTGCTCTTACTCAAGCTGGTCACAGCCAGAAATGCTAGGGGGTGTTTTGTATAGTGATTGCTCAGCAAAATAAAGCATGTGGACTTGGATGGATGGGTGAGTTTGCTTTGAATATTAAAAATTAATGCAATTGTGTTTTTGAGTTGGGGCGCTCAGATGCAGTGTAGTTCCACTTTACAGTAGAACTTTGGCATATGTTGCAGCACCTAAATATTAGTACATCTGCACCTACAGCTTTATCTTCACCCTACAAAGTCCCCCACACACATGTTGCCTGCCATTGGGAGTGCTAGCGAAGTCCACCTAATGCAGCTTTCTAGGATAGGTCACAATGATGCTGCACTGCTCCGGCATTCAGAGCAAAGTTGTCACTCTTATGATGTAGGCTGTGCCTGCTTGCACTACAGTAAGATAAAAAAAATATTGCATGGGGCGTAGCTATCAGCATGGTCATGGCTGATTTACAAGCGTGTAACACAAGTCAGCACACTTACCCCTACCCACTGCGTTTTGGATAGACATTACTATTTCTGTTGCTGAATGACATCCACTGGGAGGGGAACAACAAATAAAGAAGGATTTGGCTGAATCCAAGAGTAAAGTAAGATTTTTTGTTTACTTTATGAGGCTTGTAGGTCACATGGTAACTGGCCCTGGTTAGACTGATATGCAAGAGCATTCAGTTGTTGTTTAAAAACAACAGTGACATTTACTGGACATTTGTATGTACTGCAATTCATCTATAATACCAGCAATCATTTGTAAGGCAGCCAGGCTAAAATGAAAAGATGATGCCAGGCAAACCATAGAGTGTTGGAATTAGGGATTGACCGATTATCGGCAAATCCGATATATCGGGGGCCGATATGCACTTTCTCCGATATATCGGAATCGGCCCCTGAGGTTACCGATATTTCCGATATTTCGGGAAAGTGCATGTACCGGAGTGATGCCTGCAGCTAGAGGCATCACCCTGGTACCGGCGTCCATAGCCGATGGTCGGCTGTCTTGTAATGACAACCAATGCGGCTGAGAAGCTGCTCGGCTGTCATTACAAGGAGCAGGAGGGGACATCCCCCCCCTCCCACCGCCTTCCGTGGCTCGCCCGGGTCTCTTGTCCCACCAGAAAACCCGGGCATCCTAACTCCACGGCCGCCAAAGAGAAGACCCGATCAAAGCTCTGATCGGGTCTCCATATAAAAACCCGGAAGTAATGTCATGACATCAATTCCGGGTATTCGGCGCCAGATTTAAAAAAATGACAGCATTCAAAACAGCCAAACTTGGCTGTTTTGAATGCTTTTAAGTGCAGAGGAGGGGTTTGGGGTCGTTTAGACCCCCAGAATTCTCCACAACAGTACCTGTGACAAATAAAAAATATTTCTCTTACGTCCTCCGACAGTCGCCGCCTCTTCATATTCGTCACATATGGGGTATTAGACTTTTCTCCGAAGGAGTAGCTAGGCAACAGAATATGTTAACATCAAAGCTTTTAACATATCCCACCCTCAAGGGGTGGTCCCCTCAGTCAATACCCTCCTACTTCCTGCAACCATATCTCAGTTTCAATGTCTAGCTTGTCAGGAGTGGCTGGCTCTCTCTGTGCTGGGGCTTTGTGCCCCAGACTCTTTCTTCTTTTTTGATTTTTGTTTGAGTTTTCTCTCTACCTTTACTTAGCTGTTCTTTTTGTCAGCGTTAGTTAGTTCTTCGGATGAAGAGGATCATGCGGGCTGGGTCTCAGGCTGATCCCCCTGGTCGCAGGTCGTGGGTCAGTGGCTTCCCAGCCTGCCATCGAGCGTTCAGCCAGGTAACGCTCCTGGAACAGTGAACGACCCATCCCTGTTCGGTGCAGGGATGATTGGTGAGGTGGCTACCTCACTGGACGCTGTGCGGTTTCTTAACCCCCATTCTGTGCGTCTTGTATGCGACTCTCCCTGCCTCATGTGCAGCGGCTTGTTCGCCTGTGCGGGTCCCCCACGCCATTGTGAGGTAAGTGTATCTATATGGGGACCTGTCTGTCTGGGGGGGTGTCAGTCTGGGACTGTGTAACCTGCCTCTGTTCACACTGTTTGTCTCCCTATCACTCGGCTGCATGCTGTGGGCTGCAAGGGGGGGGGTAGCTGTGTGACACTGTGTGTGTCAGCCTTGTCAGTGTGAGAAGCTGTGTGCTGTGGGGCATGTTTTGGGCATGTTTGGGCACTACAAAGCGATCGCTGCGGCGATCTAACATGTTTTTTTATACATGGATGACATGTGTGCATTACTGTACTGTGGAGCGGCGGTTTCGGCGCCAAACGGCGCCATTTTGCCTACACTCGCTCCGGCCGCATGTTCTACATGCATGGCGGCCATTTTCTTGTAGCCTCCCATAGGCTTTCATAGAGCGCCCTGGCAGCTTCACTTCCTCTTCTCCAGGAACACCGATCGAGGCAGCAGCAGCGGCGAGGGTCTCCTCAGGTTATATCCTTCTTATCCATTGCCTGTGTCAGTTTTTATTGTCCCTGTGGGGGTCTCATTGTGCTTGTGTGTGGTGCGGTGGGCTGCGCTCGCCGCGCTTGTTAAAGGGGCAGTTAACCCTTTATTATCCGGCATTTGTAATAGGGGCAATGGATTCTCAGGAGGGCAAATTTCCTACCGCCTTGGTGGAAAGCCAGGGTACCGCTGTTTCCCCCCCAGGGGGGGATTTAGCCACTATTGTGGCTGGCCTTGCTGCTCAGGTGCAGATGCTGGTGGCTGCTCAATCTACTAAAAGACCCAGAGTTTCTCTTTCCTCTGATTCTGAGGGTGAAGGTGATGGGGCTGTTATGGCGGGGGCCTCCTTATCGGGGTCCCGCTCCTCCCTGGATCTAGTGGGGTCCGAGGTGGAGGCTGAAGTTGAAGGGGTTGATAATTCTCCCCCTGGCTCGCCTGAAGAGCTTGCAATCATGGATGAATTGATTGCTTCCATAAAACAAACGCTGCGTTTGCAGGATGAAGTGTGTCCCCCCGCTGCCTTGGCGGCTTATGGGACGCAGAGAAAACGCAGGACGCCGCAGGTTTTTCCCTGCAATGATGATTTTCAGCGCGCTGTTAAGGAACAATGGCGCAATCTGCGCAAGCCTTTTGCTGTACCAAGTAGGTTCAAGCTGCGTTATCCTTTCTCGCCTTCCACTGATGAAAGGTGGTGTGTGCCATCCCCAGTGGATCACGCAATTGCGGTTTTAAACAAATCCACTGCCATTCCTGCAGAGGATTCCCCTGTGTTCCGTGATGCCACGGATAGGAGATTGGAGTCTCTTGCCCGTCATACTTATTCTGTTACGGGTTCTATGCTTAAGGCTCTGTTTGCCTCTCTCATGGCGGCCCAGGCGGTCGCAAGTTGGATGCAGATGCTTAGGCGCGTCCTAGTGGCCGATTCGGCCTCGCCGGCGACCCTGGATATGGTGGATCAAATCCACCAGGGTGTCCTGTATCTGTGTGATGCGGACTTGGACCTAGTCCCGTTGGCTGCACGTGTGCACAGCGTGGCGGTGTTGTCTCGCCGCCTGGTTTGGTTGAAATGTTGGTCGGTGGTCTTCACGTAAGACCTTAGCCAATCTGCCTTATGATGGGTCTCGCCTTTTTGGGGAGTCCTTGGATGTGTTGATTAAGGGGATCACCGGAGGTAAGAGCACTCTCTTGCCCCAATTCCCCAAGGCTAAGGGGGCTTCTGGGAAGAAGCATGCTAATTTTCGGCCCCCTCAGGGGTCCTTTCGTGCCTTTCGGTCGCACTACAAGGGCAAACCGTTCAAAGGTCAAGGCTCTCAGAAGAAGCCCTGGTCTGGAAAACAGAAGTCCGGTCAATCCGGATCCGCAGGCCATAACAGTGCGGCCTGAAGGGGCGCCCTCACCCAGTTTTGGGGTGGGGGGA
Source organism: Pelophylax lessonae (assembly GCF_965119305.1). Taxonomy (NCBI): domain Eukaryota; kingdom Metazoa; phylum Chordata; class Amphibia; order Anura; family Ranidae; genus Pelophylax; species Pelophylax lessonae. The sequence goes on from NC_138774.1 coordinate 54,454,866, forward strand.
CGCTTGCTCGGTTTTCTTCAGCCCTGGTTGGCCCGCGTGCGGGACAGATGGGTTCAGGAGATCGTTCGATCTGGTTACAAGATCGAGTTTCTCTCTCGGCCGGAGAGCAGATTTTTTCCCTCAAATCTTCAACTGTCTCCAGAGCGTTTACGGGACCTGCACCTGGCGGTGCGGGACCTGAGGGCTCAGGGAGTGGTAGTTCCGGTGCCTCATCGGGACAGATTTCGGGGGTTTTATTCCAATCTGTTCACCGTGCCCAGAAAGGAGGGCAAGGTTCGTCCAATTCTGGACTTGAAGGCTCTGAACCGCTCTGTGCGGGTTCGCAAGTTCCGCATGGAATCCCTGCGGTCGGTGGTGGCTGCCCTGGTTCCGGGGGAATTCATGGCCTCCATCGATTTGAAGGATGCGTATCTTCACATCCCCATTTTCGAGGGTCACCAAAGGTACCTTCGTTTTGCCATTGCGGAGGATCACTACCAGTTCGTGGCGTTGCCTTTTGGTCTAGCCTCGGCTCCGCGGGTCTTCACCAAGGTGCTTGCACCGGTTCTGGCATTATTGAGAGCCCAGGGCATTTCTGTCCTGGGGTATCTGGACGACATTCTGGTTCGGTCTGCGACCAGCCAGGGTCTGGAGAAGGACCTGTCTGTCACGATGCAAACTCTGCAGGAGTTTGGTTGGACGATAAATTTTCCAAAGTCGACACTGAGCCCGTCGGTTCGTCTTCCCTACCTGGGAATGATTCTGGACTCGGTGCAGGCGAAGGTCTTCCTGCCGGAAGACAAACTCAGAACTCTTCAGGAGGAAGTCAGGTCCCTCAGGGACGTTCCGCACTCGTCTCTGCGGACGTGCATGAGATGTCTGGGATTGATGGTCTCGGCTTTCGAGGCGATTCCCTTCGCCCAGTTTCACACGCGGGGTCTCCAAGCGGAGATCCTGTCCATGTGGGACGGGCGACCTCAATCTCTGGATCTTCAAATCTCGTTGAGTCATCGCACCAGAAGAGACCTTCTGTGGTGGCTCCAGTCCCCGATGGTGTCCGGGGGCAAGTCGTTTCGTCCTATCTCGTGGAGGGTAATCACCACGGATGCCAGCCTGTCGGGCTGGGGTGGTGTTCTGGGCGTTCTGTCCGCCCAGGGTACTTGGTCGGAGGGGGAGTCCTCCCTTCCGATCAACATTCTGGAATTGCGTGCGATAAATCTCTGTCTTCATCGCTGGACGGACCGGCTGCAGGGCTGCCCGGTTCGTGTGCAGACGGACAATGCCACGGCGGTGGCCTACATCAACCACCAAGGGGGCACCAGGAGTGCCCGAGCGGCTCGACAAGTGGCCGACATTCTGTCTTGGGCCGAAACTCATGTCTCGGCGATAACGGCGGTTCACATTCCGGGGGTGGAGAACTGGCAGGCGGACTATCTGAGTCGCCAGGCCCTGGATCAGGGGGAATGGTCTCTCCACCCGGCTGTCTTCCAGATGTTGTGCGCGAAGTGGGGTCTTCCAGATGTGGACCTGTTCGCGTCTCGTCTCAACAACAAGGTGAGAAGGTTCGTGGCAAGGACGCGCGACCCTCGGGCAGACGCGTCGGACGCGTTAGTGGCCCCGTGGCATCAGTACAGGCTGATGTACGCGTTTCCACCGATTCAGTTGCTGTCCAGGTTCCTTCGCAGGTTACACTCGGAACGCAGCACGGTGATTCTTGTGGCACCGGACTGGCCTCGCCGGTCCTGGTACGCAGACCTCGTGAATCTGGCGGTCGACGCCCCGTGGCGTCTGCCTCTTCGAGACGATCTCCTGTCTCAAGGACCAATATACCATCCTGCTTTACAGTCGCTGGCTTTGACGGCCTGGCTGTTGAGACCGTGGTCCTGAAGGAGAAGGGTCTCTCCCCAGAGGTCGTTCATACCTTGATCAACGCGAGGAAGTCTTCCTCGGGGAAGGTTTATTACCGTACTTGGAAGGCCTATTTTGCCTGGTGTGAGTCCAGGGGGTTTTCACCCCGCACGTACTCGGTTTCCCGAGTGCTGTCCTTCCTTCAAACGGGTGTCGATCAGCGTTTGGCGCTGGCTACGATAAAGGGTCAGGTGTCTGCGCTGGCCGTTCTGTTTCAACGTCCCGTGGCTTCCAACTCCTTGGTTGGCACTTTTGTTCAGGGAGTGCGGCATCTGGTTCCTCCTAGGAGGGATCCTCTGCCCCCTTGGGACTTGAATCTCGTTCTATCTGTGTTACAACGTGCTCCTTTTGAACAGATCAGGGAGATCTCGTTGTCTATGTTGTCCAAAAAGGTCGCCTTTTTGGTTGCGATCACTTCGGCTCGCAGAGTGTCGGAGCTGGCGGCTTTGTCCTGCAAGTCTCCGTATCTGGTTGTTCATTTGGATAAGGTGGTCTTGCGACCTAATCCTTCTTTTCTTCCGAAGCGAGTTTCGGAATTCCATCTTAATGAGGATATTGTCTTGCCTTCGCTGTGCGCGAAGCCTAAACATCCAAAGGAGGTGAGATTACATTCTTTGGATGTTGTTCGGGCGATAAGGGTTTACCTTAAATCGACTGAGTCTTTTCGAAAGACGGACTCCTTGTTTGTTCTTCCAGAGGGTCCTCGGAAGGGCATTGCGGCGTCGGCCTCTACCATCGCCAAATGGATCAGGCAGACCATTGAACAGGCCTATGCTTTGCAGGGGAAGGTCCCCCCTGTGCCTGTGAAGGCGCCCTCTACTAGATCTCTGAGTACGTCTTGGGCCTGTCGTCATGGGGCTTCTGTAGCCCAGGTGTGTAAGGCGGCGACCTGGTCGACCGTGCACACTTTCACAAAATTCTACAAAGTAGATGTTCAGGCATCGGCGGATGCTTCCTTTGGCCGCAAGGTTCTTAGTGCGGCAATTCCCTAGGGTCCCTTGTTGGGGACCTCTGGCTGTTGGGATAAGTTTTTTGTATCCCTTGGTTATTTGTCTTTTCCTGGGTTGTTGCTCCTGTTGAGCACTTGTTTTTCCTGTAGCCCAGCTGGTTTCCTTCCTTTGGTAAGGTTCCTTTCTTTGATGCGGAGACTGCGTTGCCTTTCGGCGCGGATGCGTTTCCCACCCCTCATGTTTGCACTGCTTTGGGACGTCCCCATATGTGACGAATATGAAGAGGCGGCGACTGTCGGAGGACGTAAGAGAAAACGGAATTTTTGTAAAATCTTACCTGTAAAATTCCTTTCTCTGAGTCCTCCGACAGTCGCCGCCCCCGCCCCTCTTTTGGGGTTTGGTTGTATACTCTACTGCTATTCCACTGAAACTGAGATATGGTTGCAGGAAGTAGGAGGGTATTGACTGAGGGGACCACCCCTTGAGGGTGGGATATGTTAAAAGCTTTGATGTTAACATATTCTGTTGCCTAGCTACTCCTTCGGAGCAAAGTCTAATACCCCATATGTGACGAATATGAAGAGGCGGCGACTGTCGGAGGACTCAGAGAAAGGAATTTTACAGGTAAGATTTTACAAAAATTCCGTTTTTTCTCTTACGTCCTCCGACAGTCGCCGCCATCTTCATATTCGTCACAATGGGGTATTAGACTTTGCTCCGTAGGAGTAGCTAGGCAACAGAATATGTCAATATTAAAGCTTTTAACATATCCCCACCCCAGGGGGTGGTCCCCTCAGTCTATACCCTCCTACTTCCTGTTTCATATCTCAGTTTCAATGTCTAGCTTGTCAGGAGTAGCTGGATGTCTCTATGCTGGGGCATTTTGTCTCAGCCTTTCTCTATTCTTTTTTGATTTTTGTTTGAGTTTTTTCTCTCTCTTTACCTAGCTGTTATTTTTGTCAGCATTAGTTAGTTCTTCTGATGAAGAGGATTCAAGCGGGCTGGGTCTCGGGCTGATCCCCCTGGTCGCAGGTTGTGGGTCAGTGGCTTCCCAGCCTGCCATCGAGCGTTCAGCCAGGTAACGCTCTGGCACAATGAACGACCCATCCCTGTTCGGTGCAGGGATGCTATGGTGAGGTGACTACCTCACTGGACGCTGTGCGGTTTCTTAACCCCAGTTTTGCTGCGTCCTGGATGCGACTCTCCCTGTCACATGTGCAGTGGCTTGTTCGCCTGTGCGGGTTCCCCACGCCATATAGAAGGTAAGTGTATTTGTGTGGGGACCTGTCTGTTTGGGGGGTGTCAGTCTGGGACTGTGTAACCCTGCCTGTGTTCACACTGTTAAGTTCCCTATCTCTCTGGCTGCATGCTGTGGGCTGCAAGGAGGGGGGGCTGTGCTGCACTATCTGTGTCAGACTGTGAATGTGTGAAAGGCTGTGTGCTGTGGGGCATGATTATATCGTGTTTGGGGCACATTACAGAAACCGCTGCGGCGGTCCGCCATGTTTTACTATACTGTGGTGTGTTTTTTTCACTTCACTGAGGTGGAGGAGCGGCGTTTTCGGCGCCAAACGGCGCCATTTTGGCTGTGCTCGCTCCGGCCGCATGTTCACACTGCAGGCGGCCATTTTCTTGTAGCCTTCCATAGGCTTTGATAGAGCGCCCTGAGTTGCATCATTCCTTCTCCCTGGGCGCACCGATCGAGACAGCAGCAGCAGCAGTGGTCTATCCAGGTTTTTATCCTCTCTATCCCTATATCCTTGCCTGAGTTGAGCTTTTTATCCCTGTGGGGGTCTTCTTGTGCTAGTGTGTGTGCGGTGGGCTGCGCTCGCCGCGCTTGTTAAAGGGGCAGTTAACCCTTTATTCTCCAGCATATTATTTGGCAATGGATTCTCAGGGAAGCAAATCTCCTGCCACTTGGTGGGAGGCCGAGGGTCTGCCGTTTTTTTTCCCCCCCAGGGGGGGATTTGGCTGAGGTTGTGGCTAACCTTGCTGCTCAGGTAAAAATGCTTATGGCTGCTCAATCCACAAAACGGCCCAGAGTTTTTTCAATTTCCTCTGGTTCAGAGGGTGATGGTGATGGGGCTGCTATGGCTGGGGTCTCCTTATCGGGGTCCCGTTCCTCCCTGGATCTTGTGGGGTCCGAGGTGGAGGCTGAGGTTAAAGGGGTTGATAATTCTCCCCCTGGCTCGTCTGAAGAGCTTACACTCATGGATGAATTGGTTGCTTCTATTGAACAAACGCTGCGTTTGCAGGTTGAACCATGTCCTCCTGCTGACCTGGCAGCTTGGGGGACTCAGAAAAGACGCCAGGCATCGCAGGTCTTTCCCTGCACTGATGATTTTCGGCGCGCTGTTACGGAACATTGGCGCACTATACGCAAGCCTTTTGCTGTGCCAAGTAGGTTCAGCTGCGTTATCCTTTCACGCCCGCTTCTGATGAGCGGTGGTGTGTACCGCCTCTGGTGGGTCACGCGGTAGCGTTTTTTGAATAAGTCCGCTGCGATTCCTGCAGAGGGTGCCCCGGTGTTCCGGGATGCCATGGACGGGAGGCTGGAGTCTTTTGCCCGTCATACTTATTCTGTTGCGAGTTCTATGCTAGAAACTCTATTTGCTTCTCTTCTGGCAGCCCAGGCTGTCGCGAGTGGGACGCAGGTGCTTAGACGCGTCCTGGTGGCTGATTCGGCCTCACCGGCGACATTGGATATGGTGGATCAAATCCATCAGGGTGTCATTTATTTGTGTAATGCGGACTTGGATATAGTACCGTTGGCTGCACGTGTACACAGTGTGGCGGTATTGTCTCGCCGCCTGGTTTGGTTGCAGTGTTGGTCTGTGGACCAATCTTCGCGCAAGACCTTGGCCAATCTGCCATGTGATGGATCTCGCCTTTTTGGAGAATCCTTGGATACACTGATAGAGGGGATCACGGGTGGTAAGTGCACGCTCTTGCCCCTATCCCACTAGGCTATGGTGGCTCCTGGTAAGAAGCATGATTTTTTTCGGCCCTCTCCGGGGTCCTTTCGTGCTTTTCGGGCGCACTATAAGGGCAAGCCGTTCAAAGGTCTAGGCTCCCAAATGAAGCCGTGGTCAGGTAAGCAGAAGTCCGGCCAGTCCGAACCCGCTGCCCATAACGATGCGGCCTGAAGGGGCGCCCTCACCCAGTTCTGGGGTGGGGGGACGCTTGCTCGGTTTTTTCTTCAACCCTGGTTGGCCCGTCTTCGGGACAGGTGGGTTCAGAAAATCGTTCGTTCTGGCTACAAGATCGAGTTTTCTCTCTCGGCGGAGAGCAGATTTTTTCCCTCAGGTGGTTCCGGTGCCTCATCGGGACAGATTTCGGGGGTTCTCTTCCGATCTGTTCGCTGTGCCCAGGAAGGAGGGCAGGGTACGTCCAATTCTGGACTTACAGGCTCTGAACCTCTTTGTGCGGGTTAGCTAGTTCCGCATGGAATCCATGCGGTCGGTGGTGGCTGCCCTGGTTCCGGGGGAATTCATGGCTTCCATCGACTTGAAGGATGCGTGCCTTCACATCCCGTTTTTTCGAGGATTACCAGAGGAACCTTCGATTCGCCATTGCGGAGGATCACTACCAATTCGTGGCGTTACCTTTTGGTCTCGCCTCGGCTCCACGGGTTTTCGCCAGGGTGCTTGCACCGGTTTTCTGGCTTTGTTGAGAGCCCTGGGCATCTCTGTCCTGGGATCTCTGGAAGATATTCTGGTTCGGTCTGCGACCAGCCACGGTCTGGAGGAGGACCTGTCCGTCACGATGCTGACTCTACAGGAGTTTGGTTGGACGATAACTTTTCCTAAGTCGACGCTGTGTCCGTCGATTCGTCTTCCCTACCTGGGAATGATTCTGGACTCGGTCCAGGCGAAGGTCTTCCTACCGGACGACAAACTCGGGATTCTTCAGGAAGAAGTCAGGTCCCTCAGGGACGTTCCGTGCTCGTCACTCCGGACGCGCATGAGATGTCTGGGATTGATGGTCTCGGCTTTCGAGGCGATTCCCTTCGCCCAGTTTCACACGCGGGGTCTCCAAGCGGAGATCCTGTCCAGGTGGGACGGGCGACCGCACTCTCTGGGTCTCCAGATTTCGTTGGGCCATCGCACCAGAAGGGATCTTCTGTGGTGGCTCCAGTCCCCGGCGGTGTCGGGGGGCAAGTCTTTTCGTCCTCTCTCATGGACGGTGGTCACCACGGATGCCAACCTGTCGGGCTGGGGTGGTGTTCTGGGCGTTCTGTCCGCCCAGGGAACTTGGCCGGAGGAGGAATCCTCCCTTCCGATCATCGTTCTGGAATTGCGTGCGATAAATCTTTGCCTTCGACGTTGGACGGACAGGCTGCAGGGCTGTCCGGTTCGGGTGCAGACGGACAATGCCACGGCGGTGGCTTACGTCATTCGCCGAGGGGGCACCAATAGAGCCCGAGCGGCTCGGGAAGTGGCCGACATTCTGTCTTGGGCCGAGACGCACGTCCCGGCGATATCGGCGGTTCACGTTCCGGGGGTGGAGAACTGGATGGTGGATTATCTGAAGCCGCCAGTCCCTGGTCCAGGGGGAATGGTCCCTCCACCCGGATGTCTTCCAGATATTGTGCGCGAAGTGGGGTCTTCCGGAGGTAGACCTGTTCGCGTCTCGTCTGAACAGCAAGGTGAGAAGGTTCGCGGCATGGCCGCGCGATCCTCGGGCAGACGCGTCAGACGCGTTGGTAGCTCCGTGGCATCAGTAGCGACTGATGTATGCGTTTTCACCGTTTTCTATTGCTGTCCAGGTTCCTTCGCAGGTTGAACACGGAACCAGAACACAGTGGTTCTTGTGGCACCGGACTGGCCTCGCCGGTCCTGGTACGCTGACCTCGTGCTTTTGGCGGTCGATGCCCTGTGGCGTCTGTCTCTTCGAGAAGATCTCCGGTCTCAAGGGCCGATATTCCATCCTGCTTTACAGTCGCTGGCTTTGACGGCCTGGCTGTTGAAACCGAGGTCCTGAGGGATAGGGGTCTCTCCCCTGGGGTCATTCACATCTTGATCGACGTGAGGCAATTTTCCTCGGTGAAGGTCTATTACCGTACTTGGAAGGCCTGTTTTGCCTGGTGTGAGTCCAGGGGTTTTCACCTCGCCCGTACTCGGTGTCTGGGGTGTTGTCCTTCCTTCGAAAGGGTGTTGCCAGCGTTTGGCGCTGGCTACGATCAAGGGTCAGGTGTCTGCGAGGGCCGTTCTTTCTCAACGTCCTATGGCATCTATCTCCTTGGTTGGCACTTTTGTTCAGGGGCATCTGGTCCCTCCTAGGAGGGTGCCTCTGCCTCCTTGGGACTGGACTCTTGTTCTGTCTGTGTTACACCATGGTCAGTTTGAATGGATCAGGTAGATCTCGTTGTCTATGTTGTCCTAGAAGGTCACCTTTTTTGGTGGCGATCACTTCGGCTCGCAGAGTGTCGGAGCTGGCAGCTTGTCCTGCAGATGTCCGTATCTGGTCTCTCACTTGGTTAAGGTGGTCTTGCGACCTAACCCTTCTTTTTTTCCGGAGAGGGTTTCGGAATTTCACCTCAATGAGGACATTGTCTTGCCTTCGCCTTGCGCGAAGTCTAAACATCCGAAGGTGGTGGAGTTGCACTCCTTGGATGTTGTTCGGGCGATTAGGATTTGCCTAAAATCGTCCGAATCTGTTCGCAAGTCGGATTCTTGTTTGTCCTTCCGGGGGTCCTCGGAAGGGCGTAGCGGCGTCGGCTTCTGCCGTCGCCAATTGATTCAGACAGGTCATTGAACAGGCCTATGTTTTGCAGGGAAAAGTTTCCCCTATGCCTGTGAAGGCGCACTCTACCAGATCTCTGAGTACGTCTTGGGCCTGTCGTCATGGGGCTTCTGTGGCCCAGGTGTGTGGGGCGGCGTCTTGGTCGACCGTGCACACCTTCACTCTATTCTACAGAGTGGATGTTCAAGCATCGGCTGATGCTTCCTTTGGCCGCAAGGTTCTTGGTGCGGCGGTTCCTTAGGGTCCCTTGTTTTGGACCTTTGGACTGTTTGGGATTTCTTTTTATCCCTGAGTTATTTGTTTTTTTCCTGGGTTATTGCTCCCGTTGAGCAAGTTTTTTCTCATGTTGCCCAGCTGGTTTCCTTCCTTTGGTAAGGTTACTTTCTTTGATGTGGAGACTGCGTTGCCTTTAGGCGCGGCTGCGTTTCCCACCCCTCATGTTTGCACTGCTTTGGGACGTCCCCATTGTGACGAATATGAAGATGGCGGCGACTGTCGGAGGACGTAAGAGAAAACGGAATTTTTGTAAAATCTAACCTGTAAAATTCCTTTCTCTGAGTCCTCCGACAGTCGCCGCCCCCGCCCCTCTTTTGGGGTTTAGGTACTCTACTGCTATTCCACTGAAACTGAGATATGAAACAGGAAGCAGGAGGGTATAGACTGAGGGGACCACCCCCTGGGGTGGGGATATGTTAAAAGCTTTAATATTGACATATTCTGTTGCCTAGCTACTCCTAGGGAGCAAAGTCTAATACCCCATTGTGACGAATATGAAGATGGCGGCGATTGTCGGAGGACTCAGAGAAAGGAATTTTACAGGTAAGATTTTACAAAAATTCCGTTTTTTTTAAATGTCCGAAAATATCGGCTAATATCGGCCTTTACCGATATCCAATGACCAAAATATCAATATCGGCACTAGAAAAACGATATTGGTCGATCACTAGTGGAAATACCCTTGTAAAGGGGAGAATTGCTGTTTTGTTTTGTAGGGGGGTAACACTCTCAAATAAACTGGATTTTTGACTTACCGTAAAATCCTTTTCTCTGACGTTCATTGACAGACGCAGCTCCATATTCTTCTTGAATACACCCATTCACTCTGCTATAGGATTCAGTTTTGTTGCAAGCAGTGTTTTGAAGAAAAAACCCATTCCACTCAGAAATAGAGGCGCTGGTGCTGCGTCTGTTAATGAACTTCAGAGAAAAGGATTTTACGGTAAGTCAAAAATCCAGTTTTCTCTATCGTTCATTGGAAAGACGCAGCTCCTTATTCTTCTTGACCTTTGGGACGTCCCAAAGCAGTATTTGCATGAGGGGTGGGAAAACAACACAGAAAAGAACGTAAATCCCTAAAGGCTAAACTTAGCCAACAAGTGAACATGGAACTCAACCAGGAACAACTGGAGCTCACCTAGAAACACATACACCTTCAAAGAGAATATTTTCTCTTTTAAACAGCAGCCTGCAAAACCTTGCGGCCAATAGAAGCATCCGCGGATGCCAACACATCTACTTTTTGTTGAATTGAGACGCTAACAGGTCAACGCCTGGTGTCCCATGCACACAGCAAGTGAAACACCTCCGGGTGCAGGGACCATTCCTCTTGATCCAACACCTGACAACTCCGGTAATCCGCCTGCCAGTTCTCCACTCCTGGGATATGCGCGGCGGAAAGGGCTGGAACAAAATGTTCTGCCCATTTCAGGATCTCGGCAACCTCCTGGGCTGCCAAGACACTCTTGGTGCCCCCTTGATGATTGACGTAAGCTGTGGCCGTCGCATTGTTCAATTGAATCCGAACTGGACAACCCTGCAGATGATTTGTCCAGTGACTCAGGCAAAGCTTTATCGCTCTGTAATCCAGAATATTGATCCGTAGTCCGGACGGTCCAGGACCCCTGGACACACAGCTTTCCAAGCACTCCTCCCCAGCCGGACAGGCTGGCATCCGCGGTTACCACGGTCCAATACAATGGGAGAAAGGACTTGTCTTGGCATAGGGCCAATGAGCGAAGCCACCACAGACCACTCCTTGTGCTGTGACTCAACCGAATCATAGTGTCCAAGGATTTTGGATCTTTGTTCCACTTGAGAAGAATTTCTCTTTGTGAGGGTCTCGTGTGGAATTGAGCAAACAGAACCGCCTCGAAGGTCGACACCATTAGACCTAAGGCTTGCATGCAAGTCCGCAGAGAGGACAGGTTGCTGGATAACAGCAAACGAATCACCCTTTGCAACTTTTTTCAGCTTTTCCGGGGGAAGAAACACCCTCGCCGAAGCTAAGTCCAGAGTCAGGCCCAGATAATCCAGTTTTGAAGATTGACCCAGAGCAGATTTTTTTTAAATTGATGTTCCAACCGAACTCTTGCAGAGTCCATACAGTGATTGCCAAGTCGCCCAACAGGACTGAATGTGAGTCTGCTCTTAAAAGGAGATCATCCGGGTACCCCAGTACCGCAAACCCCCGTTGTCGCAGTAATACCAGTGCTGTAGCCAACACTTTGGTGAAGACCCTGGGAGCGGAGACAAGACCAAAGGGTAAAGCCACAAATTGATAATGCTCCTCTCCTACAGCGAAGCGAAGAAAACTGGTGTCGAGCATGAATAGCGATGTGTAGATATGTGTCCTTGATATCGATGGAGGCCGTGTAGGGACTCCATTCGAAACTTCTGTACCCGCACAAAGCGGTTCAGAGCCTTGAGGTCCAGGATTGGACGCACTTTGCCTTCTTTCCTGGGAACAGTGAACAGGTTTGAACAGAACCCATTAAAGCGTTCCCGAGAGGGAACCGGCACAATCACCCCTTGCGACAGCAGATCTTGTATAGCCTCTCATAGATCCCTTAATCGACCTGTAGATAGGCGTAGATTGGACGGAAAGAATCTGTCCGACAGTCGAGACCTGAATTCGATCTTGTAACCCAATCGGATTAGTTCGTGGACCCATTTGTCCTGAATCAAGGAGGTCCATGGTTCCAGAAAGAAGCGAAGACGTCCTCCCACCCCAGTTGCAGGTGAGGGCGTCCGTTCATGCAGACGGAAATTTGTCTGTAGATCTGGATTGGCCTGATCTCAGCTTACCCAACCATGTCTTCTTGGAACCCCCAGAAGACCTAAATGGCTTAGATCCTTTCTCTTGCATGCCAGGGGCACCACCTGTGGGCTGTAAAATAAGGCCCCCGTCTATTACGTGGTGACTTGCCCTTGGATGATTGAGGAAGAAGAGTACTCTTCCCACCTGTAAGACCCTTGATCAGTTCATCCAATGAGGATTCAAACAAGCAGTCCCCAGTAAAGGGGAGCTCTGATAGAGCCTATTTTGAAGCCTGATCCGCAGACCAGCTTTTTAGCCACACCATGTGTCTTATAGCTACCCCCACCGCGGATACTCTGGCTACAAGAGGGGCCGCATCTAGCGACGCATCACATATAAATAGTAGGGCTTGGACCATTTGGTACGTTAGCTCTGCCAGGCCTGGAGGGAGCTGTTCTGTTTCTAGGTCACTTTTTAGTAACTTTGCCCATTCCGTTATGGTCTGGGACACCAGAGTGATCATGAAACTCGGTTTGAGTATTGAACCCACTATCACATGTAAGTGCAAGGACAGAGACTCAATCCTTCTATCCACAGGGTCTGTAAAGACCGGGGACTCCTCCACCAGCACCACAGTAGATTTACTCAGTCTAGAGACTGGATGGTCCACCTTCTGTGGAACGGCCAATTTTGTGGATACCGCGTCCGCGAATGGATAGCGCCTCTTAAAAACGCTTCGGCACCACTAACATCTGTTTGTGGCACCCCCATTGATCAGAGGCAATTTTGTCAAAAAGTTCCGAACAAGGGAAAACCTTGCCCGATTTTTGGGATTTGCCACTGCCAAATGACATCTGCGTCCTTGACGCTGCAGAATCATCTGCCATTTTTAGAGTTTCTCGCACTGACACTATAAGTGCTTCCACCAGCACGCTTTCTTGCGTGGCTGCAGGTGAGGATATGTCATCCTCGCCATCTGAATGTGATGACGCAGAACCCTCAGGGTGACATGCGTCCGCAGGGGCCACATCTACCTCAGGATCTGAGGATACAGGAGAGGCAGGGGAGGGTATAGGGCACTTTTTACTAGTGGTATTTTTTAATACCAAATCCACTTTTGACACCAGGTTTTCCAAAACCGCCGTTAAGGCAGACAGGGGTTGCGACCCGGAGGTCCCCACAACCGCAAGGAGGGGATCTGTAGGTGAAATTTGTTCCTGGGACTCCCTGGAATAGTGCAGTGTCACTTTAAGAAAACTGCGAAAAACTGACCCGCTGCACCAGCGGTACTACAAGTCCCAGCCACTAGCACTGCAGATAGCAGGGTGAGAGAGAGAGAGACCTACATGGACCCCAATAGACATACCATCATTCGATATAGAGGAGAACAGTAGCAGAGAAAACGATCTTCACAGGAAGAGGAAGTACCTGGGTCATCACTAGAGTAAAGGCCACAGCTGCTATCTGCTGTCCAGCCTTCGCGGACACTGAGAAAATGGCCGCCCAATTCATTCCTATGGGGAACACAAAAACATGGCCGCCCATGCATTTCAATGGGAACTTCTGCAAAATGAGGCTGAACTATTCTACAGTAAAATGGCAGCCCCCTCGGCGCGCCATGCGGTCTCCAGGACCCCCTAAGAGGTCCAAACAATTAGTGGCATCCAGGACTAACCCCCCCCCCCAGCGGATCCGCTATAGTGGCATCGGCGCATCCACCCCCAGAGGACCCCACCAGGATTAACCCCCCACCAGTGGATCCGCTATAGCCGCATCGGTGCGTCCACCCCCAGAGGACCCCCGTCGCTGACTGAGGTAGTGACCTCTATGATGGTGGGGAGGGGGGCCTTGGGGGAGCCTGGTACATACCGAGAGGCCAGGGGGAATGACGGGTACCCGATGGTCTGACCTTCCCAGGGAGGGGCCCACGTCCGCCCTGAGACCACCAGAGCTATGGGGGAACACTACTTACCATAGCAACGACATTGGGTGGGTGCCGCTCCGGACAGACTACCTCTCCACTTGGGGTGGGGGTGCTAATGGCCAAGGGGTACACTGCGACTCAGGCCAAACCAGGTTGTGTGCATCCCAGCGAGGGGTTTCATTCGCGGGCCAGCCCCCGCCCATTGGGGCTCTGTCGTGGCGAGGCCTAGCATTGGGCTATAACTTGCACATGCTCGCTGGCCGGGCTTGGGGATCTTAAGGATCTAGGATATCCAGTCCGAAACCCAGTCCAGCTGTTGATTGCAGTTCTCTCAGGAACATAACTAGCTAAAAAATAAAATTTTTTACAAATGTTCCCTTTAAAATAAAAAAACAAGCTAAGACTGAAGTCCCAGCCGGGAACTAGATCCTACTTCTAAACTAGGCAGAAACAGACTGAAGCCTATAGCAGAGTGAGCCTATAGCAGAGGGTGTATGCCTGCAGGGACTGCCCCATAGGCCTGGTAAAGATTTTTCCTGCTTTATTGTCCCACTCCTGTAGGGGGCAGCATAACCCAATGATCAAGAAGAATATGGAGCTGCATCTGTCAATGAACGATAGAGAAACTTGTATGCAGGCAGCACTTTTCTGCTTCTGTGAGTGGTGGACACAATTGGCTGTGAAACACAATGCTGTTTAATTGCAACAGCAAATGCATATTTATTTCCAAATGGCTCTGACTGCAAATGTCTTTATTTTAAAGTCATCAGGTGCAACAAGTAGACAAGATCAAGTGAAAGTCGCCAGCCATAGAAAATTGAAAATGCCGGAACTGTTATTTTAACCACTTTACCGCTAAGTACTGTAATAGTACTGCGGCAAAGTGGCTCGTTCCCGTCTGACGACGTAGACCTACGTCGTCAGACTCCTCCCCTTTAGGCGGCGCTCGCGCGCCGCCGGAGGCGCGCTCCCGCTGTTTTCATTCACAGCGGGAGTCGGGCCAGGGGAGGAGCAGCGGCGATCGCCGCTGCTCTGCCCCGATCGTCGGGGATCTAGTGTGGAGATCCGCCCGCCTGTGTAAACACAAGCGGGCGGATCTCCTCAGTGACAGGGAGTGACAGATCGGAGTGTTCAGCATAGCTGGACATCCGATCTGTCCCTGTCTCACAAAGTCACCTCCCCCCCCACACGTCAGTAAGCACCAGGCATACATTAACCCCTCCCTCTCCAATAAAGTTAACCCCTTCCCTGCCAGTGTCATTTTTACAGTAACAGTGCATATTTATAGCACTGATTACTGCAGTAATGTCACTGGTACCCCCAAAAGTGTCAAAAATGTCAGTCAAGGGTCCAATCTGTCCGCCGCAATGTCGCAGTCCCGCAAAAAAAAATCGCAGATCGCCGCCATTACGCGTTAAAAAAAAAACCACCAAAAATGACAGAAATCTTTCCCTTTGTTAGTAAACGCAATAACTTTTGCACAAACCAATCAAAATACGCTTATTGCGATTTTTTTTACCAAACATAGGTAGCAGAAAACAAATTGGCCAAAAATTTAAAAAAAAATTGGTTTTTACATCTTTTTTGGGGGGAATTTCATATAAAAAAATGTGAAAAATATTGTTATTTTCTCAAAATAAACGCTCTTTTTTTGTTTATAGCGCAAAAAGTAAAAATCGCACAGGTGATCAAATACCACCAAAAGAAAGCTCTGTTTGTGGGAAAAAAAGGATGTCAATTTTGTTTGGGTACGGCGTCGCATGACCGCGCAATTGTCAGTTAAATTCGCACAGCGCTGAATCGCAAAAAGTGGCCCAGACGTAAGACAGCAAAATGCTCTAGTGGTAAAGTGGTTAAATGGCTCATAGCAAAACAAAGTGTGTGTGTAGACAGTTTGTGCTTTTCGCACTTTAAAGTGGTAGTAAACTGCTGGGTGTTTTTTTTTTGTACCCTGCAGGGTAATGTCATAATGTGCTAGTATGTATAGCATACTAGCACATTATTTTAAAAACTTGCCTTAAAACGAAGACCTTTTAGCGCCAAGCTGTCACCTCTGCAGGCGCTCCCATCTTCACCCAGTTTTTCTTCTGGATTCACAGACTCCGGCGGTATGACTGGCCAAAGCCGCAATGACTTCACTTCCATGGGAGCCGCTGTTTACAGCACAGAACTCTGAAGGAATGACCTCGGTGGCCACTCCTTCAGAGCGCATGCACCAGTGATGTCACTGGCTGCATGTACAGTAAATATCTCCTAACCGGTGCACAAGGGGATATTTACACTACTTATAGGTAAGCCTTATTATAGGATTACCTATAGGTAAAAGTCAGAGGTGGGAGTTTACTTCCACTTTAAATAACTACTTAGCTTAAGAATGAGTGTTTACTACAGAAGGAAAGATTATTCTGCGTTGTCATGAAAGCAGGTTCCCTTCATAGTGGATGCTTCCAATGCTTCACTTACAGTCAGGATGCAAAACTTCAAGAATTAAGTTATAATGGTTATAATTATTTTATTTTTTTATTTTTACAGGAGTCAGCCCTGGCTCATGTTGAGTTGCCTAACACTGTAGAAGGGGTGGAGAAAGCCATCAAGAAGCACAAGGATTTCCTGACCACCATGGAGGTGAATACACAGAAGGTTACAATTGCAGTGGAAGCTGGGGAGAGCTTGATACGACTTGGAAATGTGTTTGCTGACCGTGTTCAGGAGCGGATTTCCGCGATCCAGAAAAGGTGAGAGGCAGGAGATTTACCAGTCTCCCTCTGGGTGCCTGTATTTATAGTTTATTGCAGTCATGACCTTATATATGCATGCTGGAACCACCAATATACGCTCTCACCAGCCACTTTTTTAGGTACTCCTGTTCCATTGCTGTGTAGCACAAATTGCTAATCAGCCAATCACATGACAGCAACTGTATGCATTTAGGCATCTAGACTTGGTGAAAATAACTTGCTGAGATTCAAACTGAGCATCAGAATAAGAAAGAAAGGGGATTTGAGTGACTTTGAACATGGCATGGTTGTTGGTGCCAGATGGGCTGGTCTGGGTATTTATCAGTAGTATGATCTACTGGGATTTTCACACACAGCCATCTTTATGGCTGGAATACACGATAAGAAAATCGGCCAAAAATTTCCGTTCAGCGAAGGATCGGCCGATATTCTACTCATTAATGCCCAGCCATCAGTGACCGATATCGATATTGTGAACGAAAAATCCCGTTTGAAAAAACCGAAAAATTCTGTCGTCTCGTTTGCGAACAAACGATATTCTATACGTTGGTGTTAAGGTCGTTCATTTAAAATCTGTAGAACATCATCACGCATGCACTGTTTCGATGGTCGGCGGTCAAACGGTCGGGCGATATTCGGCCCGTGTATTCCAGTCATTAGGGTCTACAGACAATGGTCCGAAAATGAGAAAAAAATCCAGTGAGGGGCAGTTGTGTGGACTAAAATACCTTGTTGATGTCAAATGTCAGAGGAGCATGGGCAGACCAAGGTATGCAGAATACCATCTCTGAATGCACATCACATCGAACCTTGAAGCAGACGGGCTTACAGCAGCAGAAGATCACATCGGCTGCCACTCTTGTCAGCTAAGAACAGGAAACTGAGGCTACAATTCGCACAGGCTCACCAAAATTGAACAATAGAAGATTGGAAAAATGTTGTCTGCTCTGACGAGTCTCGATTTCAGCTGTGACATTCAGATGGTAGGGTCAGAATTTGGCGTAAACAACATGAAAGCATGGATCCATCCTGCCTTGCATCAATGGTTCAGGCTGGCGGTGGTTGTGTAATGGTGTGGGGGATATTTTCCTGGCACACTTTGGGCCCCTTAGTACCAATTGAGCATTGTTTGAATGTCACGTGAAAAATAACACAGTAAGATTCTGGCACTCCAAAAGTCAAATGTCTCTGGCCGAACGGACTGTTTGAAATAGGTGTAATAAAAGTCTGCCCTCCAGGCAGATGGAAATGAGCGCTTAGAACAAGGCAGCCATCCTCAGAGTGTGTCCAGAAGCTCTGTAAAACATGTGGGAAGCAAGGAGGGGGGAAGCGCCACTAAGTGTAGTATTATAAAAGAATGGAGGAATTTCTGCGCTAAGGATGTAAAGGCAATAAAACAGTGAGAGAGAACAAAAGCTGCTGGCACTAGACCAACAGACAGTGATCCAAAGTGAATAAATAAATAAAAAATAGTGCAGCGCTAATGTAAATACAAAACAAATGAATATTACCATGTATGATATAAATGATAAATAAAAAATTAAATGACAATACAAGGTGTATAAAAAAGTCCTATAAACAGTGAGGGTAAAAATCAAGTCCAAAGAAAAACAAAGGCTTAATTCCAAGAAAAAATGGTGAAATTCTTCTTGTGACCACCACAGGGAAGTGCAGGCAAGGGACACCACTGTGCAGTAATAATAGGAGGCAGCTTACCAGAACAACATGGCCAATCAAATTAATGAAATGGCCTCACAGGTTTTGGGTAAACGGATAGACTCCAATCTCATCAGGGACACAGTACAGATGGACTCCAATCTCATCAGTGACACAGTACTCAGAAGGGTCCAATTCCCACAGTAATCAGGTGGATACAGGCATATAAGGAAAGTAAGGCAAAAGGACCATAGCGTAATCCCATAAAAATCCAGGCAAAGTTTATTAAAAAGGCTACTTACAAAACATCAGGCAAATACAGGCACATCACAGAAACATGGCTGAAGGTCCGATTGCGGCGTCCCGCGTCTTCAGAAGACGCGGGACGCCCAGACGATGTCTTTTGATGACGAAACGCGTCGGCGGCACCAGACGCAACGTCAACACGCCCCCATCCGCGCCGGCCTCTACCATACCATTCTGTTGTGAAGACGCGGGGCGCCGCGGTCGGACCTTCAGCCATGTTGGTCACAAGAAGAATTTCACCATTTTTTCTTGGAATTAAGCCTTTGTTTTTCTTTGGACTTGATTTTTACCCTCACTGTTTATGGGACTTTTTTTTATACACCTTGTATTGTCATTTAATTTTTTATTTATCATTTATATCATACATGGTAATATTCATTTATTTTGTATTTACTAAGTGTAGTATTAAACTGTAAACATTTATTGTGCAAGATTAAGAACAATTACAGGAAATAAAAGCAATTCAAGCCCGTCATAAGATGTGTGGTCCTGATGTTTGTAGTGGTCCTGTGAGCTTCACAATCTCCCCAAATGCCAAGAGAAGGTTGTTGGTGCCTGGCTGTCCAGTAAACCTCTGCGGTAACCAGCGTGGATCGCGGAAATTACGTCACCGGTGCGGGGCGGAAGTCTGGATCATGGTCTGTCACACAAGGAGGCAGAGGCTACGCGCTCAGAGCTCACAGCTCCTTCTACTGGCCTACTGCTCCCTGGAGGAGAGCAGTTTAAATACAGGCATAATAGGATGTGCTGCTGCCATGGGATTACTACGACAAGCAGACTAACATTGGATGCAATAAAAACAGCAAAACAAGCAAAAAACTCAGCAAGGCTAAATGAAAGTACAATATAATCAAGAATACATATTAAAAAATACAATATTATTGGGAATGCATGAAGGAAAGAATGAAGAATTATAAAAAATACATATAAAAAGAAAAGTGCAAAAAAGGATCATACATAAAAATATATTAATATAATATAAGGAATTTTAATGGTAATAAGACTTAACTATACTATACGGAAGAAAAAAAACACCACCCCCAACCAGGAATCGATATCCAAAAAATATATATACTGTATATATACTGTATATAAAAGACCATAAGGGTCCGCTGTGGATAAATAAAATATATATACATATATATTAGGGCTGCAACTAACGATTAATTTGTCTGTCGACTAATCTATCGATTATTTTTACGATTAGTCGACTAATCTGACGACTATTTTTATTTTATTTTTTTTGCTTAATTTAGTGTTTTTTTGATTAGCTAATTAATCCTGTAATTAATACAGACCCCTCAGTAAGCCCCCCTCCCACTACAGACCCCTCAGTAAGCCCCCCTCCCAGTACAGACCCCCACAGTAAGCCCTCCCATCTAGTACAGACCACTTACTAAGCCCCCCCCCCAGTACAGACCCCTCAGTAAGCCCTCCCACCTAGTACAGACCACTTACTAAACCCCCCTCCCAGTACAGACCCCTCAGTA